>NC_134645.1:43370395-43679397 GCF_030463565.1 Pelecanus crispus | reverse complement strand
ACCGGCTCAGTCCATATCTGCAGTCCCCCCTGCTCTAAAACCACAGGGAGGCAGGGCTGGTACCAGCTCCTGGGTGACTGTGCATTTCCCAGCTGGGAAGCGCTCAGGCTTCCTGAGACACTTGAGTTGAGCCAGAAAGCATGGTCCAGTGTTTTAATGCTGTTGGCAACCACAGGACTCATGTTCACACAAAACCGAAGCCAAACTGCCAACAGCAGGGAGAAAGCCACGGTACCATTTTAGCCTCCAAATTCTGAAGCAGACAAGATGGAGGGGAAAGCTGGATTGTCAGTCCTTCTTCAGCAAGTCACCAGAAGGCTCAGTGGTGGCTCCTTGCCTAGGAATACAGGATGCTGAGATAATCCCATGGATACCTGGGGCTGGAGGCAGAAGCAGTTTGGATAGGGATGCTATGCAACATGACCCAGGAAAGAATATTATATTGGTACTCCTCAGTGGGGACCATTTCCCCCATAGTTATTCATGACAAGGCTGCACTAGCATGTCACTACCAGCCATGTGATTTCCAGCATTTGTTATAGTTATTTATGTAAGAGTGTTGTTTTCTTCTTTTTTAGATGTCCTTTGTGTACCCAGACACAAATAAATTAGTTCTTTGAGTTGTGTCTGTGTCTTGGTATATGCAGTACATAAAAAACCCTCACACTAAATTAATTAAAAGGTTGAAAAGTTGTAAACACAACAATAACAATAAAAAGAGGTCTGTTCAAGCTTGCTTCAGTCCTGTGTGCGGAAAGCGTGTGTCATGGTCTTTAATTTCATCCCCACATATACCACCTCTGAGCACCCTCACCACCTGGAGTGCACAGTGAATCTGCTTCCCCTAGAAGCAGCTGTTCAGTATTTCATTTTATCTTCATTTTTCCATGTACAGCCCCAGGCCTTATTTATGTACACTGTGAAGACTTAATCTGAAGACAACATTAATCATAAGTTCTTTAAAGCATTCATCATTACAGTGTTTGAGTGGTTTGCAAAAAGTAATTAATTCATATACACAACAAATCCTGAGAAATGATGTGGTGTTGTTACTTCCCACGGAGATGGGGAACTGAGACAGTGAGATATTACATCTGAAAAGTCCAGCAGTGCTGGGTGTTTCATTTGAAAGTCCTGATTTGGTAGGGGACACTAGGCTTTGTGGCACTTCAATTGCTTTGAGTCCGGTTGCTGATTTCTCTCCTCTGTTCTGCAAAGCAGATTCCACAGCTCGCATCGTGCATGGGCAGGATATGGGAGTTAGTATCTCTCTGCCCAGAATCACACACAAGCCCTGTTGCTGCAGTACAAACAGAATCCATTTTTCCAGGCAACATCACACTGATTCAACCATGATGACCCCGTCCACCATCTTCTCCAGGTCCCCACTGCATTTGCTGTGAATATTTCCTCCTAATATCCACAACAGGAAAAGATGGAGGTCATGTAAGCTGTGTTTTGCCTTACCTGCAGAGGTACTCAAAACCTGGATTTCCCTGATTATCCAGACTGGGCAGTGTTTTGGAGAATACAGTGGTTTCCTTCTTTGTTGTGTGTGAGGGTTTCCTTACTGGGGAAATTAGGGCATGAGAAGGGACTGATAGACATCCAAGTCTCGCCCTAACCTGCACTCTGGGCACATGGTTTGTACTCAGACTCACAAACTCAGAGGCCATCTGAGAACTGGAAATATAACCAAGGGGACCCCCCGAGAGCAGGATTAATCATGTTCACTGAATGAGACAGAAATCCTGTTGAAAAGCATAGCAGGCCATCCCACAATTGGAGAATCAGTCATAATGCACAGAGGGATCTAATTAGGATTGTAAATCATAGTAATCCTGAATCATTAGGGTATTTCAGCCATAACATCCCTAAGTCTTCATAGGATCGGGGGGAATAACTCAGGGAGGGAGAATAATTCATGGGAGTTAGAGCCAGGAAACCTCTACCAAGTTTGGGAAGCAAGCGCAGCTCCCTGGGACAGTGGTGATCAGTAGCGAGTGAAGACATACAGGAGTTTATTGAAGGCACTAGTTGTCCTAGCTCTCACCAGTGCCACACAAGGACAGCTAGGCATTTTCAATGTGAGTTATTCCTACATGCGGACCAGGCCCAGCAATGACAATCTGCAGCAAAATGCAGCTCTCTCTCCAAACCAGGGACCAGGAGGTAATGAAGTGAGGCTCAGTAATAGTGTCCTCTATCAGCACATGAGTCCCATGCTGGCTACCAGACCTTGTCCAGGGAGAGGAGCAGGTGGCTCAACACACTGCAAGTGGTATCAACTGTCACTGGGATGCACGCCTGCAAGCATAGAGCTATAGTTCAAGATCTCCTTCTTCTACCTTCTGCTGCAGACCAGTGTCTCTGTAGTCCTCCATGGGAAACACCTCTTTTAATTGCTATCTATCTGCCTGGTTTTAAGCTCTTTGACTTTATAGCACCAGTGGTGCCTACGTCATAAGCTGTATGCATCTAGATAACCTGTCCTCAAAGACTGCATTGACTTCTTATTGGTATGGTGCAAGAGGTTCATTCATCTCAGTTTCTCCTTGGCACACACTAACTCCTGCAGTTTGGCTCCTACTTAAAGAGGAAAAAATGCTTTTCACTCCAGCAAATGACTGAACCTTTCATTCACATCAGTTCACAAAAAAGGGGGGCTGATATCTGTGGCCAGGACAAGTTTGGCAGAGTGTTTGTGTGGTCACAAAAACACATAAAAATAAACCTAAAATGGAGCAAACAAGTGCTTTTAACTTTTTTCCCATTCCCCTTTTCTTCTTTTTTTTTAAGCAATTGTCAAAATTACATTGTCTTTTTGATTGCTAAAGTGCACCAGGTCTTCCACAAGATAAAGAGATTGTAAATAAAGCAGGGCTGGCTTTTCTGCCAAATCCTGCTACATGAAACACCCACATGTTCCAACTCTAAAAGGATCATCATAGAGCCTGTCCAGGCTTCAAAGGTGGTTTATTTTGTTTTGTTTTGTTTTGTTTTTCTCTTCTTTAAGAAACGTATCACTCTAAATCAGCAGTCCTCAAGCTTCTTAGGTCAAGTCTTCCTATATTAGCTCTGTAATCATATTCCTTATTTTCCCCCTTGAAATAGATAAACTGGGCAGCTGTGTGACACCTGGGCTGTCCCATTCAATGACTTCTTCACAGCCAATATTTTACAGGTGGCTGAGAAATTTAACATCAAAGGTGCTGCAGCCAGTTCTCCTTCAGGGCAGGCAAGATGCAGCCCCAATTAACCAAAGAGGAAAAGCTATTCTAAAAGTAGGTAGCGCTCAAGACTACCTCTGTTAATAAATGTCATCATTCTGGTGTTATGGATGATACTTCCTGCTTCATTATTTCATATTTAGATAGGATTTGTAGAGGGTCTATTAAAGCTGTAATGAATTAAGTGCCACTTCAGCTAAACTCTTAAGAGTGGGCCTTCGTAGGATTTAATCATATATTTAAGTAGGGATGTCCATAACTGCATACCTAAAGTTAGTGTTGAATCAGGAACATAATCACATTTTTTAAGGATATAATTATTATTACCTTTAGAAGTGGAAAAGACTTTCAGATTATAAATTAACCAACCTTGGAAATGACAGATTCATTTCCCTGCCTTCATAACTGCTTACAGGTTTGTGATTTTGTGGTTGTCTGTCAGAATTCATACTTAAAAAGATATTCATTTTAGGAAATGTTCCTCCTGGAGAAACCTTCTGAACAAGGACGATTGTGTGGAGTGCAGCGATGTGCAGTGAAATGTGAGGAGATGA
The DNA here is from genome assembly GCF_030463565.1 of Pelecanus crispus. Taxonomy (NCBI): domain Eukaryota; kingdom Metazoa; phylum Chordata; class Aves; order Pelecaniformes; family Pelecanidae; genus Pelecanus; species Pelecanus crispus. Next base: position 43,675,613 of record NC_134645.1, on the reverse strand, counting down.
AGCACCGACACTGGCTTGCAGAGGAGATGAGCCAGTGAGAGGAACTTTTAATTCATGTGGCAGTGGCTCACTGACATGCAGTTACACCAACTGCATGTCTGCCAGGCTTTGCAAAGGCTGGTAAGCAGACGTTAGATCAGCAGGTTGCATCAGGCTTCTCGGATGGCTTGGAGCCATTCTTCTCCAGCTATTCACACTCCAGCTTGTTCCCATTGAAAACCGTGGTGGAAGTTCACTGGCAGCTGGTTCAGACAGCATCTCAAAGACCTCAATGATGTGCGTTCATCTTGCTTATTGACCCACTTGTCATAGCCAACTAGACTGTTTTCTATCCTACAATCAGAAATCCACTTAGTGAGAACTATCCACAAACATATCCCAAGCTTCCAAGGAAGATAATGTATATTTCTGTAGTTTCCAGTTATGCAATGTAATTTAAAAGCAAGGCAGCAGGGGGAATACCAAGTGGGTGGGCATTTCTTTCCCTCCTGTATCAGCTCCCATCTTATGGTGTGTGAGATTTTCCCCATGGCTGAGAGACATGTGCCAACGTAGGGCTTTTTAGTCCAATATGCCTGTGCTATTAGTCAAGCCATATGTCATGACCAGCATAATTGTGTTTGCTTGATAAATTTGAGGAATAAGTACAGTGGTCTCCCTCAGCTCCAAATGAGTCAAGGCCTTTGGTTAGTTTAGTAATTAACCTCAGGAATTGTTCCAGTCACTCAAATATACACAGTACAGCATGAGTAGATGCTTAGCCAACACTGGCTAAATATGTAAGCAGGGATCTTTTGAAGCATATAATTTACTCAGTTATAATGTTATATTTCAGTGCCTGTTTTAGACTTATTTAGCTGTGTGTATTATTAACCCTTCCAGACCTCTCTGTCTTCCCTTATGAAGAGAGTGGCACAGCACACCCTGACCATCAGCTTTCAGTTTCTCTCATGTACAGTCCTTTCCTTGTTTCTGAGGCTTTCCACTGCAAACTAAAGCAGCAATGTGTGCAAACACCCAGTCAATAAGCTGCTTGAAGGCCATTTGGACAGAGAAGCAGAGAGTCTGCGGAGACACTCACGGTCATGAATCCTGTAGGAAGGGTGAGGGTGCCTGTCCGCGTTTCCCTGCTCAAGGGCAGGGAAATAAAATCATAGAATCGTTTAGGTTGGAAAAGACCTTTAAGATCATCCAGTCCAACCATTAATGTCTGTGTAATACTTATGTTTTGCTCATTTGCACCTACTGAATCTGAAGTCACAGGTGAAGTGTGGGAACTTTTTGTGAATCCAAGGGGAATGGTTTTTCCAATAACATGTGGTCTGACCTTCAAAGCCCGGTAAGCAAGTTAGTACTTATATCAGACTTGTCATACAAACCGATGCCTGGAGCTGCCCTTTTCTTTCAATCAAATCTATTGCCTTTCTTCTGGATTGAACTAAGCAGCTGATCCTGCTACCCTTTGTAACCAGTTACATTTGTATAGGAGCCTGCATAGAGCAGGGTTGTGCTTATATCAATAACAGTGCAAGAATTAACAACATTTTTAGCATCCATCTGTTACTATCCCCTAGCTCCAATCTTCTTACTCTTAAAACTGGATCCTCCCACAAAGTGATCTATATTCTATAGGCAAACACTGTCTTATGCAATAAGCCAGCACAGCTTTTACAGGTTATTTCACTCAGTTCAAACCAAGGCCCAGATTAACACTACTTTCTGATTGCCTGACCATTTCTTTCAATGAAAGTGGGAGGAACAGAAAAGATATCATTAACCAACATAAGGTAATTCTTCATGTGAATTAAGTATGAGTTTGTTTTGCACATCTGAATGCCTCTCAGTTTCTACTTGTGCCACAACACCACCTGTTACTTTGATCAGTATCACCTCTTGACACTGAAGTAGCTGAAAAATCTGTCATTTATTTTATTCAAACCAAAAGTAGGTTCAGTCTTTCCATTTATTCATAAACCAGAGACAGTTCGATCTCTTTGCTCACTTTTCTTCCAACCTAATACACGCTGATATGTATATTTTACTTTCAAAGCTCTCTGAATTACATCTTCTGCTGTTTCATTATGGGGACCTTGATGTGATAAACAAGCTGATTGCCATGGCAACCCTGCAGCCCAGCTCTGCCTGAGGCCACTGCCAGAACCCTTCCACTCTCCATGCAGATCCCACATGTCAAAGCCCAGGCTAACGTTCCCTTTCCTTTTCAGGAGATTACTTCCCCATTATAGGTGGCATCTTTAGGCAGCCGAGCATCTGTTACCTAAAAGTGTTAGGCTTTCCAAGTTGAAACAAGGCAGGGGGCCAGGGAGGACCTGGGATCGTCTGCAGTCGTAGGCTGAAAAGGAAGAGTGAAATGTTTTAACAAGCATGCACTGTAAACAGAGAAGAAAATGTTATATGAGGCCAGTCTCCAGAGAAAGAACAGGAATGAGTTTTGCCATTTCTCATAAAACCAGTGCTTTACTTGAAGCTCCAGCTCCTGGTGTCCAGAGATGGCAGGAGGAACTTTTTTTTTTAATTGTTCTAGTCTCTCTAGCTCTCATAGTTGCTAAGACATGTGAAAACATGACCACTGGGGTACACAAACTGCTCAATAACCAGCACCAAAAATATCAAATATCCCCAGAAGTTTTAAGATTTGCAACTGTAAACCAAAATCAGGGTTTCAGGGACAATTTCTTTTTTAAAACTTTAGAGCCAAAACCACTGAAAGCCACCCCAGAGAGCTCGAGCTGACAGTCCTCACATGTTGTTCAGTAGCTGAAGAGGCAAGAGAAGGTCTATAGACTTAGCTGACAGCTAGGCTACACAGGGTCAGGTTCACTTTTGACAGCATAGTGCTGGGTGTCCACAGGTCTCTTTAAATAAAGGTTTCTTGCAGGGCTGCTGCAGGGTCCTGACAGCATACATTTCACTTATCTCCAGCCATACTGGAGAAATGGTTCAGGAAAAATGTCAGTACTCATTCCAATTCACGCCTAGGTGTTCACCTGAGGTTTCATTGGAGGCTTTAAAATTCACAGGATCCCAAAGGGAATGTTATAACTGTTCAGTGTGATTTCCTGCAAGACTGCACACAGGCACAGACTGGATTTGATGAAGAAATTAGTGGGTACTGGTAACTTCTGTTTGAGAACAATCTTTTTTAAGGATTTTCTTCTCCATTCATTCACTTCTGTTTTTCTGCTGCTTCTGTGCTTCTAGGATCAAACAGAAACTGGAAATACTAAAATGCCACAAGAAAAGCTGTTCTACTTGTATTTTCTGGCCAGATTTGAAAAAGGAAGCTCTGGATATCTCACGAGAAATTCTGTTTGTGTCCTACTCTTGTTGGCTTGGTGTTACAGACATGGGAGCAGAGCCAAGTAAACACTTCACAACAAATAAATCATACAATGAATGTTGCCATTTCTGTACTTATGAATTGTCCAGGGGCAGACTGGAAAACTTTCAGATGTATCTGTTATTCACAGTCATCCATGAACTTTTCTAGTGAATAATTAGCAGTTGGCAGTTCATTCCAGTTGTGAGTGGTGCACTGTTAAATACCCATTTTGCAATTCATGCCCTAACGTCCATAATCGCATACAAAAGTAGGGCAAGGGTGAACACGAGGAGATGCTAAGAAGGGTAGAGCATGTTTTGAAGCTAAATTTATGAAGTTTATAAAGCACTTTGGAGGTATGCAGTAAAAAGTGTTTGGGAAGCATAAGGAAATATCACTGTGAGAAATAATAATTTTTGTAAGCAAAGTAAAATTCATTTTGCCTGCATGGATGCATTGATCTCTCTGGAGGTGCAATCTTAGTGTCTGATGCCAGGGCCTCCAACACTAATCCAAGAGCCATGACCCTCCTAAATAAAGGATTTATTCCATTATTATTAAGATAACAATGCTCACAATGTTTTTTTCCTGACATCAAGTCACTCAGAGGACAAAGACACATGTGGCCAAGGTAAGCTCATCTCCAAGTATGGCTCCAGTAGTGTCTAAGGTCAACTGCAAACCTGCTCCATGATAGGGAGATGGGTTTACTAACTACTTCATTCAGTCCTATGCAGAAACCCTCATCCCCTCTGTTCTACGAGTCACAACTACACCATCCTTCACACTTTATTTCACATTGATATTCTGTTGGCACTCTCTTTTCCCAATTTACTTGGAAAGCAGTATGGGGAAGACACACCAGCCACCCCCCTCTCCCTTTTTTCCCTTTGCTGCTAATGAGAATTAGTGAATTGACCCAATCATCCAGCAATCTGGTTTTGATTTTCTGATTAATGGAATGATTAGCTGATGTTTAATCAGCAATAAACTGCCTTATCGTTCTTTCCTCCCCATTCCTACAGTTCCACTTTATTGCATGCTCTTTATTTGGTCTTCCCCCCTCATTTAACACCTAGCCACATCACTGATCTGAGACAGTATTCAAGTATCTAGTTTTGCCACCTAATCTTCAATGGATTCTTGACTGGCCAATCAGTCCAATAGGTATGTTTAAATCAGTTTAAAGATGGAAAGGAATCTTTCTATTTCTCAGGGTCAGTCCCTGATTTCACGAACACATCTTCACAGGTTTTGCATGTTCATAAGAAACCAGAGTTTGTACATCTCTGTTCCAGTCACATCTTCTTGACAGTCATAATGCAGCACCCAAAATCTTTCAACAAAATAGAGTCAGCACAAGCAGCACCAGTGAAATTATCTGCTCCTTATCCACTATGCAACATACTGCTTTTTTAATAGCCATCAGAGGCAGTAAGAAGTTCAGCTCTCTTCAATGATGCAGGCACTGTATGATAGCAGGAAAGAGTTTCTGTCCTGGAAATCTTACAGAGGAATCCAAAGCCAGAAAGAGACACAAAAATTGAGGGAAATAGGAAATACCTGTTCCAAGGAAGTGATAAAAGCTCGTGGACTCTCTATGCACACAACTTCGCTTGCCACAACATATGCAGCATGGCAGAAGCACTTCTTAGTGACACCCAATAGCTTCTCAGTCTTCCCAGCAAGCCTGCCACTAGGACTCACATTTGGGGCAGTACTTACATGACCCAGTTAAGCTAATTAGTCCATTTAGGCTCTCTAAAGAGACCACATAGAGAGAGAGGCTTTTCCTACAGGCATTGTGGAGCCTTCTAACACAATAGATCTCTGGGGAGATTAGCAGACAAATTAAGCCCTTATACTAGGTGTCCCGAGAGATGCAAGTATTCTCCCCCTCACCCCCAGTGTATATTTTTGTGGTGCAATTTGCTGCCTGGGTTTCTGTCCATCATTCTTGTCCCTTACAGTTCTGAGAAGCAAAGAAGTTGCCATCACTGCCCAACAGGGCTAAATCTGAATGGGTGACCTTCAAGGTGAAAGCCTTTGTTCGCTACTATTAATCAGGCCCTTGAACCATCCACTGTTATGGACAATGATCCTTTTCCATGGTCATGGCTAACAAACCCTCATTTAGAAAATTACTCTCACAAAAAGCCTGCCAGAAGGTTCAATAAAGAAATCTGTCACAGCCTGGCTTCTGGGCCACAGCATGTGGAATACAAAATCAGACTCATTAGTTCCCAAGCCTTTGCCAGGTTCTCTGCTATTCTCTTTAACAGGAAAAATTATGACACTATTATGTAAAAAATGTTTTAAAAATCAATGTTGATTAATAAAAGTAATTTCAAGAAGCTGAACCAAAGAGTATTCAATTTTAAATTCATTTCCCCTGCTTAATTGTCTGAGAATATCTGAGTGATGGTATGGAAATATGAATGTGTTGCCCATTCAGTCCTGGACGAGCCTATCTTCTTTGATGGCAAAAGCTCCTCACCTGTCACCAACCCACCTCCAGTTTAGAGCTGCTCAAGGGCATCTGACAGGGACAGTAAGAATTTTGTTGCTCCTATTCTGCCAGCAAGCAGTGTAAAAACTCACTTTTTAGGTGAAGCACTAGATGCAAGTATAGTTTTAAAACAGCACATAAGAAACAAATGAATAAGCACATCTGATAACCTCAGAAACTGTGGTCAGTTCATAGTAGTCATGAGACCCTTACAACCAAAAGCAACAAAGGTTTGTGGTCCATTTGATCACAAAGAGACCATTTTAGGAGTCAGTTTCCTATTAAAAAAAAAAAAAAAAACCAAAACAAAACACCAAACCAAACCACACACACACAAGAAAAACCTCCAGCTTTTTCTTTAGTGTTGTTGCAGATCGTTGCACATGATCTTCTGAGTGACACTGATGGCTCTTGTCTTGACCAAATCACACAGAGCCTTCCAGCACTGCCAAGGATCACTGTGCCAGGTACAGCAATTATTTCCATGGGAAAGTAACTATCTGGAAATACTCATTGTGTCTCTTAGCTTTTCTGGATATTAAACAACAGCCCCCAAAAAAGAAGAGGTACTGGTGGACACTCTGTGGACAACAACTGTGTACCAGCAGGCTCCTTAGCATTGAAACTGGCTAGAAAGGGACTCCAAATGCAGACACTGAAGCCAAACATCAAAGTTTTGGGCTTCCTGACCAAAGATTCAGCTGCTTTTTTATTCTACTGCATTATAACTATAGTAACATTTGGGCTTAGAAGCGCTTTCAAAGTCAAGGTCATTTTGGCATGCTCCTATCTCCAGAAATAACTTCAGGAACATATTTTTTCCAGGAAAAGCCTCAAAATGCTCTACAGATGTTGAAACATAGGGACAATTTGACCATCTGAGTGATACCCCTCAGGGAAGTAATGCGTTAGCTGTTTAATAGTGCATGAGAACAGTGTACAAGAATATAAGATAGGAAGTGAAAATTCAGGGAGGAAGCAGAGAGAAAAAATAAGGGCACTTTTTAGGGAAGCAAAGATATATAACAAAAGGTCTGAACTCCAGTCTAGCGTTAACTTTGAGTTTACCATTTTCCTCTTTTGTGCCATGGTTTTTATCTGTAAAACATGAATGATGATATTATTTGCTCATATTTGCACAATAATGTGAGATCTATTGATGAAATGTGACTTTAAGAGTAAAGTCTTAGTAAGATCAAAATCAGATAAAATAATGATATTGAAATTGTTTGCACCTTTTTGCCATATATATTTTAGAAGGCATATGAGCCCAATGTAAGTGGTACCATTTCCTCAGGGCAAACATTTTGACTAATATCTGCCATCTTTTTCTAAATAGAATTTCGACCAAGATAGCACATCTAGCAAGCTAGACACATTTCGTGATCACAGATCTTCGGGAATGGGCCTTATTTCTCAAATCTGTTCAGTGATGCACAAAACTATATATCACACGCAAAAGAAAGACAACAAAAAGATTGCCTGCAGCCCTTAAGTTTTCCCAGCAGTTGAGGGTTTCTTGTGTTGTATGGGATCATGCCTGACAACATGGCATGACAATCATGCACAAGCCATGGGTGATATGCTCCTTTCAACATGGGTAGGCTGTTTTTCTTCAGGTTGGAAAATAAAGGCTGTCACCTACCAACTTTCTGTCATCTGCAATGTAGGCAAACTGCTTTGGACATCAAAATCTCTGCTGTACTCTGGTTATCACTCTTAGTTCTTCTCTTCAGATAAGAAATAACTTGAGCAGTTCCCCTGGCTGCTGTAAGATGAAATGTGGAGGATAGAAAACACCAGAAGGAGTCAGTGAGATGCAGAGACCAGAGGAAAAGGAACAGGAGGGTTCAAGGCTTCATGCAATTGTCAGTGGCATGGCAGAGAGTCACATTCATGATAAACAAGGTGTCACGCAATGAGGCAGAGAGCACACTGCAGCACACCAGCCACGTTGTTAAGATTACCCATGTGTGCATGCACTCTTAATCCATGGTAAATGAGAGGCAGCTTATTCCCTGCGGTAAGAGGGGTATGGTCTTTCGCATACACAAAGGGAAAAGAGGATACACACTGACAGCTGCTGTGAAGTTGCTGACGTGTGGCAAGATGTAAGGTGTTTGTGTGCCCATACCCTTAATCTCCAGTGTTCAAAAGGAGAAGCAGTGTTTTGCTTTGCAATTTGTATCCTTCAGAAGGCTCCACAAAAGTCCCTTGAAAATTTCTGTATGGGAAACTGAAAGCCTAAACTCTTTGGTTCTATCCAACATCCTTGACCCTCAGGATAACAAGATGCTCAACAGAGAAACAAAAAGCTGAGCAGGAGGAAAGGTGGGTTCGAAGGAGAGATGAAAGTGGCTGAGAGGGAGGAGGCTGCCCTGATGCTGAGTAGCACGTACTGGGGAGTTTTTCTCAGCTGTAGAGAAACTCAAGGACAGAACAGGTAAAGCCACAGCCAGGATAGGATAAGGGGGAAGGAGGAACAGAAATAGGTGGCGGTGTTTAAAGAGAGATGAAACTGAATTCACGCAATGCAGCTGGGCCTCTACAGGAGTAATTATCTAATCAAAACTTATTCTGAAAAACAAACCAAGATTTGGGTTTTTTTAACTCCCACCAGTCAGTCTTACCCCTACTTCTGTGTAAAAAAGCAGAGCACACTTCAAACTGTGCCACCCTAGCTGTGCGTGGGAGGCTGCCATGGAGCTGAAGTGATTAGAACGTACTCCCAGATGACACCACTTATCTACAGTGCAACACCACTTATGTTTTTACTGAATGGCAGAAAGAGTCGACCACAGAGCTAAACATTGTGGAAAAACTGATCACTATTCTGACAACATTCAACAGGGACTATTTTCATGGGCTCTTGTATTCTTTGTCTGAAGATGGCAAAGAATGAAGCAAAGAATGGCAATTCTCTGGGACTTCTGCAAATGTGCATACATCACAAAGCACTGAATTTCTTGTTCAACAGCTTTTGATCGTTTCTGTTCCAAGAGTCTGGTGGTACCGAGATTCCCATGGGTAACTGCACACTTCAAACCCCTGGTCATTGTCTATGGTGAACAGATTTAGTAATAGCAACAACAATATGCCTGATGTGGCATGACTAGCACCAGAGCAGTAGTTCAGGTTTTGCCTAGTTTCAGAAGGTTTTCACAGGTGCAGATTGAAGTGATCTGCTTGCACCAGCATAAAACCTCAATAAAGATACCCTGCAGGGGTGCAGAAAGAGGTTTACACTGCGTGCAGCTCATGGTAATTCAGTAGTCCAAGCTGCCAGTGTTTACATCCCATCATATGCTAGCTTTGCTCATTCTTTCAAGTTGTCTGCCATGTTTAACAGAAGGGATATGAGAGACCTTAGGAGACAAAGAGATTTGCCTCTTACAACTCCCTGTAAAGCTTAATCGGTACCAGCACTGGGCTTGGTACAGGGAAAGATGTCTTGGTGTCTCAGATCCCAGCAAGAAAATACCTAAAGCCATCAGGTCTTTCAATCATTTGTAATATTGAGAAGCTTTCCAATTAAGATTTTCATGCCTGTTCTCTGCCTGTGGGTGGTACTTTTATTTTATTCTTCATTAAATCTCTTTGAATAAACTGTTCAGCAGCTTTTGAGACTGAAATAAAAATGGACAGTCCTTAAGTATATATTTGCAGAAAAGCCGGAACTGCAACATTAAAGCAAATGGTATTGAAAATTAACCACTGGCATGGATCCTTCCTTTTGGGAGCAAAACAGTTTGGAATCCAAAAGGACTGTGAGCCTAAACTGTGAAGCATTTTGCAAACAGCAGAGCCAAAAAGAAAACATCCTGATCACCTAGTCTAGCCTTCCACATCACAGAGACATTAGGGCTTTCCTGATTCATTTCTGTTTGGCCTGATCTTTAGAAAACATCCAGTCTGGGCAGTGACAGAGACTCAAGCCTTTCCCATAGTACCCAGTGCCTGTGCTTAATAACTGTTATAGGTAGAAACGTTTCCTCTATTTTCCGATCAAACATTTTGGAGGTCCCCACCTCAGTGCTGTCGAATGCCTCCTGCTGAAGGCACTGAGGAAATGCACTCGCACCTGCTGTATCCCCACACCAGTAAGGGCAGGCAATAAGGATTAAAAGCTACAGATGGACTGGTTTTGCTAAAGCTGAATTTACTTTCAGTAGCACCCAAGTCCCATCCTCACTGTAGTAGTATCGGTGTTTTGCAGTCCTGGACAAATACCTGCAGAAGCATTACAGAATCATTATATTTCATCTCCCCACATTTTTTGCTGAAGATGAAGTAGCAAGTGATCTTTTTCATTTACTTTCCAGCACACGTTAAGCTGCACACTGTTAAACTGCCTCCTTGCGCCAGCACAGAAGTGGCTCTGTGCTCCCTGCACGCAGTCTGCAAACCTCTCTGAAATCCTCTGGGATAAAAAGAGCTTTCCAACAAAGTTTATTGCTTTTAATTATTGATTGTTTAAAAGTTTAATAAAATATGACTCCAAAATCTAGTCATGTTAGGCAACCTGAGCAAGCAAACAAAGCAGTGAATCCGAGACGGCCATGTTCAGAGCTGCGACAGGTTCTGATAAAAGGGCATTGAATATTTGAGGTAATGACTCCTCTTGGAGATATGAAGTTAAGAAGAGCCTTGTGCCTGAATTTCCCCCGTATAATTTAGGAAAGAGGAAACATGAGAGAGTCCATTGTGCAACTGCTGGGGTACATTAGGACTTATTTAGCTTTCCCCTGAGACTTCAAGTACCTGTGCCAGGTCTGAGGTACCAAGCTAGATGTGTATTCCAATGCACAAAGGTAAATCATTTGTTCCTACTGGGTCTTTAAAAGACCAAGATGCTTTTCAGTACACGCCTACCACAAAGCCTTCAATATGCACATTTTAGGGCATCAAATGGGATTAGGGAGAATTCCCCTCCATGTGTGTAGCACATGGAGGACAGGGAGGTGATTTGAGACAGCCAGCACGGCTTCACCAAGGGCAAGTCCTGCCTGACCGACCTAGTGGCTTTCTATGAAGGAGTGACTGCATCAGTGGACAAGGGAAAAGCAATGGATGTCATCTATTTGGATTTCTGTAAAGCGTTGAACACAGTCCCCCACAACATCCTTCTCTCTAAATTGCAGAGATATAGGTTTTATGGGTGGACTGTTCGGTGGATAAGGAATTGGCTGGCTGGTCGCATCCAGAGTGTTGTGGTCAACAGCTCGATGTCCACATGGAGACCGGTGACAAGTGGAGTCCCTCAGGGGTCTGTACTGGAACCAGTGCTGTTTAACATCTTCATCAATGACATAGACAGTGGGATCGAGTGCACCCTCAGCAAGTTTGCAGACGACACCAAGCTGAGTGGTGCGGCTGACAGGCCAGGAGGACGAGATGTCATCCAAAGGGACCTGGACAAGCTGGAGAGGTGGGCCCATGTGAACCTCATGAGGTTCAACAAGGCCAAGTGCAAGGTCCTGCACCTGGGATGGGGCAACCCCCGATATCAATACAGGCTGGGGGATGAAGAGATTGAGAGCAGCCCTGCGGAGAAGGACTTGGGGGTACTGGTGGATGAAAAGCTGGACATGAGCCGGCAATGTGCACTTGCAGCCCAGAAAGCCAACCGTATCCTGGGCTGCATCAAAAGAAGCGTGGCCAGCAGGTCGAGGGAGGTGATTGTGCCCCTCTGCTCTGCTCTGGTGAGACCTCATCTGGAGCACTGCGTCCCAGCCTGGGGCCCTCAGCACAAGAAGGACATGGACCTGTTTGAGCAGGTCCAGAGGAGGGACACAAAAATGATCCGAGGGCTGGAGCACCTCTCCTATGAGGCCAGGCTGAAAGAGTTGGGGTTGTTCAGCCTGGAGAAGAGAAGTCTGCGGGGAGACCTTATTGCAACCTTCCAGTACTTAAAGGGGTCCTACAGGAAAGATGGGGAGAATCTTTTTAGCAAGGCCTTTTGTGACAGGACAAGGAGTAATGGATTTAAACTAAAGAAGAATAGATTTAGACTAGACATAAGAAAGAAATTTTTCACAATGAGGGTGGTGAGGCACTGGAACAGGTTGCCCAGACAGGTAGTGGAGGTCCCATCCCTGGCAACATTCAAGGTCAGGTTGGATGGGGCTCTGAGCAACCTGATCTAGTTAAAGCTGTCCCTGCTCATGGCAGGGGGGTTGGGCTAGATGACCTCTAAAGGTCCCTTCCAACCCAAAGCATTCTATGAATCTATGATTCTATGGTCGTACAGCTAGCAGGTGTGTTACAGGTGAGTCTGGCACCTTTGAATCCCATAGGAATTTTGTCACTGATTCCATGAGGTTGACATTTCAACCCTATGTTTTTTCCCCACTAGGATGTGATGTGAGTCCTAGAGAGAAGATAGTGATTTTGATGTCAGAGTTTGCTTTCTTGCAAAATATACCATCTCCCCGGTAGAAATATGGCTTTGCCCTACAAATCCCAGTCAACTAAACAAGAGAAAGCACTTATCAGTGTGGCTCATTTGTGGAACTGAGGGTCAGCCCATCATTTAGAAACAGCGAATCCAGTAATGTCTTGCTTTGTCATTCTGAGTAATTTAGTCCAAGTAAACACAGTGAAAAGGTGCATTTACATTTGAAACACTTCTTGAGCAGGACTCCACAGAAATCACAGAACATCATTTAACAGTCCATTCTCCTGGCCTGTTTTCTTCCTCCACCTCCCCAGCCCAGTGTTACTTTTCTGTAAACACATAAATCAGCATCATCTATATTCATTAGGTTACCCGATTTGTTCAGTGCAAAATTAGCCATTTTGCATGATTTTTCCCCCTTCTGATTAATATAAATGACTTAAGTTAATTATGTTTCTCTTCATAGAAAAATGTATTTGTCAAACTGTAAAAGCATCAATAAAAATAAACATGTAGATTTTACAAGGGGACAGATGTGCAAACAAGATCTACATGGCTGTGCACCATCGCCAAGTTTTATTTCAGAGGTGGCTACAATCCCTTGTCTCTGCCAAGGAGGCCTTACCTTCGATTAGTTGAGAACACAGGTTTGACCTGAGATTGATGAGGTCAGCAAAAAATAATTAACCCACTCAGAGCTACACCATTAGCCTGGAGCAAACATGAGCCCTTTTCCCTGCCTTGCATTAGATCTATGAGAGGTTTCACCTGGAAATCTCCCAGAATCCTGCATAAGTTTGATGTATCTACAAGGTCAACTTTATTTCTTTGTTCCTCATGGTCCTAGATCTGGAAGACTTCTGAAGATGCTGGTTCTTTGGAGTTTTCCTCAACTACAACTGTCTGCTCAGTTTTTACTCCCAGGAGCACCCCATACACAAAGGAGAAAGCATTACAGCTAAACAGCATTGGAGCTTTTGTTTTCTTCTGTTCCTTTTTTCTAGGCAGTTCTCATTCAACTGTTCTTTCTCATCTTTCTGAGGCCTAAACTTCAAATAAAATAAAATAAAATAAATTCTACAGAGGAGAAGGCTAAAAATAGACCAAAAAGGGAAACTTTCCCTTTACAGACTGGGGAGCAGGAGTCTGACTTCTGCAGGAACAAACCAGCCACATAGAAGTTTCCCTGTGTCAAGCCAAGGACAACTCCTCTCTGCTGTGTACAGGTGTCACAAGAGAGCAGGCAGCTCTGTAGCCTGCAAACATGAGCCATCCTTCTCTCCAAATCCCCATGAATTGCAACAAAGGGAGAAGGGAAAGGCTGTCTGTATTACAGAATATCTGTCCCTATGTCCTTAATCCCCAAAAAGCAAAGGAAATTAAGCAAGTTGTTTGCAGGATAATATGGACAGCTGCATCAATATCCGTTTCCATACCCCATTTCCCGGAGGAACTTCCCCTAGGCTGTAGTTGCATCCCAACAAGAGCTACATCCCCATGCAGCAAGTTCCAGTATAAACTGGAGACTGCAGAACCAAGCCCAAAGCAGCTTTCTTTTCATACCTTTTACACATGTATGTGAGGCTGCACCTGGACCCCATCCTTGCACTGAGCAGCACAAAGTTGTGTGACCAGCTCATTAAAACTGTTTCTCCAGTGTGGGGAGCAGCATTCCCATTAGAGGCCCCGATATATCTGCCCACCTGTCAAGTCAGGCTGATTATTAAGTCTGAGGACTGGGACAATTTCTATTTGTTCCAACTCAGTTCTCCCACCCTTGGTTTATTCCATCTGGCCAAAGCAGTTTTAAATCTGGATTTACTCAGCCCAAAGCCAAAATAATTATTGAAATCTATTAAGGGAGGAAAAAAAAGTATTGGAGTCTGATTGACTTAATTCCTGTTCAAGGAAAAATGTCTGCTGACCTGTAATTGGAAATCAGTTTTGCCTTCCAGGGAAACAAGGCCCAATGTGAGTTTTCATCTGGGGTTTTAGACAGGGGATTTTTGCTCCAGAAGCCCCTCTTGTGACCTTTAAGTGTCCCTGAAAGCTAACCATGGAAGGTAGCAAAGCTCATACATCTGATAATGAATCTACTGTCACTGTTTCTAGCACAGACATAGGTTTTCCTTTCTTACCATGAAGTGACACTTCTCCATCTCTGATTGAATAGCTATTCATCACAGCCATTGTGTGTTTACTGCACACAACTCCTTGCCTTGATAAAGCCAGCTGCTCTAAAAATAACATGATAGAGCTGGTTTATTTTCTTTTCTTTTTTTGTAATCCTAGTCCCGTTCCTTTGTGCTCTCATAAGCAAATCCAGTGACAAGCTCTGCCATGATTAAACTGCACACAAACCCACCACTGCCACCACCATCAAAAGTGGAGGTTCAACATGTCCAACAATGATTTCATTTCATCCTTACAGCTCCAGTGCCAAATGTGCCAGACTCACCACACATGTGACAAAAATCAGCTCCGTGCCTCCACAGCAATCAACCTTTCTGGATTTCTCAATAGCTGCTGTGATAGAATGATGCACATAGGAAATCTGGGAGACCTCTGGCCATGCCAGTAGGCTGGGGTATGACTGTAGAAAAAGTAATCTGCTTTCCAAACCAGCATTCTCCAAAGTATGAGCTTCAAGTGAGAGCTGTCCAGCTGATAAGGGGAGAGTTTCTGGGTTGGAGCCAGGAAACAACACACTGAACTGAGATACTACAAATAGGGATTTGAAACACGATGTTGCAGATTTTTACCCCTAGTCCTTGTAGACACTTTTCTCTGCAGCTCCTAAAGCATGTTTTGAAGAAAGGAGAATATTATTACAGCATTTTATAGTGGAGGGATTCTGGGGTACAGGAACACAGGATGTGTTGTCAAAGGTACTACAGGGAATGACACACCAAATTCTCCTCGGCTTTTACCTGAAGAAAGCTTCCCAGGAGTAGCTTGTCCAGCCGCACAAAGAATATCAGCACCACAGCTGGCATCAGATGCTCCCTGCCCAGAGATCTCTCCACTCTTCCTCTGCCTGGTTTCTAACACAACCCAGTGTGTCTCTGCAGGTCTTAGCATCCCTCCAGCTTCTGATATAATTGTTATTAATCTCCCAGTGTTGTAGATATTTGCAATGCACCAGATGGGCCATTGTTTAATTAATAGTGCTGCTTTCATTCAGTCTGAGCTTGATTAAATGAAAACTCCATCTGCAGGGAACCAAAACCTGCAGGCAGGATGCAGGAGAGTGATGTTGCTATCAGCTTTGATGATTTTGAGAGAAGAGGTTGTATGGGGTGAGGCTACATTTCCAACCATTTTTGGGGAGGGATAAGGGATCTTCTGTCTCTAGGTTGACATTAAAAACTTGGTGTTAAAATAGCCTGGGAAAGAAAGGGAAGAAGAGTGGGTAACTGGTGTTGGGGAGAGAAAAACAAGAAGGCAGGATGAGGAGGGAAAGAGTAAGACGTGCTCCGCCTGAAGGGATGCAATCCAGGGAACAGTGAGGGACAAAGAAGGCCAGAAGTCATCTTCATGACTCCAACATTTGGAGTTGACTGTTGAGTGAGCATGACCTTGAGAACAACTTATGGACCCTGTGTTCCCATCCAGCCTAGAACATGTTCCTTACAACCACTGCAGACCTGCCCTGAAGTTAGGGATGTTTGGCCATCCACCCACACCCATGGCCACACCACCATCCATCTTGGACACCCCCATCCTTGGGAAGCAGCACAGCACAACCCTGCTTACTTCTGCACTCAGAAAATTAACCTGTGGCCACCACAGCTGCAGTAGGAGCAAAAAACTAGCAGGGAATAACACCAGAGATCAAGAGAGAGAGCAGAAAGGAGAAGGGCTACCAGAGAAGGACCTGACACTGGGTTGACCTGAAGCAGTTGACCTGAGAGTACCACAGCCACTCCAGTGTCTGTCAGCTCCTCTGGGGCTGGGATGGGAGAATACAGCACCTTTTTAAAGCCTAAGCACACTAGACACTGTGCAGGGTGTGGAAATGGCTTAGACCTCTGTGCAGCACAGTACTGTGCAGCTAAATCATAGAATCATAGAATCATAGAATCATCTAGGTTGGAAAAGACCTTTAAGATCATCCAGTCCAACCATTAACCTACACTACCAAGCCCACTCTAGACTAATCAAGGGTAGACCAGACTAAACCATATCCCGAAGTGCCACATCTACCCGTTTTTTAAACGCCTCCAGGGATGGGGACTCCACCACCTCTCTGGGCAGCCTGTTCCAATGCCTGACCACCCTTTCCGTAAAGAAATTTTTCCTAATTTCCAGTCTAAACCTCCCCTGGCGCAGCTTAAGCCCATTTCCTCTTGTCCTATCGCTAGCTACTTGGCAGAAGAGACCAACACCCACCTCACTACAACCTCCTTTCAGGTAGTTGTAGAGAGCGATAAGGTCTCCCCTCAGCCTCCTCTTCTCCAGGCTAAACAACCCCAGTTCCCTCAGCCGCTCCTCATAAGACTTGTTCTCCAGACCCTTCACCAGCTTCGTTGCCCGCCTCTGAACACGCTCCAGCACCTCAATGTCTTTCTTGTAGTGAGGGGCCCAAAACTGGACACAGTATTCCAGGTGCGGCCTCACCAGCGCCGAGTACAGGGGGACAATCACCTCCCTGCTCCTGCTGGCCACACTATTCCTGATACAAGCCAGGATGCTGTTGGCCTTCTTGGCCACCTGGGCACACTGCTGGCTCATGTTCAGCCGGCTATCTACTAACACCCCCAGGTCCTTTTCGGCCAGGCAGCTTTCCAGCCACTCCTCCCCAAGCCTGTAGCGTTGCATGGGGTTGTTGTGACCCAAGTGCAGGACCCGGCACTTGGCCTTGTTGAACCTCATACAGTTGGCCACGGCCCATCGATCCAGTCTGTCCAGGTCCCTCTGCAGGGCCATCCTACCCTCGAGCAGATCGACACTCCCACCCAATTTGGTGTCGTCTGCAAACTTACTGAGGGTGCACTCGATCCCCTCATCCAGATCATTGATAAAGATATTGAACAAGACTGGCCCTAAAACAGAGCCCTGGGGAACACCGCTCGTGACCGGCCGCCAACTGGACTTAACACCATTTATCACTACTCTCTGGGCTCGGCCACCCAACCAGTTCTTTACCCAGCGAAGAGTATGCCTGTCTAAGCCGTGAGCTGCCAGCTTCCCGAGGAGGATATTATGCGAGACGGTGTCAAAAGCTTTGCTAAAGTCGAGGTAGATGACATCCACAGCCTTTCCATCATCTACCAGGCGGGTCACCAGGTCATAGAAGGAGATCAGGTTGGTCAAGCAGGACCTGCCTTTTGTGAACCCATGCTGGCTGGGCCTGATCCCCTGGTTGACCTGTACTTGCCTGTGGAGTTCGCTCAAGATGAACCTCTCCATAATCTTCCCCGGCACTGAGGTCAGGCTGACAGGCCTGTAGTTCCCCGGGTCCTCCTTCCGGCCCTTCTTGTAGATGGGCGTCACATTGGCAAGCCTCCAGTCATCAGGGACCTCCCCTGTTAACCAGGACTGTTGATAGATGATGGAAAGTGGCTTGGCAAGCTCCTCTGCCAGCTCCCTCAGTACTCTCAGGTGGATCCCATCCGGCCCCATAGACTTGTGAGCGTCCAGGTGGCATAGCAGGTCATTAACTGCTTCCTCCTGGACTATGAGGGCTCCATTCTGGTCCCTATCCCTATCCTCTTGCTCAAGGGCCTGAGTACCCTGGGGATGACCGGTCTGGCTGTTGAACACAGAGGCAAAGAAGGCGTTAAGTACTTCAGCCTTTTCCTTGTCCTCGGTGACAATGTTCCCCTCCACATCGAGCAAAGAATGGAGATCCTCCTTGGCTCTCCTTTTATTGCTGATGTACTTATAAAAGCATTTTTTATTGTCTTTTACCGCACTGGCCAGATTGAGTTCTAGCTGGGCTTTTGCCTTTCTAATTTCCTCCCTGCAGGACCTAACAAGATCCCTGTACTCCTCCTGAGCTGCCCGCCCCTTCTGCCAAAGGCGGTAGACTCTCCTTTTTTCCCTGAGTCCCCGCAAAAGCTCCCTATTCAGCCAGGCCGGTCGATTTCCCCTCCGGTTGGTCTTACGACACACGGGGACAGCCCGCTCCTGCGCCCTTAAGACTTCCTTCTTGAAGAGGGCCCAGCCTTCCTGGACCCCTTTGCCCTTCAGGACCGCCTCCCAAGGGACTTTCCCAACCAGGGTCCTGAAGAGGCCAAAGTCTGCCCTCCGGAAGTCCATGGTAATAGTTTTGGTGCCCCTCCGCTTAGCATCACCCAAAATTGAGAACTTTATCATGTCGTGGTCGCTAAGCCCGAGACGGCCTCCGACCTCGACATTTCCCACAAGCCCTTCTCTGTTGGTAAACAGCAGGTCAAGCGGGGCACCTCCCCTGGTAGGCTCGCTTACCAGCTGCATTAGAAAGTTATCCCCCACATGCTCTAGGAACTTCCAAGACTGCTGCCTCTCTGCTGTGTTGTATTTCCAGCAGATGTCTGGCAAGTTGAAGTCCCCCACAAGAACAAGGGCTAGTGATTGTGAGACTTCTGCCAGCCATTTATAGAATGCCTCATCTACCTCTACATCCTGGTTGGGTGGTCTATAGCAGACTCCCAACAGGACATCCGCCTTTCCGGCCTTCCCCCTCATCCTTACCCATAAGCATTCCACCTTGTCATCACCACTGTCAAGCTCTATGCAATCGAAACACTCCCTAACATACAGAGCCACCCCACCGCCTTTCCTACCCTGCCTATCCCTCCTGAAGAGCTTATAGCCCTCCAGTGCAGCACTCCAGTCATGAGAGTCGTCCCACCACGTTTCCGTGATGGCGACTATGTCATAGCCATCCTGCTGCACAAGGGCCTCCAGCTCCTCCTGTTTGTTGCCCATGCTACGTGCATTGCTGTACATGCACTTAAGCTGGGCTGTCGATTTTGCCCCCAATGTTGCCATGCCGCCCCTGGGCTCCTTACTAGCGGGCCTGTTTATATCCCCTTCCCCCTTCAAACCTAGTTTAAAGCCCTCTCAATGAGTCCCGCCAACTCTTGGGCGAGAATCCTTTTCCCCCTTGGAGACAGCCGATCTCCATCAGCCGCCAGCAGGCCCGGTGCCGTGTAGACCTCCCTGTGATCGAAGAACCCAAAATTCCAGCGATGGCACCAGCCTCTGAGCCACTTGTTAATCAGGTGAGTTTTCCCATTCCTTTCAGTGTTCCTTGCTGCCACTGACGGGATAGAGGAAAACACAACCTGCGCTCCCGATCCTGCGAGCAATCGCCCCAGTGCCCTGAAGTCCCTCTTCATTGGCCTAGGACTTCTCTCTGCAATCTCGTCACTGCCCACCTGTATAACCAGCAGTGGGTAATAATCGGAGGGCCTCACGAGGTCAGGCAGTTTCCTCGTAATGTCCCTAACCCGGGCCCCAGGGAGGCAGCAGACTTCCCTGTGGGATGGGTCCGGGCGGCAGATCGGGCCCTCAGTTCCCCGCAGGAGGGAATCCCCCACCACAATCACCCTCCTTTTTTTCTTAACAGGGGCAGTCGTAATCCGTGGGGGTGACTGACTGGCCCTCGGCAACCCCCTGGCTGGACCTTCCCCTTCACCTCCCTCCCCGCTTGCCTGGCCCTCAACCTCCAGAGCCCCGTATCTGTTGTGTAGGGGCAGCTGGGGAGGTGAGGGAGGCCGGGAGGGGATTCGCCTGCCTCCCCGGGCAGGGACCTGTTTCCATTCCCCCCCGTCTCCTGGATCCCCTCCTTCTGCTTGCCGGCAAGAGGGCAGGGGATCCTCTGCTCCTTGTGGGGCCTCCGCCTGCTGCCCTGGCCCCAGGGACGGCAGGGTGCGGCTCCACCAGTCTATCTCCTGCTCGCACTCCCTGATGCTCCTCAGCCTTTCCACCTCCTCCTTCAGCTCTGCCACCAGGCTGAGCAGATCATCCACCTGCTCACACCGAAGACATTTGCCGTCCCCGCTGCCGTCAGGCACAAGCGACAGGCCCAGGCACTCCCTGCAGCCGGCGACCTGGACGGCCGCGTGTCTGTGCGGGAGCTCCGTCTGGGTCGCCGCATTCCTTTTGGCGGCGGCTTTCGGGCGGGTGGTGACCATGGCTGCCAGGTGTTCTCCTGGAAGGACGGTGACCACTGCCTGGGTTCCCCTTTGGAACTTGGAGGGGGGGACACTCAGCCTTTCCTGCGCGCCCTGACTGCGCGAACTGACGCGCAAACTGACGCCCCACGCCCTCCTGACGTGCCACGCCCTGTTTGCCCGTCCTGTTCGCCGCGCTCCTGGTCGCTCGCGCTCCCTGGGGGCTGCTTTTATAGGTGGGGGGGGTTTGCCCGCCGTCACTCCTGGCCCCGCCCACGCCGCGTCAGAGCTGCCGCACGTCAGCAGCTCGCCCTTTCCCGCTCTTTCCCGCTCTGGGAGGGGGGCTGGGCTGCCCGCTCCTGCCCTTCGCGCTTGGTTTTTGCCGCCTCAGCAAGGGTGCCCCGGCACGAGCGTCCGCTCCGGAGCCCTTCGCCTCGGTGAAGGCCAAGGAGCCTCGGTGAAGGCCAAGGCCAATGTGCCAAGGAGCAATGTAGTTGCCTAAGCATAGTCCTCTAAATGCCTTTGGTACCCGAGACATCCTCACGATATACCTGCCAGTCCCATGTGAATGTCTTTAGTGTGCATCAAGCAGTTCTAGGGAAAATGAATTGCACCCATCAGTGGGTTTTAGGGTATTTTTCCCATACTGCACAGTGCACACACAGCCTAGGTATCTTTCCTTCTGTTTCTAGCATCCATCTTTGCTGCAACCTCTTGTTACTCTTCAAAAACAAAAACAGGTGAGCTCTGAGGCTTGATTTCAGAGGGCCAGAAATAAATAGCTTGTAAAGTGCATATTATTTAATCCTCTGGCAACTGATCTGCATTGCAAATCACAGCATACTCCTGCTGCCAGCCCTCAAAGAGACTCCTTTAGTTCAAATTACAGAGGTCTGCGTATCGAGGCTGATAAAGGCTTGTACCCAAGCCTTCCTGACAATCCAGAGTAAGGGCTGTTGTAACTACTGCCTTGAGCTCTTCCAGTTTCAGAAAGAGTTTGGACCTCAGTGTATACAGGTGCACATCATCCTCTTCCATGGAGACGTGAGACATAAACTCAGAGCAATAAGGACCCCAAAACCATAAACAAGGACTGACTCAAATTGTTGCACCTGCAACACAGACCATGACCACAGATGGTAAACCCTGAGCCTCCAGGATCAGTCCCATTCAGGTATGGCAAATTAAGCCATCACTAGAAGGGATGGAAATCCCTGAAACCTTTGCCCATTCTCAGGCCATAGAGGAAGGCTCTTATCTTAAAGATCAGCAGAACACATGGGTGGTGATCCTGCAAAAACTCAAAATCCTGAAAAGTCTGAGACTATGCTTCACTGGATTTGCTCACCACCTCTATACCCGGCCATTAGAGAGGTTCTAGTAGTTCTAGACTGTCACCAAAAAACATTGTATTAAAAAGATATGTTACAATTTTTAAAATCACATGAACTTTAAGGTGTCTAAACAGGCTGGATATCAGGCTGATTTACAGACAAACAAGGTAACACACACACGGTGAACAATCAGGAGATCAGGACCAGGGAGCTCGGTTATTTGTCAGTGTAGCATTTTCCAGAATGTGCTCTGCTTCTGTATCCTCAAAACGTTCTTTTATAAACCAAACAAGAACACTTGTTGGAAGATGATAAATGTGGCAAATATCTATACTTAAGTGATGCTTTCCAGGCAAAACAGGCAACTTAACCTACAAATGCAAATGTTATACTGGGAACTTTCAGACCAGCTTTGGTTTTCTCCTAAGCGCGTGCATGGATTTCCAAAGGATTTGACATTTGTACACTCCCAGAATCATCCCCTGGGCTTCCCAGCTGGCATAATACCTAACCCTCCTTCTGCTTGTTTTCCTTCCCCCTCCTGTGGAATTTTATTTCAAATAATTAATTACTGTCATCTTACGTGATCCTTGACTCATTACTTCCAGATGGTTCTATTTTTTTTTTTTTTCCTCAGCTACACACAGAAGTGTTGTGGCCATCACTGAAATGGAGCCAGCAACAGCAGGGTAACTGGTCACCCATCTATGCAATCAAAGACTTTAAAGACAGAAAAGCCTTACCAGTTTTTATACACTTCTTCATTTTGTCTCCTGAAAGGTTGTTCCTCTTTTCTGTACATTCTCTGTTCCAGCATTTCCCAGTTTTCCTCTGACTGACCTTATACACTCCAAGCGTCTGATTTCAGTATCTTCTTTTCTTCACTTCTACGCTAATAGATTTCCTCATAAGGTGTTCCCTGCTATTTGGACTGACTACTCTTTTGCTTACTCTTCACATAGTCTTGTCCTTTCTCTTCCAAAAAGGTGGGTAACTCATTACCCCCATCGTAGAGGGGGTGGGGAAGGAAAAGACATTAAGCTAACAGGGACAGGAGCAGATATCACAGCTCCTGTCCACCATCAGTGACATTCAGACACAGCTCTGCCATGTCCCAGCACCAGCCCCATTATTGCAGCTGCAAGGTTCCATGCATGAGCCATAGCCCTTTAACAGCAGGCTCCCGCCTCACTTTCACCAGCAGCTGGGGCTGTGTCTTGCCCTCTGCCTCACCACCACGGCCGCTCTCCCATGCCATGGTCTCACACACCACTCGTGTGCAAGGGAAGCACTCCATTTTGCATGATCCCTTGTGGCAGATACATCCCCAGCACTGGACTCCCTCTCTTAAGTTAGAAGAGAAGATGCATGAGATGTTTGCCATATTTCTAATTACGCCTCTGCTCAGCTGTGAATGTAGGAAACATCCTGACCCCCATTTACCCCACCTTATCCCCAGTCTTGCTAGAGCACTGCTGTGGGCTAGAATTGGACTGCACAGAGAGACGGAGAGACTTTGCATCGTGCAGGCCTGATGTAGTTTAAAATTGCCATGGGACTTGCAGCAGCTGCACCTTGTTGGCAATCCCTCCATGCACCTTCTTGAGTTCTGTCCTGTCTCAAGGAAAACAGTGGTTAAACAAAATCCATGAAAGCAAACATTTTCCCAGTTTTCCTCTGTGTGTGTGCTTGTGTTGATGAATCATTCATAAACTAGTCAAGGCATTCAATATTCATAAGCAGGGACTGAAGATAGGAAAATCAAGTGAAGGAAACGTTCCCAAGCTCTACTCATCTTGCAGGCTCATCCTACTTGTGAATTGCTGCTTCCTCCAGGTTTTCTTGGTCTTTCAAATGAGGCCATCTCCCATGCACACCTCTTCTGCAGGTTTTAGTAAACACTGAAATACTAAGGTTAATATTTCAGTCATCATCATTCTCAAGCTCATTAAGTTTCAGATACCAGGTTCAGCTGAGAAAAATGAGGCAGTTCATGTGTCTTGCAGGGACCAGGTTATTTGTGGGCTCAGGAAGGCATTACTGTACTGGTTATATCCTGCTCATATTTTGAAGATTTTTCTCCCAATGGCACAAACAAGAGACTAAAATTTTATGTGTTTATATATCATGTATCTTAATGGAAAATGAGATTCTTGGACAGAGGAAGCTTTCACCAGGGAAAAGTACTGACTTGCTCCAAACATGCACAATTCAACTCATGTTTACAAATCTTTGCCAGTTAGTACAGATAAATAATTTCCAAAATGTAGTTTGTTCACAAATGGCTCACTTTGGTTCCCAGTCACTCATGATGTGTGAATAGTCATATGGCATAATTTTTGTTCTTGGACTCAATGACTGAAACTTGTGTGTGAGATATGCCTCCAACCAGGAGACCAGTGAATGACAAATAGCAAATAACTCATTTCCGGAATGTATTCTTGAAACATTTACAATTTGAAAACATTTTCATAAATTCCCAGCAGCCACTGGGATATTGGTGAATAATGAGTTGCAGTGCCTCTGCAAACAGCCATGAATCTCATTCAGGAGGACAGTCATACAAGTTTTCTCATTATTCAACCAGCTGTACCACACAATAACTCTGTAGCAATCCACTAAATTCCAGAGGCAGGCTGATCGTCACTGGCAACAATATGTGAAACAGTCTGGGTTAAATTATCAGATACTGGTTCAATTTGCAGAGGTTGAGCCCAGTTCCCTGTGTTTGGAAAATTAACTAGCAAAGCCAAAGTCAAACACTGCCAGATCAAGCCAAGAGCATTTTCACACTCACAAGAGAAAAGGAGATAATAAGGCCCTTTTGAGTTGAGCCTGCACAAACTGGGTGTAGAAACCATTACGAGTTGGGTTACAAGCCTTTTTCTGCATACATCTCCACTTACATGATGATATAAGCCCATCATTTTTCAGAGACATTCTTTATCCTATAGAAACACAGCATATATATTTTGCTTTTTAGCTCTCCTACAATGGTGGAAAGAGTCCCTAATACACTCTCCTGCTGAGCAACATTAACACAGAAAATACAGACCCTTAGGAAATAAGAAAGTTTGAACAGCAACAAAGAACAGATGTCCAACGGAAATGAAAAAGAAAAAAAAAAAACACAGAAAGAAAAAGAAAACCTTCATTTACAGAAGTGATTGTAAAAATATGAATGTGTTGTTATAAAAACATACACGCACCAAATCATATTCCCACATCTATCCCACAAGAGGTAGAGGCAGCAGGATACTCCAAGTGTTCGGGTAACACTTCCAGAAATTCACCAGAGGCTGATACAACAGCAGTGTTTATTCAATAACAGAAGCACTCAACCAACTGAGCTAGGCAGGGTAATTAGCACAGAAACAGCTGCAGTCACAAGGGGGAAGGTGGATTCATGGGAGAATGTGATGCTGTGGCTGTAGTGCTCTCCATGGGATGCCAGGAAGTGAGAAGATAAGAATTACAGCTTATGAACATAGAAAAAAAGTGGCTGGGTCTTTATTACTCGATACATCAAAAGTCACTTTCCTAAAGCAAGTAGAGCAGGTGAGTGGACTAACATCACCATGATATCTT
Source organism: Pelecanus crispus (assembly GCF_030463565.1). Lineage (NCBI taxonomy): Eukaryota > Metazoa > Chordata > Aves > Pelecaniformes > Pelecanidae > Pelecanus > Pelecanus crispus. Next base: position 43,650,337 of record NC_134645.1, on the reverse strand, counting down.
TTGGGCACTAAAGATAGCAATGGGATGGAGAAAATGGCCTGTTCCCCCAGCTATTCCAGCTCAGCTCTGCTGTAAAAATGGCACAGGAAACGGGATGCGATGCCGAGAGCCACTTATCTTAGGGAGATAATATAGAGGGTGTGGGCTGTCTCTGCAGGTAAGGGTGAAAGCAGGAGAGGGTAGCTCACACCAGCTGAATTAGACTTCAGAGAATGCCCATGCGTTTCCCAGTACACTGCATAATTCTCCATTTGCTGAAGTCTCTCCACCAAGCTGGCTTTGTGGGAGCACAGAGTTGACCGGGGAAATACTCCAGGCTTTTCTCTGCTCCCTCACCACCAGCAAACACAGCCCTCCCTCCAGACACATCTGTCTTTGTAAGTGGAGAAGTAAGAGATACCTCAAGCCACCCAGCCATGTACGCACATTTCCCAAGCCAAAGTTTTCAAAAGGAGCTCATTAATTTTGTGTTTCATCTTATGAAGACTTTTATTGCAATTGTCTGAGATCCCTCCAATGCCCAGTAACTGTGATCTGCAAGTTCAAGAGGGGCTTGCCCTCTTGCAGGTTTAGCCATAGTGACTGCAGAACTGACACAGCAGTGCCAGCTTTGGGGCCAGATATCTGACACGAAGCTTTTTAAATCAATAGCACTCCCCAGTTTACACCAGGTGGGCATGCAACCTTATTAATTTTCTCAGTTTTCTCCAGCAAGTGCATCTATTATACTGTGACAGGGGAGTATTAAAAGGAGACTATGTAAAATGCTGCTGCATGGGCTGATATTCTTTAGATGTTAGTACAGCTGCAGCTCCCTTGTTTTTGTAAAAGCAAGCTGCTAAAAAAGGTTTGACGCTGTATGTAGTTCAGCTATGCAGTAGGATACATCCCTGGGGGGACTCTCATTCTTGCTGCTTTTGCCCAAATAACTGTTTTCACCTCCAAGAAAGAACCATTCTCTCCACTCGGTAAGGACAGTTGTTAGTGGCCAGCTGGTCATTAGTGCGGCTGTGTATCCTGCCTGCCCTCCTGCCGCAGAGCTGACCTGCAGACAGCAGGTTTCATATTAAGCACCCAGACATATTCAAACCCAGGGGATCATATCACCCGTACAAGACTCAGACGGCCTTAAGATCTGGGATAGGCCCACGCACTGGGACCAAGGGGCTTCCAGAGACCCAGAGAGCAGGGTCAGAAAGTGGAGCTTCTTTAGCTTAATCTTTGGCATTTATTTAAGAGGAGGTAATTTTTTTTACAAGCAAACCCAGGAGAAACAGAGGAAGAACCCATGCTGCTGTGCAAAGCATACTAGGTAATACAACAGCTACCTTCTCAGGTCTTTCCTTTAAGCTGTCAAGATAAGGATGCTACCATAAAATGCTATTAGTGCCTTCAGAAAGTAGCCTGCATTTCCAGTGGGGTGTGGATCTCTCATTTTGCATAAAAGCAAGGAAAGAGAGTGGAAAAGATAGTTATAACTGAAGTCATCTTGCTTTGGGATTAATTTACAAGTTATTATTTACCCCTACTCCATGGCACTGCCTGCAGCTTCCTCTTGTGGTTCAGCAAGAGAAGCAGGGACTGTGGAGAGAACAAGAACTTTATTGTGGAATATAAAGCAGTATAAAAGCAGAAGACCTTGAGAACTCATCATGGCTCACAGTATGCTCTACAACCGGGGGAAAAAAAAAAAAAAAAAAAAAAAAAAAGCTTAAAAAGGCTCAGAACAGCACAAGGAAAGGAGCTGATCTGGCTTGAAACAAGTGTATGACCATGTGATAAACCACCAGCTTGTGGCATACAATGCAGCTCGTGGTGGACATCACAGCCATGCCTAAAGCCCCAACCTCTGAGCATCCTACCACTCTCCAAGAAAGAATTAATTCCCTCCAGAGGACAACACCACCTAAAACAACTGGGAGCAATGGTGCACAGATACAGGCTTGTGAAGGGGCTGGAAACACAGCAGAGGTGTCCAGCTCCAGTGATCACCAGCTGGACACCACTGCTACGCAAAAACTCTATAGAGGCTCTAATCTAGCTTTGCACTGAGGCCCTCCATTTAATAATATCAGCCTGAAACCAATAACAACACACTATGACCCCTCTAGTGTGGACAAAACCACTAAAAAGAAGTTGAAAGCATTTTAGAAAGTGTGTGCAGAACAAGAATTGAGTGGGCAGAACAGAATTTTTTTCTAAGAGGTGATTTGTCTGCATCAGGGAAAGAGCCCACCAGTAAGGATGGGAGGAGACAGTTTAAACAGCTATTGCTTATACTGTGGAGAAAGGGGCTATTTTTCCAAGATTTTCATGCAGCTGTCGTCCATCCTGGAAATCTTTCTGAGATTGTCTTAAGCATTGGGTTTCTTAGAGATGAAGGGGAATACTGAGGGAAGGGATGGTGGCTGAAAAAATTTTGCTGAGCTCCACTGAACAAAGCAGCACTAGGAAAAAGCAGCAACAAAACCCCTCTGCCTTCTAGCTTCTAGCTTAATAATTGCTATATGTATTTACAGAGGGGAGGAAACAGCAGTCCAAGGAAGATCGACCTGAATTCCAATTGTAGCATAGGTAAGGGTTTTTCTTTTATTTTTCCCTAAAGGAAAAATGCGCCTTGGTGATTCAAAAAAAAGCCCAAACCAACCAACAAGGTGAATCTGCTTTGGTCCAAAGAATAAAGAAGTGCCACTGCAAACTTGAGCAAGGCAAATATTATTTGGGGCACTGTAATAAAAACAGGCAACTTAAAGCATTGCATGGACCACCACTGGTATCCATGCCAGCAGCTCGCCACTCTTAATTACAACATGCACCTGAATGTACCAGCTCAAAAGGGTTATTCAGCAATTCTTTCTCACTTCTCCCTTCAGTTTCATTTTCTATGCTCCTCAGTTTTACTTCAAGGGGCTTTCATTTCTCTCTCCATTGTTAGGTGCTGCACGCTGCTTCAGAGGTCGTCAAAGCGCACCTGGATTTGCCACCACCCTTGGCAGCCGGGCAGGAAGCGCTATACTGCTGGTGCATCTGAATTTGTTTCCTGCAGTGTCCTCTCTCCTCTCCCTTTGCACATCCCCAGCACACCCTGGCCCTGCTGTTTTCAGACAGCTCCCAGCAATGTGCCCCACACCACAATGTAATACCTCGAGTGCTCATGCTCCTTGGGGAGAGCTGAGATGCATCTCCTCCTCTGAGCAAGTCACAGGAGAAGGGGCAGCATCACGCTGGGTTCGGCTCCTTTTAGGTACTCATGCTGTCCAGTTCAAGCCATAAACATGCGCTCTACAGCAATGTAAACCTAGCCTTTATTACCTACCAACTACAGGATGCTCTGCCTGATGCTTTCTGTGCTTCGATAGCCCATAGAGCCTGGTAGCTCATAACACGTATGTCATTGATCACTCCCTTCCTAGGGGAGAACACAAATGCATGGCTGTATTTGCTTGTCTGTCCTAGGCTGACTTGTTAGTTTTTTAATAGGAACCAACTACACAGACGATTTGAATTCTGAACCTCAACGAGTGTATACATGGACTTCTCTTCCCAGTCATTGAAATGCAGGTGTCAGAAAAGTCTTATAACTTGTGCTCAGACAACATAAGGCAATGGCCTTCACTTTTTTGTTTCTTTGTTATTAATGAGATAGCTTCCTCTCTGGGTATTGTGAGTGGCAGGAGGTAGAGACCTGCCAATCAAAATGTTAAAAGGACATTGTCAATGTCACGCTTCATCCTCAGCTCTCCATCGGTTTGAACACAGAAACAATGTTCAAATTACAATCCTGCTATTTGCAAGGTGAGAACACAAGGTCTGCCCCCTGCTCACAGAAGCCTGAAAAAAAACTCAAGCTGCTGGTTTTATCCAAAACATCAGAGAATAAAAACTATTTAAAGTCTTCTCATGACAGTTTATCTTTGTAAAAGTACCATCTTGAGCATCCTCAGCCAACAGCAGGCCACATCCTGCTCCCAGTTAAATCAGTGTTCAACTTCTCATCAACTTCTCCAGTGGAAATATTTTCTAGTGATATACAGCACCTTCTGAAGTTGTAAATGTTTATTCCTAGGGAAAGAGCTGGGTAATCCCCATCACTACACATGTAGTTCGACAGTCTTTGAGGTTTCTTATGCTTTCCAGATTAATGGTTAAATGGGTTATTTCCATCACAGCCTGTTGTGCAGTAAGGCCATCTGCATCCATTTTCATAGCTTCGTAGACTTGGACACATGGAGAGGAAAACACTTATTCATTAAAAGAGGGTCAAAAGCCATATTCAGTGTAATGCTCTGGAAACGTGGATGTCATGTGGTTTGCTCTGACTTTGGAGCAACCAACAGGCTCAAAGACCAGATTTTCTCCCAGAGGCAGAGACTCATGTTAGGGCCATGACATTACCAGCTACCTCACTCCCTCCAGGGGGTACCACTGGAAAAAGAAAAGAACAAAGCACAACAAATGAAACAGGGGCCAAAGGAGATGTGCATGCATTCTCCCAAAACCAACAGCATCTGATCACATGCAGGCTTTTACAAGTATGTTCAGAAGCAGGAATCCCCTTTCCCTCATGATAGCAATTGCTGTCATCACTACAAGATAGTGGCAATAGGACTAGTAAGTCTCTGATGATTCCCAAGCCACCTGTCAGTTAGATATAGCTCTCCAGAAGGAAAACTTGGGAGTCCCTGATTTAAGCACAGCTGAGGAGGACATTTTCTATGCAGTTTTTGTGCAGTAAGGTAGAAATGGTACAGCTCAATCATTATGTGCTCTGGCTCAGTCATATAGACACTCCTCTTTTTCAGGCTATGCTGAACAGTTGCTTCTGTGTTGGCATTCAGGAAATAGAATTCTTCTTTTAAAGAGTCTTGGATTTGCAAAGTTGTGATACTGTCATGTTGTCGGTGTTCAGTTTACACCCCAGAGTGGGTTTTGCAGCCAGTCCAGCTATCCCCAGTAGCTTCCAACCCAGCTGCCAGCAGACCCCACTGCTTTTTTGGGGACATACAGAATTTCTCAACTGCCAGACTGATTTATCATATGTCATAGTGCAGCCATGAGTACCCTGAGATGGTTGAAATGACCTGTGAAGTAGCAGCTTTAGGATATGAAACATTATTAAAAGTAATGATATTTTTTCTTAGCATCTACATTGTTCAGATCCTGTGAGTCTCAGAGAGGTGTAATTCTGACCTTCTTCACATTTAAGTCAGGTCTTGTATGGCTCTTGAGAACAGATTACGATTCCTAACACAAATGCATTCTTTTCCATCCTGCTGCTGTACACCCAAGCCTGCACAGCTAATACCCACCAGGGACATGGGCAGGATCCTGTCAAAATCACCCTCATTCCTGTGGGGTTTAGCTTGTTAGCTTTTTCCTGAAGAAGAGGCATGGCCTTTTTTCAATCTTTATTCTATTTTTTTAAAGTTCCCTCTTTAAAAAAGTGAGTCAAGCATGTCACCATCCTGCAGGCATGAGTTGGTAAACTGTTCATCTCTGGTTTGGCTCTGGGAAACTCTTAAGACCATTATTCCTTTTTCTCCCTGACCCTCATCTTCCCTTGAGGGCACTCTCTGTTCTCTTGTCAGCCAAAGGTGCTGCACAATGTGGAGCTCTTTACTGTCAAGCAATATCTTCCCTCTATTCGATGAGGCCCATGTCTCTTGTCTGTCTGAGCTTTTATGATTTTTTGTCTTCAGCAAATCAGTAGCACAAAGCACAGGCATCATTGTAAGTGAAAACTGGAAAGAACTGAACAAGTCATTTGGGTTGAAGCAAAAGATACAGATCTTGAAAACAAGCATCTGACCAAAGATCTAGGGATTTTAACTGCTTTGCATGCTGCTTTCTGTCAGAGCCCAGTTACACTTCCTTAAAAACAAAAAGGTGAACTAGAAAAATACAGCACCCTGACTTTCTGCAATGACAAACAGAACAAATGGCATTAGCAATTAAGTTAAATTGATCTCTAGGTCAAGGACTCTCATTTCCTGTGTAAATCATATCTCCTCCAGCAGTGGGACAATGCTTCTCTGAACTCTACCGTGTTATTATTACTGATATGGACATTGTAGTTACTGATCAATCTCAGAGAATTTTCACTGCACCCAGTTCCTCTACAAGAAACCCTCCACCAAGGAAAAAGCATGTTAGAAGGATAGTACCATCAAAGCAAACACTGGCAGTTTATTTCCTGACATCTTTGCCATTTTAGGTAGCAATTGATAGCTTTTACAGTGTCCTGGTTGGTATGGTACAATTGTTGTTTCACTCACACCATAAATGTGTGCTAGAAGAATTCAGACGGAGTGCACCCAGACTGACCACTTGTCGGCTGGTAATTCCTGCCCCACACTACCCAGAGAGCATTTCACAGAGGAAATAAAGCAGGAATGGTGAAGAAAATGCAAAGGTTGGCTAGGCTGGGTATATCTGAGACAGAGAGAACCACAATGTTCTGAGTTTCAATTAAACTGCAATGGAGCAGGGACTTCCCACATTATTTCTTCAATGAAGTCGCTAGTACCTGCTGCCAGGCACTGAGAACCTAAGTGCAAAAATGTACCATCTCACCTCCCCTGCTCCTGTGCCTGTCACCCTCCTGGATTCTCAAAGACAGAGAAAGGAGTATTTTGCTCCAATATTGTGCATGGAGCACTACTTTCATTGCACTGGGCTTTCATACTGTTTTTCACCTAACACCACCTTGGGAGAGGCCCATGCAGAGGATGCATGATCCAAGATCCAAGATCCAAGCCTGACCAGGATTTTGGGTCAGTGAGTCAAGTTCACACTAGTTTTATGGGGCCAAGCCCTGATACAGAGTTCCTGGCAGTTTTGGTTGTTCTATCAATTTATCTACAGTATCCATAAGCGTCTTCTTCTCATGCTTGCTATTTCCATCTCTGAGCACCTTATGTTATAGCGTATTCCTCTTCAGCTCATGGGAAAGGACAATGAACACTACCCACTTCACCGAAAGGCAACAGAGGCATGGAGTAGGAGCACTTCCTTTAAAGTTAGACATCTACAGATTAAACATGGTAGATACTTACATGCGATCCAGACATCCTCGTCTTCTTTTCTGGAAAAAAAACCAAACAAACAAAAAAAAACCCCACGAGTACCTTTAGGGCACTGTAGATCTCTAAAAGCTCAAAAGTTTGACTGGTTTTTCCAATTCTATCAAATGGTCCAATACAAGATATTATCTTCTTCCTATAAATCCTGACTTATTTTGTGGGTATCTGATAGAAGTTTACCAGGTGAGACAGGGGTCCTGAGCAGAACAGAAAAACATTGCTCCTGGTGATTTTCCAGTGACACCATATGACGCCTTCAAGCAGTCTGGGAATAAGCCAGTTCCTTCTGGTTTCCACAACAGCTCTAGCACAACCACAGAAACAAGCGGAGCCTTACACTTCTAGACTTTCTGAGGTTAATTCTTCATTGCTTGGCACCAGAGGTGGTCTTTTATAGCAATATGAAGTGACATAGCCCCACATACACTGCATCTGTGGTTCTAGGAGAAAGACTTATAAAGGAAGCAAGCTGAGCCTGAGAGAAAATCAAGGGTGAAAACACACAATAAGGAATTTGGAGTGGAGGGTGATGGGACCATGTTCCTGCTCATTTTATACACTGAGAAAGAAAATGCAGAATGACTTTGTGCTTGCCTTGTATGTTGAGCAGAACATCATGAGTAACCACGTGCACGATGATAAATTTTATTGTCTTCACTCTGACCAGTCTCTTGTAAAGCTGTAGACTCATTGTGAAAGAACCATTAGATCAAGCTGCTAAAATGTGAGACAGTTGATGGGCAATTCAGAGTCTATTTAGACAATGAATATTCATGATCTATCTGGACAATTTTACATTCATGCTTAGATAATGCAGATTTATGCTCACACACAACAATGATTTGTGAATATTTATAGGCAAACACCTGGACAGTATTTGACACAGCCGTGAATATTCATGATTACATCTGAAAGAAGAGAAAGGCTCTACCTGAAGTTTGAAGTATAGACACAAGAAGCTAATCCTCGGTATCCATTATGCTTTAATGACAATATATAACATCCAAAAGTAGCATAAAGGAAAGAATTAGAAGTAAGGATCATATCACTCAAAGGATCAGTAAAAAGCCAGGAAGCTTCTCTGAGCTGCTAAAAAAATTCCCATTGGATTGGTCTTCTGACATAAATTAGGTTTCTGGTGCAGCACCTTTTTTATATGAAAAATATCAGGGCTTTTTTGTTTGGGTTTGGTTTGTTGGGTTTTTTTTTTGGGGGGGGGTGTATTTTTTTGCCTAAGACACCTTTTTTCAGACAAAAAGACTAAAATATTTGTCAGGATTAAAAAACAGACAGGTATGTGACTGCATGTGTGTGCCCACACATGTGTGTCCATGTTTAAGGGGTCTTTATGATAAGCTAGTCTTTTCCCTCAAGGTTCATGTTTAAATCCATGCAGCTCCAAGACAGATCCACTGTGCTTGGTCCTCACAGAGAGATTCTCAAAGGCAGCTGAGATAAGACGGGATCATTGCCTGATGCATGTGTGAGTCCTAAGAGCCTTGGTTTAGCTTGAGACAGGAGAATCACAGGAAAAGGATCAGTTTTTGTAATAAGGGGATTTCAAGGCAGAGGTATAGATGGTGGTTCCAGGAAAGAAAAGACAGTAGCAGAGAGGCTTAGGTCAGGGAAAAGGCAGCTGCTAGATTAATACGTGCTTATTCACATGAATTGTCCTCTTAGGAGGTGAGAGGAACCTGACACTGGAGCTCCCTCTAAGGGAAGGAAGAGCCTCTAGCTGAGGGTTTTCCCAGGCAGGGGGAAGACAGAGACTTTACCATCTACCAGGCATGACAGCAGTCAGTCGCTCTGTCTCTGCTGACAAACCTCTTGTGTAAATTCCCAGTCTTAATACCAACTTCTAAATTCCTCTATCTCCAAGCTCTAAAACTAATCATGATCTCCCCATTCATAAGGTCAGCAAAATCTTCTTCTCTGTGTTATTTCCACTGCTGTTTAGCTCCTTCTGTGATAGCTCATTAACGCAGGGGAAATCACACTCTTTCTCCCCATGCTCACTGGGAGCAAACAAAGCAGTGATGGCCAATTTCAGAGGCTCCTAAGCAGACAGAGCACAGAGCTCAGGCTGTGACCGGTCACATTTGGCCATGTTTTGTCACATTTCATCCTGCCTTAGAGAGGGGCTGCACACAAGATGTGGGGCAGCAGAAATACTGTAAATGCCATCACCCTTACCTTGATGCTACCCATCAGGTGTTTTCTACATGCTGACAGTGTCTGGACTAAGCTTCATAGCAAACTCTTCGACCTAAATTCATTGAGACAGCTGAAAATTATAGCAGTTGAAAATAAAAATCATCTCCAGGCCAGTAAATAGCCCACTTCTTCCCATTTCTTAGAATTCTCTTGGCCTCTGGCACTTTTCTGCTGAGACCGCCTCTCTGTGAGAGGAAGATACAACTTCAGCTCTGCTGGGACACTCAAATGACACATAGCAGTCAGATGTCAATGCTGGGGACTCGTTTCTGTCCCAGGCAGAGATGAGTTGCCTTGGCTCCCCTCTGCACTTTCCTCAGGTTTCCACTCCCATGCTCCCTGCTCACTCCGGTGTTCTCTCTGCTTGCAATGAAATCAGACAACCTGAAGAACTACCCCTTACAAGTGTCTGTTCTCAGCTCACGCTGAACAAATAGCATTTGTGAGATGTACTCTGATGGATGGTATCCCTGCGGTGGGCTGTGGCTAGCTCTGAGGGCTAAAAATGGAGGGGTGAACAACTTTGCCTTCCTCAGCTCCATAATGGGTTCCTCTCTGCAGCAACTGGAAATGGAGCAACTGGTGGTGCTCTCCCAGCTCCGGTGGGGCTGACTCTCTCCTGAGGATGTGGCACAGCCATTCCCCACACAGGGCATTGATATAGCAGGCGCTTCAAAGGAAGGCTGAGTCGGCTGCACCAGATTTTACCCAGAGTATGGGTAAAATCCTTTAGGTTATGAACTGTAAAGGATTTAACAACTGAAAACAAATCAAGGGAACATTTATCATTTCAAAGCCTCCTGATTTTTTAAAGGCAGTCTCATGATTACAGAGGGTTGGTCTCACAATGTCTGATTAGTCAGCATTGGAAATGAAAAACAATTTGATGAATACTACCTTTTCTGACCGATTTCTCCAGTTTTCGCCTATGTTGTACATTCTATCAACAGAAACAGAAGAATTTCTCTATCAGACAACAGTGCCTTTTGCCCAGTCTCTAGCAACCACCACCTGAAACTTCAGAGGAAAAGTAATGCCCTTCCCCTACTCCCTGATTTCTGAATGCCCATTGGATATGTTATTTGCCTATTCTCTTTCAAGAAAGTTTCTTCCCAAGACACTTTTTGCTTTAAAAAAACTCACAAAAAACAATATAGAAAAGGTGGAACTACAGTGACATTTGGTTACCAATACTCCTGTCCCTTCTTTTAAATTGTAAGTAGATTTTTAATCCCTTAGAGCTGAGACTGACTCTCTCCGTTCATCAGTATAGCATCTGCTGCAGTGAAGCTTCAGATAAGGACAGAAGTTGCTCATTGATAAACGATTAATAAACAGTGGATGCTACCTCTACCAGAGTTTAGCTCTGGCAAATAGACTACTTTGCACAGATTTCTCCACTCTCCCTTTGAACCCTATTGCCTGTGATTCCTGTGGCAGTTAATTCCATGGGCCTGTTACGTACTGTGGAACAAAAGTATAGGCTTTTGTTGCTTCAATAAGTGCTGGCCTTTAGTTTTACCGTATGTTTTCAGTACCTCCTGCCATGAAGCTTACAATGGAAATCCTCATGTTGCTTCTCTTAAGGCATTTTCTTCAATAAAGCCCTTCACCTGACACCTTGCAAACACTGTCTCCTCCTGATCACTCAGGGTCATGTCTTCAGCTAAACATGCAGTCCAAGGCTTGGTGGAAACCCTCTGTTGAGATGCTGGATTCAATTGCGCAGCGCTGTGTGCTAATCCTGTGGGTGAAATACAACAAACACCAGCAAGCAGTGAATACTGCTATGCTTAAATGCTAAAAGTCCACACCTGGCAGCATTTTTTCTATTTATTTTTTGCTGTTGTTCTTCTGTGCATCTGAAATGCAAAGAATTAGTAACAATATGCAATAATCACAGTATCTTAGAAATAAGTGTAAGGGAGGAGAAGGGTGAATTCTCACCCATGATCTTATCTTTTCAAGCCCACAACATACAAACCGTGATGACATACAAGCTTGCATTGATCTCTGGGGATTCCTGAAGACCAAAGGGAGAGCCAATCCTTGCCTATTACCTTCATCTTTACTAGGAAAGCCTGCAGAAATAAGTGTCAGCCTGCAATATTATTCGTTTCACAGCAGCTGCCAGCTATCACAGTAGCAGCTGCATTCACCTGTGGCAGAGAAAGGCATGCAGAGACAGAACCACCCCTGCTCAAAGCAGGATGCACCATCCCTTCACAGCCTATAGTCCCCTCACCCGCTGCCTCTGAAAGCAGCAGCAATTCCAGCATGTGTCTGACCAAGAGTAGCAGTGACTATCAGCCACCTCCAGCTACTGAGCTCCTGCCTGGATCTCCATAATCACATTTTCTCTCAATTCCTGTGTGGCTCCACTGGAATAGTAACTGAGCTCATCACCTGAAGCGGGAGAAACTTTAGAGCATTTATCTTCCTATGACACCTGAAACAAAGCAGGCTCAAAGGCATATATTAATGAATTTGTCCTCACTACAGCTGGTCTGGAAATGTTTCAGTGCAATCAGCTTTTCATTGGAAAACACTGATTTGTCAAAAACACTATTTTTCTTGGGATAGGCTTGAATTCAACAGTGTTGCACTATAAATGTTTTTGAAATCTAGAATTAGAGTGTCTGGGAGGCGAAGAGGAGGAAGGATGGAGAAGGCACAATTATCATCCTATTGACTTCACAAGGCCAAGCCCATTCTGTGGGTAAACGTCTTTGTCCTGGGATGCTGGCGGGGCTCATTAGAGGGACAGCAGCAGCAGTTATGGTGATATTAGAACATCATGAATAAACAGAATTCAGCCTCCAGCTCTGCCAACACACTCTGCAAGCATTAAATTCATGCGCACACCAGGAGGGAGATAAAGTACCACATTTACTCACAGACTCTTAATAAAAATGCCATTCAGGGCTTAATTAACATACTTTTTTTTATAAAATTACCCCACAGCTGCAGCAAAATCTGGTTTTCCACAGCCTTCCAGGGCCAAATTCTGCAGTAGGTTGTGCCCAGGTGCATCTGCAGGGTGGCTCATTCAGGTCAAACCAGTATTTACACCAGCACAAAGCAGAGCGGACTCCGTCCCCTTAAAGTTCATCAGATATCCTTTCCCTCCCACAGCTGGCTTTTTATTTTTAGCTTGTCAGCGGCAGAGGAAAACAATAAAAGCCTCATATTGCTGCAGCCAGATGGTGATTCTGTTTCCTCCCATCTAGCTGGCTGCGTGGTGAGCTGTGCTTGTGCATGCACATGTGCCTCTGTATCTGTGTCTCTTCTCCTCTTGCTTCTACCATGTTTCTGCCTGCCCCGCACACTCTAATACAGAGAAATGGTTTTGAAGAGGGGTTGTGGAGGCTGCAGGTACAATGGACCCAAGCCTCTTTCCTAGGGGTGGGATCTACTGGAAGCTCAGAAGGACCACAACTGGACATCTATTATTTTCAAGTTGTCTCTATTGAGATACCCAGCTAGGGCAGATCTCAGCTTCTTCAGTTCCATGATCTGCTCTGCCTGGAGAAGCAACAGGAATTCAAGGAGGGGAAAAAGGAATGCTCAGAAGAGGAATCAAGATGCAGGTTGATCGTTTTATCCGCACTGTCTAGGTGCCATCGGAATACATTAATTCCTTCATTTATCATGGCGCTATCATTAGAAATCTCAATTATTTCTGAATGCCACACTGACAAAATGTTTAATTAGCTACTTTGCTGCGTTAATCACTTCTCAGATACAAGGAAGCACTAGAGGCACCAGCGTGGAGCCCCATTATTTTTTATAGAAATATGTGGAGGGTGAAGGAAGCTGTAATAAATGTCCCCATCATTACAGAGATAAAGGTCAGACATTAACACAGCATTCATATATCTTAAGCCTTTCACAGGGAGCACATACCTGCCAGCTACAGCCTTCTCTGCTAGTGACAGGAGAACAATGTGAGCTGCCTGGAGAGCAACATGCAGAAACAGGTCAGGGGTTTCCACCTCCCCTCAGAGGGTGATGCTGCTCCAGCGCACCGGGGTATAAGTAAGCTGAGCAGTTAAGCAGTTCGGATATTACCATCAGGAACATTTTACAGCTAGGTTCTCCCAGGCTTTTCATTAAATCTGACTGCAGCTGCAGGTGCCATTTTACTTTACATTATAAAACCAATTGAGCATGGGCCTGATGATATTAGGATTCAGAAGGGCTGGGTTTCCTTTTTGCCTTGAAGTCACTCAATCTGCTACTGAAGAGCCAGCAGCCGTGGAGAAGCCTGACCAATATTCCCACGTGCCCCAGAACAGGCATGTCAAGAAGAACAGCGCGTGGATGCCCCACCAGCTCCTGCAGAGGTAGAGCACCACAATGGAGATGAGTTTGCTTCAGTGCCCTAATTTCCAGAGCCTTTCCCCTGGTTGGCGCCCAGAGGCATGGCAAACAGCACAGATTTGTCTGTCTGTTTATGTTATACCTGTCTATGGAGAATAAGACACAAGGTCACTTCTTATCATGGAAACACATGCCTCTGGATGGAGTGAGGTTATCATTCATATAAATCACAGCCACTGAGCAGCTTCAGATTATGACAGATTACCTCAGGGCAAGACCATCTGGCCTACAACCCCGTTTGGGTGGACATAGAATCATAGAATCGTCTAGGTTGGAAAAGACCTTTAAGATCATCCAGTCCAACCATTAACCTACACTACCAAGCCCACCTAAACCAATCAAGGGTAGACTAGACTAAACCATATCCCGAAGTGCCACATCTACCCGTTTTTTGAACACTTCCAGGGATGGTGACTCCACCACCTCTCTGGGCAGCCTGTTCCAATGCTTGACCACCCTTTCTGTAAAGAAATTTTTCCTAATTTCCAGTATAGAATCATAGAATCGTCTAGGTTGGAAAAGACCTTTAAGATCATCCAGTCCAACCATTAAAATCATCCAGTCCAACCATTAAACCATTTGGCATTCAAGGCTCAGAGAGCAACACAACACAGACAACATTCTTTCCAACACTAAAAATCAGTCAGTATGCTTATTTTGGATCACCAGAGCTTCCTAGTGGCCTAATTGCATGGGTTCCCTGAAGTGCCCTGTCCAAGGCTAACAGGTGCCAAATATGTCTTTGCATCCCCCAAAGGACCCAATCTGTCAGGTGTCCTCCTCTCCCACCTTCAGTTACGGTGGGCATCTGCACAAAGCACAGCAGTTACTGTGAAAAACAGAGAAGGAGATAGTGGCAACAGTGCCCAAGTTTTGAATCAAAGCCTTGTAAGAAAACTCACTTCTAGTTCTCCTCACTCAGCTTAAGAGTTGCAAAACCGCACCTCCCTTTTGCTCAGGCCCTGTCCTTGCCAGGTGTCTCCTCTACTCTCATGGAGAGGAGAGGGAGCCAGAGTCCACAGCCTGTTTCTGAGACACTTCCCTACAAAAGAGGTGTCCCAAGTGCCAGACCCTTCCCCAGTGCTGTCCATGCATTCATCCAATGAGTTTTTAATTAAAAAATGAATGGACCTAAGGCGATGGTGTTACAAATTCAGCAGTGGCTAGTTAAGAACTGCCTAGCTTTTCTTCAAGCCCTAGTCACCCGCACACATCTCTGAGGCATTTGTAAATTACTTACATTCATGTTGCACCCAAAATCCTTCCTGGTCCCAACAACTCTCTTCGCACTGAGGCACCAACACCTAACAAACTGGGAAAGGATTTCTGATGGAAATTATGTGTCCAGCTCAGGATGCCACTGAGTATCTGAGAAGACATCTTATGTGATGTGCTTCACTGCTAGTCTTCCTGGCTAACTGTTTTTTCAAAGTTCTAAGTCCATAGCTCTGAGTAGTATATTCGTTTCAGGAGTGGTCTTCATAACAGTTTGTAGACAGGGAAGAAGAGAGATGAGGTGGTTTAGCTGAGGCCACACAAAAAATAAGAAGCATCTAACTCAATCATTGTTTCAGAAGGACAAAGTAATGCAAAATGGAAAAAGAATATGCATGGGGAAAATGGACTAAATTTTGAATTCCCAGTCATTTCTGCATTTCTTTCTTTAAAGCACTTTCCCACACACGGAGCCCTCAGAGCAAAGCCATTGAAAGCATCTGATTTCTGCAGCAGACATATTTAATGGAGGGAGATGTTCTGGCTCACAAACTCCAATTAGTTCTAATATTAGGCCTGCCCATAAAACATACAGTTGTCTCCTTTGTTTTCCACAACGACATCGATAAACATTATTGTACAGGGATATAAATATAACTCATTAGTTTGTTGACACTCAATGGCTTATCTATATATGTAATGCCATCCTGCCATTATTGATGCTTTTTTAATGGCACGGTATCATTAAGCAGTAATGTTTTACTTCTATTAATATCATTTGGGCTGGTTCTTAATAACTATGCCAGAGTGACTACAGCATCATCCGCAGGACATAGATGAGTGCATAATATATTTCTCAGCACATAATCCATAATGTTCAGCATCCTCCATGACCAGAAAATCACAAAGTTCTTCCAACTCCAGCTGCTTGCTTTAAAAGACATGGTGCTCTGTAGATAAATGTCCTGCCCCAAAACTTGCCTGTTTGTTTCGCAAAATCTGCAATGTGAAAATGCAGTGGCAGATTACCACTGTTCGGTGGCTTGGTGGTCAGCTGTACCACAGTCAGACGTATGCAGAAACTAGCTGAACGGCTGACAGGGTGCCACTGTACAGAGGATTCTCCCCAGTGGTCTGGCAACAGGGCAGGAGTTCAGCATTTCTGCAGGGGTATCTTGATTGCAATATTATGAGTCTCTCAGTGGCCTTTGAAGTTTCCTTAACTTCTTCCTGACTTCTCTTTCCTGTTTGTCTCTTGAGTTCACATTTTCTTTTGAAAAATCTCTCATTCAGCAAATCTGTGTTTTGGCCCATGTTGTTGTTTTAATGCTCAACAAAAGCCAAAAAAAGTGGACAGGCAACATACTTGGCCCCTGTCCTGTCACGAGTCAGACTGCAGAGGACCAACTTCTAAGGACAAGACACCTTCCTGCCCCTAAGTGGCCCAACCCTTTGTTTTCTTGGCTCCAACCCAATTCTTTGCCAGTTCAGTCAGAGGAAATTTGGAGATTGCTCCAAAGGCCTGAGAAAAATTTCTTGTAAGTCCTCCACTAAATGCAGGAGCTAAGGGAACCTCCACCAAATCTTTGTACCTAGCTGCTGCACTGTGGGCTATGCAGGAGCTCTGGTCAGAGCTGGTGGATAGCATGGCTGGGAAGCCCACTCTGTTGCAAAGCAGAGCATTCGCTTGAGGACATGTTTCTCAACATCCAACAGGAAGACAAATTGAAAGGCTGAGAGCAAAAGACAATCTCCCCACAATAACACTTGAAATTACAGGAACACAGATTAAATGCAATTGCCTGCTAACCATTAGCTATTTAATTACATGCTCTGGGCAGTGTACAAAGAGGTTGATTGCTGATATCACTTACCCCACCGAGCCCAGTGATTCATTCCTGACCTATACCATCCTAAATGAAAAGCATTTCAGGTTTCTTTTTCTTTTTTCCAGGGGAAATATAAGCACCAAAAAGGAGTAAGTGTATTTTTGCGTACATGGGACTGACCAGATAGGGCTCCAGGCAGCCTCTTCGACCAACACCCATCCCTGGCCAAGCAGTGCTGAGAGAGAGCAAGCACCAGCCACCAGACAGTGCATGTGGGTGCTGTGGGGTTTACGCCCCAGACCCTGGCTACACGTCTGAAACTTTACGATCTCTGTCTGGGAGAAAAGGCTACTTTGTAGTGACTTTTAAACCCACCAGCTGTAACGGCTCTGCCAAATCTAACATGTTACTGCAATTACTGCAGCTAGTAGTTACATGGTGGTCTCCAGTAATCCCCTCACAGCAGCTCTGTAAGTGAGTATGTTTGCATGGTATTTGTGCTCAGCAGCTGAAAAAGATGCCGTCCAGTCATTTAGGTCTACCATTTTTCAGTGCAATGGCGGGGACAGATGATAAAATAGCCTTTGTTTTTAAATAAAGCTTCTTTTTAATGGAAATGTCATAGCTTTTTATGCCATGTCATGTTTCTTTTAAACTGCATGGGAGATAATAGCCTGCTCGTGCTACCAGCTGAAGGAATTGCTCTTCAGCTCAAGCTGTAGAAAGCTGTGCTTTGGCATTACAGGTCCCTGTTTTAAAACCTGTTGCTCTGCAAGGCAGCGTGCGATGGCATTAAATAAATCATTTTCTGTGCCTGAAAGCCAGATATCCAAGCTAATGTAAAGCAAAAGCTACAAGAATTAAATATAATGGCCAAAAAGCAAAGCTGATATTTTCAAAATCGGTGTCTCTTCCTATAGCAAAGCGTGTTTCCTGTGGTGACAGGCCATACAGAACTGCAGGCTCAGTGGAGTCAGGAGTGAATCAAAGAGACCCTGAAACAACCCAGTCTGGCTGAGGAAAAAGAAGATTGCACAAGGCTGGAGGGGATGCTGTCATACATCTCCTGTACTATGTTCCTACAGGGAGTGGGAACCTCCGCTGCCACTGGAGGTTTCTTCACTTGTACTAAGACAGTCTAGTTTTGCTTGCCCCCATTCTTCTGAAACCAGTCTGAAACTCCCAGACGGTCCTGATCATGGGAAAATCAGATGCTTGCCTGCTCCGTTTTATCTCTTCGGAGGCTTTTATAAACATTGAGCAGGGAAATGAAATGGCCAAGTGATCCAGCAAAAAGAGCAGTTATTACCTTTGCAGTTGTTTGAGGTAGCACAGCCCTGAAATGATTGAATGGTTAACAACAGATTTGGCCTTGTGTCGTTTTAATCTCACCAATGCAATAACAAATGGCTTTGTAACACCCAAACAATCATTTGCATCCTCGCCTGAAGCAGAAGACTTAGGAGTTCCTTTTCTTTCAGCTGCCATTGCAGCCATCTGATTGGCACATCACATCATTTATTTACTTTACTGATAGAACCTAATTGGGTATAATTGCTGAAGCATCTTAAATAATTCTAAATACAGGAATTGATTTGGGGATTAAATGGAATATGATAATTGCGTAATTGAACAAAGTAGCTGGAGTCCTCATCCAGCTAAGTGGATTTCGTGATTGTGGCTGATTGCATCAGAATATAAATCAGCCTGATTTGCATGGCTGACATCAGCTCCCCTTCCTCCTCTCTAGAGCTGGCTTTAAGTAGGTCGTACCCAGCAGAGCAGAAAGAAGGAGAAGAGATCTTGGAAAGAAGCCCCTTGGATTTGGTGCTAGATGATGGAGCGCTCTGTGGTCTCTGCTCAGCAGGAACTTATGTTCCTATTTGGGGGGGGGGGTGCTTTTCCCAAGGGTTGTGAGTCTTCTGTCACTGGCCAGGAGCTGTTCAAGCTCTACCTGGGCCTAGGGGAATTTATGATGCTGCTTTTTTAATTCTTAAATCTCTTGATATTTTGGCCATGGTCTTCTGGGAGATCTCTCTCAAGATCACTCTGTCAAGGTAACTTTTAACAAAAGTGATGAAATTTAAGCAACTTCACCCTGAGGGAAGTTGAGCAGTTAGTAAGGCATTTTGTGAAAGTCTCTGTCTCTCAGATGGGCTGCTAGTCCCAGCTGAGTTAATCCACAGCTTGGATCTGTTACCCTTCTTGTTTTGTTGGAGGACTCCAATTTTCCAGTGGGAGTTGGCCAATAAAGCTCACTGAGGCTGGAGTAGGGCTCTTAAGAGGATTAACTCTGTGGCCATATGCCAGTCCAATTAGGAAGGCTGTAAAGTGTGCAGTCCTTACAAGTGGCTCTACATGAGCTGCTGGTGCTCTGTGGATTTTTTTAAATTTGGGAAAAACACATGTAGTTCTAGGATAGGAGCTTTACATTGTCAACTTCATCATTTACATTTTATAAGTAATAACATGTGCACACTAACATTAACTCCGTTTGGAAAAGCAATCTCATTCCCAACTCTTTTCTTTTTAATTTTTGTCTTTGTGTGTGTAATATAGGCTCCAGCTATTGGTTCACTACCTTCTCATGGCAGTTTATAACATTCTACATAAATGTTAACAACCACATTACTGTATGACTGCACTGGTTGTTAATCGTTTGTTAACATTATAAAATAAGGTGTATCAGTTGTGTACCTGTATTAGAAGGAACATGAGGAATAGAATGTC
The DNA here is from genome assembly GCF_030463565.1 of Pelecanus crispus. Taxonomy (NCBI): domain Eukaryota; kingdom Metazoa; phylum Chordata; class Aves; order Pelecaniformes; family Pelecanidae; genus Pelecanus; species Pelecanus crispus. The sequence continues at coordinate 43,630,884 of NC_134645.1, read as the reverse complement.
ACCTCTATAAATAAGTTGTTTCTGATATTAAGAATGGCACTAAATTCTATTAACTTTATTAATTATGTGCATGCATATCATTTTTTTCTCAATGAAGCAGGACGACATTTAGAGGAAGATGCAAGTCTCTTCCGTTGGATCAATCAGTCTGAACTTGCCATCATTCATTCCTAAGTCTTTTTGAAGGGAAAATTGTCCTTTTCCCCCCAAACTGGCATATTGATTGCTTCAGTGCAATGAAGATGTTAATCAAAGGAAATGAAAAGAAGTCTGAGGCTCTGAAGTACTCCTGGCTTTCTCTTTGAAACATTTCTGCTCCCCTTTGTGTTCATACATGACTGCAGTCCTGCCCATACCAAAGCTGCATTAGCAGAAAGAGAACACCCTCCTGGGATCATCAGACCTGGTTTCAAATGACAGGAAGGACCTGTTGTCCTTCATTCTGCAGGGCCTTTCTCTCCATAGGGCATGATGTTAAGTCCCTAGGCTGCTCCCTGGCATTTGAAGCTGGAAGTCAGCAGAAGTGTAATAATATACTCCTGCAAAACTAATAGATTACAAAATCTCAGCCAGGCTAAAAATGTGTGCAAATTAAAAAAAAACCCCAAACTTATTTTGGTGCAGATAATAGCTATTTCATTTTTTTAGGCTACATTGTAGTTTGGACTTTGAAACAAGGTTTTGAAAAAGAAGAGGCAATGATGGCTAGCTGGAGATCTCATGGCACACTGAGCTAGGAGGAGGACTGATGTCAGCAGGTATGTTCACCATGTTTACCTTTGGCACGGGCACAGGTAACCTACCTGTAGTTACAGCACAAGCAAAGAATGAGTTCCATGATAGGAGCACAAAAAGCAAGTTTGAGTAGCTCAGACTTCACCTCGCACTTTCAGAACCCGCTTACCCAAAGTAGGGATTGCTGTCAGCAAGGACCAGTAATTTACATTTAGTGAAGGCACTGGTAATTTACTTTCAGCCATCGCTGAACTTGGAGACCATGTTGAAATGTGGGGAATGTTTCTTCCTGCTAGGCAGCTACCTCTCAGTGTTTCTTAACATCTTGGAACATACCCATACATATGCATGGAATAGTGTCTAATGTTTTTATTGCAAATTTTTATTCACTTGCTGAATTCCACAGCTAACCTTTTTGACTAAAGGTCTTTCAAAACTATTTTTTTGGAGTACTTGTTTTGGGGAATAGATTTCTTTTTACTCCTCTCAGTTCAAAATTCATGTCAAGGTCAGTATATTCAGTGAAGCTATCAGCCACTGAGGTATCATTTTCAGGTTTAATTAAGGATGGGGGATTGGAGGAGGAGACAGAAGGGTAAATAAACCCAAAACCATGGGTTTATTGTCAGATTTTCTGTGGTGCCTACTGTCATCCATCAAACATGAGTAATTACACACTTGACGTATTGTGAGACACTGTAGAGCAGCTAGTATCACCTGTTTCATACTTTCAACCTATAATGGTGTCAGTGCTGACATAAGGGGATAGAAAAATAAGGTTTGAGGGATTCCAGATTTCTGCTTGTTAGCCCATGGTACACATAACCATTGTTAGCAAGATCTTAAGGATTACTGAATTTCAGCTGACCATACTGATGCTGCTGTTATACCTAAGACTGTAGTCAGTGCAGAAACTAAGCCTATAGTTTGAAAATGAAAGGGCAATTAATTTGGCATATTGATCTTCTTGATTCCAATGGACTAGGATGAACACTTGTATCTGAAGTGCCTAAGTGATACTTTGCAATTTTGGTGCTTACTCCAAAATTACAAATCCTAGGCTAAGGACTGGAGCTTTGAAAACTACAAGATGAGGAGTCCAGTTTCATGTTGCATCTTCTTCAGAACATGCACCAAGAATAAGGGATGATGTTTGCAAAGGCTAAAAGATTAAGAGGATTTTCATATTGCTATTGTTCTCTGCCCTTAAGTAAACCTTAAATCTAATCTCCACCTTCGCTTAAAATGTGTTGATGGTCAGATGATCAATATGGACAAACAAAAAAAATTCCTTGATGGATGAAATGCCCTAACTTCAGCCTGTTGGACTTGAAGGTCCAGCAAGACACTAACAGTTTTTAACCTTCTACTTTCAAAGCCTTAACATTAAGTCAAAATAGCACATAGCCAGAAGAGTATTAGCAAAATGAAAATTAAGGTAGGTCTTTTCCTATCTGCTAACATGTTGCTGGTCTTGCTGGGGCATTGACTAGTCCCTATATTGCTCAGGTAAAGGCTTTGCTAAGGCGTTAAACACTATAGGCCTTACAGAAGTTTTAACAATAGATGAACTGTTTATACCAGCTTAAATATCCTAATGATACCATAAAATGGAGTTTAAACACCCAAATCAGGATGCAGGTAAAACACAAGATGCAGGATGATTGGCAGAGCATACAGAAGGTCGTACTAACTTTTTTGAATAACATAACTTGCTTTGATCACTTTATGGAAAGAGTAAGAAATCATATAGCTTTGTGTTGATCCGTGGGATGTAGTTTTGTGCTGACCCCTTAATGCAGGCATCCATGTGTTGCCATCTCAAAAGAGCATGCATACTCATCTCATGCTAGCTGTTATTATTGAGGTCTGTGAGACTACAGCATGTGTTCAGGTTAAGGCTTTAGAAACCTGGAGTTAAAAAGGCTTGTTTATGGCCACAGAGCAGGTTATTGTTGCAATTAGAGTACTGGAAATGAATGACTGAAGACATATTTTTGCTCCATCTGCAAGGATCCCTGGGCTACTATGAAGGCAGCTGAGAGTTAAACACATCTCAGAAATCCATGGAAACTTCTTTCATGCTTACAGATTTCCAGGGCAGTCCCAGCCCACTGTTTGACCAATTTTTAGTCTCAGACAATGTTATGAGCAATTAACTTACAGTTCTGCAACAAGGGGCACAACATCTTATGCATGGAAGGTGGTAGGGCAAGTCCTGAGAGCTCGGGCTGGAGGTTTCTAGGCACTGGACTTTGACAGTATTTCCCCCACATGACTGCTGTTGGAGAGATACCTGCTTTTTCCAAATAGAGGTGGGCTTCAGAGTTTTAAGAATTACTTTTGGCACCAGGAGCTGTTGACACTGAAGACACCACTCCAATCTTCAGTTAGTGATGAGTAAAACCTCATGTTATCTAGCCACTGCATTTTTGAAGGAATTGTTTAACTATGTGTTTTCTCTGTCCACATAAACACTCAGGTAGACATCATCTATATGTAAATGAGGCAAACACTTATTTGTGGTGTTGTCTTTTTGCTTGATGGCTTTTATATCTTTCATTTATGTCTTGCCCTAAGGAATATTTGGAGGCCACTGAACCCAGAACGGATGCTTCCCATTTCCTGCTCAGTACAAACATATTTCTAAGCTCCAGCAAGGTCAAGAATTGGAAATATTCAGATTGCCACTGGGGCAGCCACCGGTGCAAACATGCTCATTCTGCATCCATGTCTGTTCTCATTACAACTCCCCTAAGTCTCAGGCTGAGAAGGGCACCTAATGAGAAAAGATCAGGCCTTGAGATTTTGTGACAACTCATTTTCTTGACAAAGACAACAACAAAAACTGAAAACAACACAGCTTTAATCTCCTCCTCTGACAATTTTAAGGTTGTAATGAGAACAGACAAGCGCAGAAAATGTTTCCCTTTGCTTCTGAAACTGAAGCCTTGTCTCCCTACTGTGGAGTACTGGTGGCAAGCAAGTAGAAAGACAATATTAGTGCCATAACCACCACTGGCTTAGACCCTTCATGAAGAGGGCCACTGGAGCTTCTTCATTACGTATAGCCTCAAGCACAGGTTTAGTACTCAGATAGCAAAGCTAAAGTCCCTGCCTTTACATGGAGGTTACCCATTCCCTGCATCTCAGCTGATCCACTAATGTTTTTCTGCCAAAGAACTTGCCAGGTCAGGGAAGGAGGTGGAGCCACAAGGAGGTGCATCAACATAGCTATGATCCAATATTGCTTGCATTATTGTGGCCTGTGAACATAACATTAACAGAGAAAGAGGCCCACAAAGAGCACACTAAAATAGACAAGTTAATTGTCTACAGCAGATGGTGTTAGGCAGGATGATAAAAGCCAAAGAAGCTAAAATATTTGGTATAATGTTTGGCAGATAGGCAGGTTCTGTGAGGAAAGAAGTGTGGAAATTAACAGCCTGATTTGGAAGCATACTTAGCCCTGGAAAGGAGGGGAGGGTTCAAGAGAAAAGATTCGGTCTGGGAGGAGGAGGTTGAAATGACACACTGTGATAGCATATGCACAAAGGGATTCAGGGTAACAGAGAGCTTGTCTGGGATTTATGAGAGAGCAGTTTTGCACCAGGCTTTTTTTTTTTTTTTTTTGCCTGTTTTCAGGATGAGACCTTTTACACAGCAGCATGAGCAAAAGAGGCTCTCTATATGTATATGCATAGATGAATACTTATATAGAGAGAGCTATATGTACACACACAGTATGTAATAAATAATTCAACACAGTATTCTGAAAGCTTCTTATGTGGAGAGTGGACATTTTTCCAAGCTATCCAAGACAGCAAACAACAGGTCAAGCCCAAGTGAACACAAGGAAATAATGAGGTAATACTGGTCAGTATGAGAGGTGGAAGACCTCCTGCAAATCCGGCAGCCTAACCTTTCTGTAGGCTGCACAAAGGGGAGCTATAATGAGAGCCCTAGCAGAGGATAATGAGGTATTTGTGCATGTTTACATGAAGTCCTCCCAAAATGCAAAGAATAACATGGAAAAAAGGGCTTGCTGAGTACCTTAACCAGCAACAGGAGAAGACACTGTCTGAGGGCTGATCAGAGACAAGATACAAATTCTCAGCTTGAAAGAGGAGACAAGCTCATGTTTGATGCAAAAGGGAAGGGGGGGTACCATTGCTGCCCTGTTGTTCTCTGGTGATTTCCAGTGTCCAGACCCCACTCTTTTCTCTTGTTTCACACCCAGAGTGAAACTTTTCCAGGTTTGATCTTTGCTCTTGCTACTCATCAGGGCTCTGATTTGTGAGCAGGATTTCTTGCAGTTCTGATGATTTTAACTATTATTGCACATTTCCCCAAGTCAGGTTCTGTGTTTCAGCCCACATGCATACATGATGCCATGCAGAAGGAAAGCACAGAGAGGCAATAAAACCCAGTGGATTCCCTCAAGCCTGAAGTTGCTGGGGCAGGACATGTCTCCCAGCATGCATGAGAATCTAAATCATGTCAGCTCCCGAAATACTGAAGAAAATAATTTCCCAGTCCCATCCACTTTTCTCTGCAAACACATTCAGACTGTCCAGACTGCTGCATCATTTCTTGCTAGTATTTGCTGTTTGCTGACCCGTATATTCTTGGTGGGAAGCCATGTGAATTTGGGTGGTTACTGAATTTCACTTTGAGCTTTGAGGTCTTTTCACAGGAACTGACAGCACAAGGATTCATTTGGCCTGAAAACTCCATTCAAATAATCTAAGCTGGCCTCTTATTTACCACCAACCAGAGGACTTCAGATTCACTGTTCTTTGAACAGAGTCACCACTGAAAGACAAACATCCTGCCTAGATTTTCCAGTCTACAATGGAACAGAATTCACCATGTGCCTTTTACATCATTCCAGTTTTTAATTACTCTCATTGTAATAAACCTGCTTAATATTTCCAGCATGAACCAGACCAGCTTTAATACCCAGTCCTTGACTCTTTTTGTCTTGTGGACTGAACACCAAGCTGAAGGTGGACCAGACTACAGGTGTGCATCTGCTTGAGCCACCTTTATGGACAGGATGAGAAATAGGCCCCTGTGGTTCAGCTCAGCTCAGAGATAGACACCTGTGTGGACATCTGAACTGCAGAGACTGAAAATTAAATGAATTCCATGATCAGACTGCTCGAGCCAAGTTTTAACCTTCTCTCTTGAAAAATAAAACAGCTTAAGTTCCCAGAGGGGCTGTTTTCTCTAATCATCCCCTTGGCTCTTCTCAGAACCATTTCCCAACTTTTATCCGTGTGTTATCTGAATACATTTCTTACAAAACACAGTGATCACAGAACACACTCTCTCAAATTTTATGCAACCTGGTTCCTTTCCTTCTGGGAAACACAGATAGCTCACTAAGAGATAGTTTTTAAAGTTAAGGCAAAAAACCAAAAAAATATTGCTGTGGCAAAGGCAATTGTGGTGAGAGGTCTTGATGTGGCTGAAGAAATAACATGGAAGCAAGCAAGGAACCTGAGCCAGGCTCCATGTGCTCAGGGTAACCTATTGTTGTATCGTGCATGATACAGTTTTCATCAACAGATTTTTATTCCATTTTAAAAAACAAGCAATCAGTGCTGTTAAGGTTAGAAAGGCATGTGAAGTACCCAGAAATCCTTGCTGGCTTTTTGCAACAAGGCAGCTAAGGAGATCACCTCTCCATAAGACATCCATAATGGGAAAAGCAGGGTTGGGATAGCACTTGTTCAGCTTTCCTTCCAACTGCCCCCTCTTCTGTGTGCCTTTCAGCCTGGTGGTCTGGCAGCAAATGAAAAAAGCAAGGCAGTGAAGATCAAAGGGAAACAGTCATACTTCAAACATCTAGATTTGCAGAGATAATAAAATTATTCTTTCATTTTAAAAAATGAAATCTCACTTCCAAGTAAACACCATGCGCATCCCCCACGACGTCCCCATCTGCTCCATTGGAGGAGCACAGGATCACTCCCCATACTGGCCTCAGCAGCAGGGGTGACGGATGGAGCACCAGCCATCTGGAGTGCTCCCCTGGGATCTGGCTTGTATCAGGTAATTATAAGATGTAGCAGGTTTCCTCTTCAAAGCACTTTACAAATATTCATTAATTAGCCCACACTGCTCCCCCTTTAGGGACAGAACTGGTGCAGTCTCCATATGTGCAGAGGGGAGGAGCAGATGTAGATTAGATGACTTTCTCAAGACCTTCTGAGGAGTCAGCAACAGGGCACGTGTTTGCTCCAGTCCTGTGTTTACTCATGTTTAAAAAGTCCCTTCAGCCCTACATGTTATCATCCCTATTCTACAATAAAGGGGACATGCAGGTTTTGTTCTCCTGAATCAACAGTACAGAAGACGTTGCGGTAATCCCGAATCTGACTTTGCACTACAAACAGAGCAACGGCAACAATCTGCGTGTGCAGTAGCATACATACTTTCAGTTAACAGAGCAGAAATAGTGCCATTTGCTTCACAGAGAAGTAAAAGAAGGGCATCGAGTCCTGAAGGCATCTATCAATATCTGGTATAGTGTTGTTTCCACACAAGCAGCACCGCAGGCTGGGGATACAAACAGGCAACCAGAGGACTTGGCAAGTGTATCAGAGCCAGAGCTCTCTGAAGTGCCCTGGTTGGCAGGTTGAGTCTCCATCTTGTTTATATTCTACTTAGCAGTTACAGAGCAATGTCATTCACCGGTGAGTGTATCTCTGGGGAAGGAGCAGGACCTGCAGGAACCTGGGAAGAGGTGAATTCTAATGAAGGGCTTGAAAAGAAAACCTGTTGGCCTGAAGTCTTCAGAGGCAATATAATGGCTGGAGCCTCAGGGAAGGTAAATCAGATTGCACCAGCTCACACTGACTGACAGTCTGTACGTGTGTGTAAGAGTCCTACATCTGCATTAAAATGTAGCTGCCTTGGCCAATTTGCTGTACAAACAGCATTATGCACTGGCACATGTTCAGAGGAGGAACTAAGGATCACAGTTTTGTTTGAAAACTATAGGTGAAATTTTAAGTAAGAAGAGGATATGATTAATCAGCTTGCAGCTTGAAAATAACCTGAGTTATGTACAATATTAATAAAAAGCGAAATTTGACACTTGGCCAGTCACAGCTTCATTTTGCTATTGCACCCGTTGGACGGCAGCGACAGTGCGACAGCAGTCTCTGGCCATGTCCCCAGGCACCTATTCCTCCCTGAGAACACATCATACTTGCAACCAGCCCTCAACTCCACAACTCCCCTTGGGGGGCTTTTATTCATGAACTCACCCTGCACCTCCTTACCTTCATAGCGCTAGTGGTATTACTGCTCTGACAGCAATGCAACAAGAAGCAGAGGCAGGTGTAATCCCAGTGGTGCCTCAGGAGGGCTCCGCTTCGAAGCAGGAGCACAAACATGGGCATGAGAGCCAGCACCGGTAGGACCAGAGATCCCAGGAGCCTCCTTTCCCTTCCTCTCCTCCGAGAGGAGAACCATGCCCGCAGTTCTCTTGTTCCCAAGATTAACTTTAAAAATCTTTCTGTCGCAAGGCTTGTCCTGTGTATTCATCACTACTACTGTAGCCAGGGATTTCTTCTTTTATGGCAACTCTTGTTTTAAATTAAATGTCACAGGTAATTTGAGGGGTAAAAGAAGCTGCAGTATCATCATGATGTTTCCAAAGCTGTGCCCATCTTCTCGATTGACCCCCCGCCCCCGCCATGGATCATGAGCAATGAGTTTGTACCTCGAAGAAAAGAAAAGATATTTCACTGACACAAGAGACAGTACTGGGTGATCAGCTGTCTCTGAAACAATCAGACAGAATGACCAAGCTGTAATTCAGAAAAAAATAAGGGGCTCACAACTTCTCAAAATATTTTCAATGTACACAGCACAAATCACCTGCAGTAACTAGCAGAAGGCTCATCAACTGAACTATCCATCAGATTAAATTGATCAAATTATACAGTAAAACAAGATTTATCCCTGCCATCCAGACTCCCATTTTGTTGCACTAGTACTATTAAGAAGGGAAAATCAGAATTTCTTTGTCTCCTTTGCTCAGGCAGAGTTGCAATCCAGTAAATATCACAGATAGTCTCTAGATGTAAATAGTGCATATCTGTGCATGTGTTCAATTTTTTTAATTACACTAAGTAGTTTTTAAGTCCATTCAAAATCTCTCCCCACACACTAACTTTTTCTGAGGCACCTGCAAATGTCTCTCAAGAACTGTCCTAAAAGAAATGCCAGGCTCACTCAATTATTGCATTTGCAAACAAAAATGGCAGTGTTTACCAGTCCAATAATGAAAGACTAAATCATGCATACACATCCAAGACCACCCTTCTGATCTTAAGAAGAAAACCTCACACTCAGATGTTTTCCCGGAATCTTGAATGACAAGGTCAGGTAATAATATCCTACTCTGAAATATCAATGTTGCCACAGAGAACTCCCTACTTGCTCCGCAAACATGCTATACACACAAGAGAGTGAAAGGCAACTTCTTAGGCAATAAAGAGCAGCGGCTTGCAGATGAATTGCGCACTGGTAATCCACTCAAATCCCTTGGAGGAAGGGAAGGCAGAGTTGCCCTGCGCTGGGATTTCTGAACTGTTTGAACAGCTGAAATATCCCCTTCAGCACAGTGTGGGTCTGCTTTCCCTTTCCCCTACACCACTGTCATGTCCTTGGTATTGAAATCACTGCAACAGTTAGTAAATCAAAATATATATATTCAAGTTAATGCTTTGCATCTTGTAGATCTTGGTGTGATAGCTCTAAAACATGAACACCCATTGACTGGCAGACCCGACAATTTAGAGGTTGATTTAATTTTAAGACATTTTTTACATTTTACTTTTATTACTTTCATTAAAAAATATTCCAGCCACCAAGCCAGGAAACATGTAATTACTACTCTACCCTTAATTGGTTTAGTGGTGGACTTGGTAGTGTTAGGTTAATGGTTGGACTGGATGATCCTTAAGGTCTTTTCCAACCTAAACAATTCTATTATTCTATGGTTTTCCATTCAATTCTGTTCTGACTTCAGCTGAAGAGTGTCTTTGTTTAATTTAATAACAAGAATACTAAGTGGTCACTTGGTGTTCTCCCCACCAAGGTATTCCTCTCCAGAGGAAGTTGGTATTCTCACGCCTGTTTCAAAAATCCTTATCCCGATCATACATATGGTCAGACTCTATCCACAAAGCCACAGTTGTTTGAAGGGACATCATCAAACAAATACAAACACTTTGGCACAGGTTTCAGTGTTAGCCACTAAGTGAAGTGGTTTATTTCTAGTCATAAAGAGTCCCAGTAAGGTTTCTGCTAAAGCAAAGATGTCTTTAGGGAGTTTGCTTTGTACCATTTTAGCCTTGCACAGTTCATGCCCTCAATAAAATTACTCTTGGTTTACACCTGTATAAGCTATAGTGGAATCAAGAGTAAGATGCTTGGATTGATGTTTATTGGGAAATCTTTGAAGTGTAAAGTACCCGTTTCTTTAGCCTTGACACTACACTCAGATTTCCTGCAATTAACTGCAAATGTTTGCACACAAAGCTGCCACCGTAATACAAGCTTTTGTAAAATCATAGTCAGTGTTTAACCTTGAAGTATGCCACTTTTGAAAATATATAGGTGCTATTACTAGGTGGAAAAGCCAGCTTTCTTGAAATATCAGGTTTAATAACCACTCCTTGTAATAGAATTTCTTTGCTCAGTGCAAGGGAGAAGAGTTGGACTGACTGCAGTGAGGGCCAAGAGTAGGTTTCTCGGCTGGCACAAATCAAATTATCACTCCTGAGTTTGGTTTGGAGATGAGCTAATTTGTACCGGAGGTGTCCTTCTCGTTTTTCTTTTTTTTACCTTTTTTCCCCATCCTGTAAATAGGTAGAACTTGCTGCCTTTGCAATGCAAATACAAGCTTCCTGAAGGTCCTGAGTTCAAACGTATAAATGGATATCCTGTGGTTAAGACTTGGACTGAGATCTCCTATTCCTTTTTGCTTTGTCTAATGTCCTTTTGCACAGGGCATTAGCAGCCTAGCTTGGAAGAGCACTATGACCAAAGTGTTGAATAAATCTTGAGGGTGCCAGTTGGAGGTACTTAAAAATCAGAAGTCAGATACCCAGGAATCACAATTGTAAAAACAATGAGACTTACGAATCAATGCTGGTCTCTTTTTGTCTCCCTTCTGAACTGTGAGAATTAGCACATGGCTGTATTAGACTTTCAAGCTTACTGTTACAACCTGAGAATTTCAGACCTTAAATTTTGTTTTATTTTATTTTTAAGGAGAGCAGAGGCTCTCATATAATGGCTTGTCTCCAGGAGCTGTGGCCTGGAGAGGCACCCTGCTGATCACAAGACTCCCAATAAGCTCACCAGTGATTTAAAAATTAATCTATGGAGCAAACCAGTTCCTGGAAAATTATCATTAATTAATTAGGCAGCGGGTGGTGAATTCCAAGTGTTTTATTACTATTAATTGAAACTGGAAATTAGAAATAAAAATGAAGGGTCAAAATAACTACAAATCCAGAAGAGGGATTTTCATTAATCCTTTCAGTTCAGTGCCACAGAAGATTAATGAGTTCTGCTCAAGCTCAGATAGGCATCCCATACAGAACCTTCCAAAATGTGTATTTCAGAGCTAGGCTGGGGAGAAATAGCCAACAGAAAAAAGGGAAAAATCTCAACTGAGACTCAAAGTAAAATTGAAAATGAGACCAATGCTGCTTCAAATGTGCACCTGTATTTTCATATGCATATCCAGTGATTACCATTAAAATCATAGAAAGAAGATTTTTCTCCCATGATTCAGTATCATTGTGGGTTATGTATGTGTGGAGGAGACTCTTGGGAAGTTTACCCCAAAGTTCACCCATAGCCTCCTCCCTTTTCTCTGTTTTCTTGACCTCAGACTGTTTTATCGTGCCTTTTTTCAAAAGATGCAATTTATCTGCAGGTAAGGGTTACCTGTGGATTTATTTCAAGTACTGGCATTTTAAAGAAGTGGAAGTTGACTGAAACATATGTATGAAAGTACAGAATTTTCTTTCTTTACTCTAGATGTGTCCAGAACATCTCACTGTAATTTGTAAAGCAAACTGTTCTTTGTCCATGGTTCAACGGCTTTGTCACATCTAGGATACAGTGTGAAACTTCTGCAAACTCACCTGTTCAAGACTCAGATTCAATGCAGTACAAACAGCTGAAACTTCATTTATGCTAGAGATTCAAAAATTGGTGGTGTGAACCCAGCGTAGCGGTACAATGGCACGTAGAGAACCTCAGCTACACATATGGAAAACCATGACTTCCCTGAGGTTACCTCACCATGCGCTTGAAGCCAGGGTAAGCTCGGTAGCCAGCTGTGGTTGTCACGCTTTTGAAAAGCACAAAGGAGGCTTTGGATGCTCTTTCTAACCAAACTTCAAAACTGTCTAGCTGAAAATGAGCAAACTTGACAATCCCACTGAGATTCAAGGTCTTCTGTTCTGTAGCATGTTATTCATTACTGGTAGCACGGTGGTCCCCTTATTCCTGCTTGTCCAGACTGCTTGTAGAGCAGCCAAGAGAGATGACTTCTCATAGGAGACAAAGTCACTGCACAAAACGCTTAACGGTTCCTGGGGGCTTGTGGTGGCTCCCTTGAAAAAAAATTTCTTCGCAGTTTTGCTTTCCAAAATAAGCACGTCTCCAAGAAACAGAAGATACACAATGAGATTCACAAACCAGGAAATAATTTAAGTCTCAAACAGCTGAGACAGAGTGAAGATGGAGTAAACAGGAAGACAAAGCCTGGTGTGGTGCAATGGAGTCAGCTGTTTACAAGAACTTGGGTGACCTCAGGCAAAAAAACACCTGAGAACTCATCATACAACAGGAAGATGATTTATTTAATACCATGCAGAAAACCTTTTGGCATCAAATGATGATGTCCTCATCTCCATGAGTCATGACATGAAGTCAAGATTCAAACAGATAAAGAGCCCCTGCTTGCATTTCTGCTCAAGCGTCCTGCCATGTACTATCTCGGTCCCTTTCTCACTTATTATATTTCATACTTCTCTTACTTGCAATGCCATCTCAGTGATTTGATCATGCACACTTCTTGCAACTGCCCCTTTTCCTTGTTTCCCCACCTTTGTGTGTATGTAGAAGGACTAAGCAGCAGCTGTCGTCTTGGTCAAACAAGTTCCTTCAGTGATACCTCCTGGAAGATACCCAACACTCCTACAGGAGCCAGCAGGATGGTCCCATGAAAGACAATGTCTCACAGAAAGTCTCTCTGCTTGTGTCCTTGTCCTCTCTCACTTTTTTGTGCTTCCTTCCATCTCTCCATCTCCATAACTAGCCTTTCAGCTCCAGTTACCATTAATTATGTACAGAACTAAGAATAGCCTCCAACCTGTGATAATAATAACAAATAATAACTGAGACATATAAAGGGGACAGGCAAAAGGAAGAAAACCGATTCTAGAATTGTCCTCTGTGAGGCTTCTACTCTTCCCTTGGAAACATTGATCACCCATGAAAACCATTTAGTACACTAGTCATAACACAGGCCTGACAGACTGGCAACTTCTGTTTTACTTGATGAACAGATTAGATGATTTGAAAAGCTCACTCACAAACACTTCATTGTTGAATACCCCTGAATGTTTTCATCAAGATGCAGGGCCCTCTCCCCATTCTCTAGCAAGGACTGAAAAGCAGAACTGGGATTGCAAGTTTTCAGACTCCCCTTGCATTATAACATGCATTTCAGTGGATTCACCAATTCACTGTCAAGTATTATCAAAAATAAGTTAAACAAAAAAAATTTTCAAATCAATTCCAAATATAATGTATCAGCTTCAGGTACAGTTTCCCTTAGGGGTCACTGTATTTTTTCCTGTGTATATTTGATTAACTAGTTCATGAATATATCAATCTACCCTGGGACTTTTGGTCATTAGTGCAGTTTAATGAGGCTCTTCTCTATATAAAACTAACATTCAAACCTACAACAACATGTATTTAAATCAAACCTCCAGCACAGTATGTTTCTGACAAATATTCAGAAAGTTCCACACAGAGAATAAAGAAGCTGAAACGACTGATCCTTTGCCACATTCAGCTGCACTTAGAAAATTTCCATTGAACACCCATGTCTTTTTTGTCTTTCCTATTGGCTTTTTTTGGCTTCCTTTCCTTTTTTGTGCCATGGCAGACGAAGCGGATGTAACAAATTCTGTCCTTCACTGGCAGAAGAGTTTACACCCAGCAGAACACCCAAGCTTGAGAACCTTGAAGAGGAGCCCATGTTCCCAACTGTCACTAGTCTGCTGAAAGCAAGGATCTGTGAATAGATGTTGACAAAGTAGGTGTCTCTTCTCCCACTACAGAGAATTAAAGCCAATGATGACAACCTTCTTCTGCTATGAGACACTCTTTTAACTCAGGGGGAGGAGGTCCATGCTGTGCAACTGAAATATTCCAAACCTTGTGATGGTTCATACCCAGTCCTGTATTGCTACATGATGGAAATCTTGTTTTCAGACACTTTGTTTTTAAATCTAGGAAATCGCATGCATACATTCAGGCACACGTGCACACCCACTGACAAAGAATATTCTTGTGGTTTCAAATTCAGCAAAAGCATGCAAAGGACAGGAATGTTAGAATTGAAGATGCATATGCAATGTTTTTGTGCAATTATAATACAGTCCCTAGCTGACTAATTTAATTTGATTTTTTTCAACTCCCTAAGGATTTTTTACAAGGTCTTTTATACTCCTTCATTCTTACTTTTTATCCTAGAGTCTGGTCACTTTTTTTTTTAAAGTTGAAAGATTTGCAGAGAATGAAGACAGTTGATTGCAAACACAAAAGGGTGTTGAACATTGCACAGGCAACTTAAAGTAATCTTTATTCATGTGGCTATCTTCTGGCTCCCTGATACGTTTTCTGGGAGTCTGGTTGGCAGAAGCACACAAAAAGCAGCTGCAGACCACTGTGGTGCCGCACTGTGAACACAGCTTGTCTCACATTACAAGGTGTTCTCGGTATCACATATGGACATCCAAAACTAACAGCCCCTTTCAACTTTCTTATTCCCTCATGTCCCTTGCTGCAGAGTGGCAAACAGCACCCCAGTTCAATTCACCACCTCATGTGAAGACAAATTAAAGGGGGAAGTGTCCAGATACGTCAGTGGCAAGCACTGCAGAAAAAAACAAGTGGAAGTGATTCATGCTGTCCTCAGAGCAGGGTTTGATTAGCTCCCAGTAATAAGGAAAGGGGATGTGTCTTCGTCAGTGACGGTAAAACAAAATATTGAACAGCTGCTCATTAAATGGACGCCGTGTATCCTGAGCCCTGAAAGGAGGCATAAAACATACAAGATAATGTAATTAAAGACTATCAGAGCACAGGTGCACAAACCACTAAAGGAAGTTGCCCGGGCAGTGTTCCTTTGGGCACACAGGTACGATTGTGCATAGGCACATGTGTGCCTGTGTAGCTTTTATCTACAAATGTAGCAGTAATGCTGTCTTCATGAGGTTCCTAATGACAGGTGAATGATGAACGTAGTTAAGAAACAATTTCATAGCTTCTACATCCAAATGGGGCAATTATGATCATTCATCACATAAAACAGACCAAGGAGTTTTACTTAAATGAATGTGATTATGTGCAATTACAGTCATCCCCTCTTGTCCTCAACTAGGGGCTCTGAGTTTTTGTTGCCACAGTTTAGATGGCTACTAGTTAAAGCAGTTCATACACTGCTTGGCCCCTTTCAAAGGGAAGCAGCACACTCTCATGGGACTGGAAACCACAGGCTCAGGCTTCAAACCCTCCACGCACACATTCCAGGACCACCTTTTCCAAAGCCAAAATTCAGCTCCCCTGCCTGCTGCTACCTAACCACACTACCATTCCTCCAGACATTAAATTGAATCATAAAGCACTTCCCACTGCAGCATGAGGCTCATGCTGGTTCACTGTCACGGCTGCATAATGCAAACAATTTCCTCTTCTCCAGCTCACTGACTCCCATTGCAGGCAGGGAGAAATCAAGGCTGTCTGAACGTCAAAGCGAATTTACACAGCTGTAACACATAGCTGAGATCCATGATGCCTCTCAGGGTTGTTTCCCTAATTAGTTGGTGGAGAGATCAGAAGAAATTACTTGAAAGAGAGCACAGCAGCAAGGGCAGGTAAGGGAGTATGTCAGGAAAGGAGGGAAGATGATGCAGGGAGAAATGCAAATAAGGTTTTTTGGATGCCATGCTTCAGTTAGATGATAAATACACAATTGCAAGTCATTGGGTGTTTTATTAGGTAAGGAATTCTTATTTGACATTAAGGGAGCCCCAGACTTCGGTATAACAGGGAAAGTATGTTCTCAAATAGCAGGTAAAAGGCAAAAGGAGATCTCATTGCACACCATATCACAGGTTTGCAGTTGTTCAGCTTGTACCCACAGATAGACACTTTCCAAAGTGGTAAGGATTGTGAGGGCTAATGCCAGCCCTGCACTTTGTCAGGCAGAAAGCTACCAGCTCAGAGCTTCAGTACCTGACTCACAGTGTGCCCTGTTGCAAATCACTGCACAACATACCAAGTTATCCAACTAAATCATTCATCAAAGCCTAATTATCAAGTCCACAGGAAAATGAGGAAGAACTCATGTCTCTCAACTCCACATTTCAGAGCCACAGAAAGATTTTGAGTTTCCCTTGCTGAGAGCAGGGTCCATGTTTACAGACGTTAAAGCCAATACATTGGTGACAAAGCAGGGGAGAGGAAAACTGTACTCTGGCAGCTGACTTGCCCGCCCCAGAGCCATCCTCTTCCCCTGCACAGCTTCTGCTGCTGCTGTTTCTGCCATGAACTGAAGAAAAGGTCAGGTTCACACCCCATTTTTCAAAGTACTTCATCCCATCATCCAGGTTCCTGCCTGCCTGCTCCAGTTCTCTGGAGAAGCTGCATGGTTACAAGTTATATACCTAGTACTGAATAGAGGCTGCCTTTGGGGACAAACAGTGGTTTGACCTGTGAAGCAGGTCCCACGTTCCCTGGTTGACACTTATCAATTTAAGTTGGCAAGACCGGAGGAGGTAGCAGCAGCCAGCAGTGCTGTAGGACCGTTTATTGACATTTCAATGCATCTGACACACACCAGTGATGAGCCCTAGGAATGGGGGATGTTTAAAACCAAAGTTTAAAACCAAAACCATAATGTCAATAAAAGGCAATGGGGAAAAGGAGAAACAGGAAGCAGTGCAGAGGAAAAAGGGTCAGGGGCACCTATTAAATCAGTTTTTCCATCAGAGAAGTTGCAATGTGAACACCTGCTCTGAGATGTTAACTCCTCTGGGTTGCACCGGTCAGAGGGACACCTGTGGAGTTAAAGGGTTGTTGGGACCAGTCGGGTTTCCCTCCTGCCACCCTGTGAGCAATGACACGCAATGGCACGTCTGGCCACTTCCAACACCTCACTGAAATTCATGTTATGTCTCTGACCCTCTCTTCCCCTGTCCTTGTAGGGAGTAGCTTACCAAGAGCATGATAAGTGAGAAGTGCCTCTCACTGAAATGAAATACAAAATGATCCCACGAAAGCCCGGCCCACAGCTAATGAAAGCACCTTGTGCTGACAGTGGCTGCTGCAGAGGGAAATGTTGACGGGACTATTACCACCAGTGATTTCGCTTAGCTGATGGCAACCCTGACCTTTGCTGTGCCCAGAGGCAATTTGTTTTCCTGGCTGCTGGAAAGCACCAAGAGACTTTACAAAAATGATGCACGCCCTGACCCTGTCTCATCATCATTTGCTATGAGATGGCTCTCTCCTGAAAGCCGCAGCTGCCGGCAGCTGTGGCACAGCTTCCCGCTGGTTCCATATGGTGACTCACGACATGGTGTTTGGTGGGGGCTGCTTCTGTTGGACCATCTCACTACGGAGCAAGGAGCAGGGGGACTGCAGGCGGCAGGGGTTCACAGATCTCTGCTGTTCCCTTGCGGCTCAGATAATGCAACTTTTCTTTAATCTCTGGATACATTTGCAGTAATAAACAGTGAAACATCACTTCTAAATGGCAGCTTAGAGACACTTGCAGCAGACAAAGTAATAGCCAAATTTCAGTTCCCCAGAGAAATCCCTTCAAAATCAAGCTGGATACCAGTTCAGGTCACACATATGCAAGATATGCATGCAAATATCCTTGCAGATTATCAAATCCAGACAGTTCAACATCCAGGGGAACGCACAGTCCAGAGAACAGCTTCTGAAGCCCTGTCGTTTTGACTACTGAAATCTTCACGTACCTAGAAGCCAAAGCATAAAAATACATGTAGACAAAAATCATCACCTTGACCTGAACTGACCATCCGTGTAGTCTGGGGAGCTCAGAGGGCTCTGACTATCTGGGCAAACAGCTAGACAAACACTTCCCTTCTGTTCACAGATAGCTGGAAGCACGCTTACTGCATCACCCAGTGAGAAGATTATATAGGTGTGGGTCAGCAAGAATATCTTGCAAGGAAAAACGTGACTCCTGGCAGAGCAGGTGAAGGGGCGTGAGCCAGTGCAGTGGCAGAGGAGAGGGAGAGGTTCTAGTCATCCCACATTGTTCACTCAGAGAGAGGTTCCCACCCATCCCTCACTCCAGCAACACTGGAAAGCCATTAATTTGTTGCAGTGAAACACAGGAAATTGTCCTAGCTGAGGAGTGTCATGGACTGAAAAAAGGGCTCCGTGGCTCCTGGCAAGGTGCAGAGCAAGGAGGGCAACAGGAGTATGAGGAGACATAGGGGAACAGGGGCACCTGGCAGTACCACTCAGCTCCATGGCTGTCCTGGTCTGTATAGGAAAGGCTTTGCTTCTTGGCTTTCCTGCCTGACTATACACCTTTCCCAGAAGAACTCTCACTGCTGACCAGGAAGGACCATTATAACTGAGCCAGATTATTGCATCTTCATGCTACAGAGAGTTTCAGGAAAGCAGAGGTTCTCCCCTGACTCAGTTGCCACCATCATCCCCAGTCTCATGTTCCCTATCAGCACGCACAGGATGGCATGAGAACAGTCATGTTAAAAGTTCACCTAACAGAAAAGATTTAAGGAGAAATGAGTGAAGTCAAGTCAGTTTGACTGAGGTCAACTTTTTCTTCTATCTTCCCATGAATGATGCATAGGGTTTATGTGTTCCATCTTTGGAAATCATAATATTCGGTATTTATTACAACAAGATTTCCTTTCCTGTATTCCTTCTGCCTACACGAATGTTACTAAAGACAACAACAGCTGAATAAATACAACTTTTACTGGGCTTTTGGGAAGCCAAGCTCCTACACTAGCACTCAAGTTTTCTACAGCAGTCACAGACCTTCCTTAAGAGACTAATCCAGATGCCTCAAGCAGCAGAGGAGACTACTGTTAATTTTAATTTTATGCCAGATCTGGCATGTAATGAACATAGCGTTTCCATCCTCTGGCCTGCCAGAAATAAATGCTTGTGGTTTTTTCCCCAATAGCTGCATTTAGAGGATAGGACAATGAGATTCTTCTTTTGTCTCTCTAGGGGTTGTAGCCAATCGGCTTTGTAAAGCAGAAAGCTTCTTGCTATGTGTACAGGAAGCAGCTGGTACAAAGGCACTGGGATCCCAACTGCAATCTCTGATTCTAATATAAACATCATTAATGCAGTGTCAGTATCTGGTGTTATTGATACTGTTTCGTGAAAGAGACATGTAAAGTCCTTTTGGGTTCTTGGTATGTCTTGGATCTCTGAACCATCAGAGATTTAATGTCAATCCTCATTATCCTCAAACAAAACATATTTATAGACTCCTTTGCGTCTGAGTCCAGTGACCCTCATGGTGTGCACCTGCCCTCAGAGAAGCTGAAGGTTTGCACTCAAGTCCAGATTTCTTCAGAATGAAGCTCAGGCAGAAATTATACAAAAATTATCTGGGAGGTTGGCCCTTTCAGTGGCATAAATCAGCAGCATTAGGTCTGACTTAAAGATGCTACATCATTTATAGCTGTTGAAGAGCTGGGTCCTTCACAGTCGGCTCTAGCTTCTAAAACATGGATGTGAAACAAAGCTGTAGAAGCAGAAGGTCTGCCTGGGCAGGCAGGAACACCAATAGCCACAAATATGCAGCTGGAGAAATGTTTGGATAAACTTCACGTCTCCTAAAGGAAGTCTGAGACCCACAAGCCTCTTTTTAAAGGTTTTTTTTTCTGATATATCGGTTTTGATTGCAGGTATTGGACAAGCTGCTCAGCTGCCAGATCTATGTCAATCAGACCTTCCATGCTAAGTCAGGCTTCATTCCACTTAGCAAGGAGAAATACAATTCTGCTGGAATTACTTTTTAGTGGTTTTGCCTATGGGAGCAGGACTCCAGCAGTATATGAACAGCAAACCCTGCAAATACTTCCTTTCAGTTCTGCTGATGCTCTTCAGCCCATGCTGTGCAGTGTTCATTACCATGTCTGAGTATACTCATCACCTTCCCCAACTCATGAGCGGGATTCCTTACTATGCCAGCTCATACTCCTTTCCTGTGTGACCAAGGTAGCTTGTGAAATTAGGTCGCCAGAGAAAAATATGTAGATTGCCGCTCCCACGCCATCCCACTGTTATACTGCATTCAGAGAGGACAAAGGAGCATCCTTTCCCAGGAACTCAACTAGATTTACACAGCCTAAGAACAATTATAAGCTAGTCTAGATTTACACATCTAAGAACAATTACAAGCCATTCCCTAAGAGAAAGCAGTTAGTCCTCTGCAGTAGCTGAAATAAAAGGAAGGAGGGGAGAAAAGGTTTAGCCTGAAAAATGAGCCTGTTCAGGTCTATTTGCTCATATGCTACCTCCCTTCCAGCCCCTCTGGCAACGGGCTCCCTCCTGCTGAACAGTCCCACAGCTTCTTCTGACATGGGGCAGCAGAGCCCCTGAGGGCTCCTCTGTTGCACTTCCAGAACTTTTCCTCACAGGCCCTCCTCCCTGCAGCAACAGGGGAGATCAACACCACCTCCCTCCACACAGCTTCCTAAGAGGGCATTAACATTTCTCTGGCAGAGCTGCGGTGGACTTGTTTCCCCCTCAGGATTAGGAGCTGGAAGTTCTCCAGGATGGCACAGTCTTTTGTCATTAAGCTGTCTCACTCGTTGCACAGTAGATCCAAACAGATCAAACACTGACTATATTTACAGAGGGCACTGGCGTACCTTTTATGCCTGCTACAAAAGCCAATTCTCTGTGGCCTTTTTTGCTTAGACATGGTCTGGGGAAAAACGCGTTTGCTTTAAGCAGGGGTGCAGATAATGGAAAGTGTTGCATCATTTTCTCTTGTTTATATTCTTTCACAGAAAAAAGGTGAAAGAAGTGGGGGGGTTTTGGGGGGTGGATGTGTCACATTTTCTTGGACCTTTAGCAAATGTCAAGGATAATCTTGGCGAGGTTTAAAAAAAAAAATCCAATCTACTACCCCTTGCTGCTGATGGCCTCTTCACCCCGGGGAGAGCAGGGCAGGTGGACCAGGCATCCATATTGATCTGCTCTGTGATTAAGTGCTTGAGTGCTACAGAATACAGAAACAGAAAATGGGGCTGCTGTTTAATTGCTTCTAATAGTGGTGCCTGTTGGGATGAGGAATGGGATAGGGAGTGACAGGTGAGAAAAGATTTATTGAATGAAAAAATAATGCCTGCAACGTGGTGCATGAGGACGAGACTCACAAACTTGGGGCCTAAGCTGGGACCAATAGGACTTAAATTCAAGCCCAGAGAAATGAACTCCTCAGCTACTCCAATAAGAAACATTTGTTACCTTCCATCAGGGAGATTTCTTTGCATACATCATATTCAAGGCCACCTCTTGCTGGCCAAGCCCTGCCATGGCAATGCTCCCTGTGGCACCCCTTTCAAAGGATCCTGATTCAAAGGATCCTGAGGATCTCTCTGGGTCACAGTCTGCCCTGCAGTACATGACCAAGACAGCTCACTCTCCAACATCAAGGCAAAGCAACATCACAGGGGAAGGGGATTTCTAAATTTCTATGCATGAATGGGGCCACCTATCTTTACAGAATAGCCAAGGCACAGCAGAACAGTGTAGTACCTCCTACAGCGAGCAAGGTAAGAGTGTGTGTCTTCAAGTCTCAGAAGAAGGAGGACATGTGCAGGCTCAGATGCTCACCTAGCTACCTCCCTGCATCAAAGTGCATCAGACTCCCACTGAAGTTAACAGAAACCTGCTATCAATGTCATTTTGTTTTTCCACCTAGAGATCCCTTTAAAAAAGAAAGAAAGAAAGAAAATATCGAAAAAAAAAAAATATCAGGCTTCTGCTACTCAGAGTTTGGCTTTCTCAGTACTGATTTCAGTGCAACCTGCACAAGAAAAGAAAACCCTCCCTCATCTGACAGCCTAAGGGCCAGCGCTTCTGCACAAGCACTTTATTCTTCCCTGGGAACAAGATTGTCACGCAAACACAACTGCCTCCTGGAAGCTCCCAGAGCTGAGAGGGCATAAGCATTCAGCAAATAAGCACACATCTATACATAACAAATCTGCATCTATTCAAGATGAAGCCGGGCTGCTGGCTATCCACATAATACAGCATTCATGCCTACGCAAACCACTGTCATATTGCTGGCACTTTCATGCGATCTCAGAGCCATGTAGGACTAAATCTGTGTAAAATCAGATAATCCACTCCAAAGGAAAAGCATAGAAATTGAATGTAGCTTGGTGGGGGAAGGGAAAAGAAGGCTGCAGAAAAAATGAACACAAAACAAATGTAAGCATATTCAAATGACTGTGGCATTTTTGTGGACCTGTGGCAGGAGAAAAAGGAAGAAATAACACCATCCCATTTACAGTGTCTAGCCATCTATGGTAACTTATACTGCCTGTCACCAATTTCCCCCATTTCCTCTTGGTCAATTAAATGCTGCATCATTCCCCGCTAGACCTACATTAAAGTGGGACTGCTCTCTGCAGTGACATCTTCAATATTTTGACCAGCTTGCTCCTGGGGACACTTAGTCATATTTATCCTACCTACCATGTA
This sequence comes from Pelecanus crispus, assembly GCF_030463565.1. Lineage (NCBI taxonomy): Eukaryota > Metazoa > Chordata > Aves > Pelecaniformes > Pelecanidae > Pelecanus > Pelecanus crispus. The sequence goes on along the minus strand of NC_134645.1, from coordinate 43,608,063 downwards.
GGGCAGCTCCCACCTAGGTGAGGGGGGTCCCGCGGTGATCCAGTGCTTTGCTTCGACAGAAGCAGCCACAACCACATGGATGCTTATAGCTTAGTTTCTCATTTTCTTGGTGTCTGATTGATCTGCAAGTTGCAAATTTCTTTGGGAAAGGTGCATGGGATACTTTAATTGGGCATCAGAGATTTATGTTTGATATATCATTTCCACTGAGAGCTTCAGACTCCCCTGAGCCAGCAGCAGGTGAAAAAATGGCTATTCTAAGTCAGGCTAAAGATAAAACTGCTCCAGTGCCTTGTCACTAATAACTGTCAATAACTAACACCAAGGTGAACAGCATAAGAAGAGGATGAAAACAGAGTGACCCTTTCCCAGTTACACTCTTGTACCTTCTGGCAATCTGCTGTTCAGGAGTTTTCTGTGATGTTATCGCTTTGCGCTTAAAAATAGTCTGTGACAGAATTTCTTCTATAACTTTTTCTAACTGCATTTGATCATTTGACTGCATGGAGAGCATGCAGTTTAGAGGCAGCATAGACAGACAGTGGTAGAAACAGCAGGAGGCTGTTTCTGTACTTGAGATTTTATTCTGCATGAGACTGAGCAGTGCTATATTGGGCATTTTGGAGGTGAGTGGATACCTGGCAACTTCTAAGTCAGGTAAAAACTGAAACTCAGATGAAGTACCCAGACTGCAGTTGCATTCAATTAATTTCATTAGACAAGGGATCTCCCCCAGGCTAAAAGGCTTCAAAGTGGCAGAGGAGATAAATTATCCTTCCAATTCAGACTCATGGCCATCCACCACCTGGGAGCCTGCTTGGATTATTATTAATTTTTCCCCCCTCAGTAGCAGCAGAAAATATCTGTAAATAGATTCAAGAAGAGGGGACACTTCCAGAATATAAACACTGAGCTTTCCCTCGATTGCTTTCAAACTTGACTCTTGCAACATCCTCAATTCCCCCCTCCCTGTCCAAACCTATCGGGTTTTTCTTGATGTTTCTGAGGACTTGTTTAAAAAGACTGCCAGACATAATACTACCTCATCATTTCCTCCACTAGATGGATTACTTTTTTTTTGGGGGGGGGGGGGGGGCAGAGTACAGTGATTTTCACTGACCTTACAAAGGGACAGAGATAAATAGCCTTTAAGGGGAAAAGTTAGCGTTCTGTCATAAGATGATATCAAGGAGCTTGGTAAAGCACAAATTGATTCAAAGTTAGGAGGACAGCATAGATGTGGAATGACAATCAATAGCTGTAGGAAGGTATTGTTCCATTTTTCAAGACACAGAAAAATTCACCTGCACTGATACATAAGCTGTTTTTAAACATATTTCTTCTGCAGATGTTTTGAGATCAAAACAGTGGGAAGGAAAAAACAAGAGAGGGAGGTATTTTTTCAGAAGCTTCATAGACTTCTTCCCATGTACTTCATGATGAGACAAATCCTGGGGAAAAGGAGTGAAATTCTCATCCTGTTTTGGCCCACCGACATTAAGAGAAAAGGCCAGGCTAGAGCTAGACATGTTTACACCTACTGCCAGCACTGCACAAGACAGCAGGAGACGGTTTCTTGTAAGAAAGATGTGAAGAAAGACCGGGAGATCAAGTGAGGGCTGTGTCCTTGGCCTCTGTAGGACCACAATGACCCCAGCAAGTGCTGGAGCCCAGAAGGCAGCCCAAGACAGCAGCTATGTCTTAAAAAAGCTGCTGATATTGCAGTGCAGAGAAGTTCTGCTCCCAGATCAGCAGAAAACAACAGGGCAAAGTATTGACATTAGAATCCATACTGCAGTGTAGAAACCCCTGAGGTGCTGGCCAAGACTGGAATACCCTGGTGCTGCTCAGTATCGTACAAAGCACTGTATGGGAGAGTTTTGCTCTTAAACACCTTGCAAATTAGGCGGGTACAGAGGAAAAGAAGCAGGTCTGTATAAACAAAGTGCTCTGGGGACAGCAGACGTGTTCCACCTTTTCTCCCTCTTGCTGGGATAAATCTAAGTACATTAGACTGTCCAGATAGTGGAGGGGTGAGGAGGGTGGACACACACACACACACACTTCTGCTGTTTGCCTCAACAGGTGTTTAAAGACTCCAGTCAGGCAGAGGGCTTAGAGGTAGGGCTGCTGCAAGGTCTCTCCCTGCCTTAGATAACCAAAACAAAAGCAGCCACCCTCCCTTCTCAGCACTGGTGAGCCTTACTCACCTGCTGGGCAGGAGCTGCCCCAGGCTACCTGGCTGCAGGAGGCGAGCAGGGCAGCCTGCCCCTGGGACGGCTGAGCCACCCAGCCCTGCCCATTCAGAGCCTGGGAGGAGATTAGCTATGTCCCTACTTTTCCTATGGGAACTGACACCAAACCCAATTGTTCTGGCTTGCAGTCCCCCTAATCTCATGTCCCCCTTCCTCTCAAGGCTGCGTGTGTATGATCTCCGAGGAACCTTGAAATGGGGATCAATTTTGCACTAGTCACATGCATATCATATCAATGTCTTTTACATTATGATTCCACCACAAGAATTTTGTTTCGTTTTTTAATCCTATGAGCTAAGTTGCTGCTGAGGACGTGGGAAAGCAAAGCAGTTCCGCCCTCCATGATTTGGTCAGCCCTGTACCACTGCTTTAGACTGTGCCTGGGACGAGGTCTAACACATAGGCAGGTTCCAGAAACTGAATCGTTTGGCTGCAGGCTAAAGTGTAAAGACCAGGAGAGAAGGGGAGCAGAGCTGAATTGAGGATGAATGATAGGAGGGACCAGGAATCAGTTTCCCAAGTCACAGGTAGACTACGCAGCAGAGGAGGATGCCATGGCACCAGGCATCAGAATCTTTCCCATCAGTTGACTTCACTCCCACTTCTGCTCCCAGGAGAGCGAAGCCAGGTCTTCCCCTGCCAGACTAGCTACCGCTGTCGGTGTGGTCTCCCGCTGGGAGGCGGGCAGAGGTGACAGCAGTGGCTGCTGCATTCTGCCAACAGATTTGTTGTTTCCATCCCTGCCTCCCACTGGGCATCCACATACACCCACACATATGTGCACACACACACATGCACAAATGACAAGGATAAGCTGCCATACATTAATAGCACTATTAGTAATATGTAATGGAATTGTCAAAGTCACCCAACTCTGGCATAATAGGTAATTCTTCATCATTAACAAAAACTGCCAGCAGAACAACTACCAGCATCCAAATGTTTAATTTTCAGACTGAGGAAGCAGAAAGCTCTCCATGGGCTGCTGGACAGGGAGGTTACCCCATGGCCACTATGTCTCAGAGGCATTAAGGAAGTGTCATTGGCAGAGACAACGGCAAGCTGATATCGACCAGATCAGAGCTAATTACCAGACCCCAAAATGAGACTTTACTAACCTATGAAGAAGTTACACCTGCAGTAAAAAGGAAAAATAATGAGCACCTTCATTGTCACATCTGTGTCCCCTGGTCCCAGTCAGGACAGCAGTGTGGCAGCACTGGGATACCTGCAGTGCCAGCTCAGCTGCCTTGAATTCTCCATGCACTTCCAGGCTGGAAAAGGAACCAGGGAGAGTCGGTGCTCCCTGCAGTTATCATTAATATTGCAGCTGCAACGCGGGGTTCTGGCCAGGGCTCCATTCTGCTCATTTCACGGACAGCATCTTAGCCAGTATGCTGGAGACCCAACCAGAAGCCTCAGCAACCAAAACCACAGGCTCCTTCTGCCTGAGCTCATGCAAACCCCAGGAGCCTGCTCCCAGGCTGCAGCCCCTCAGCCCCATCCAACAGTGGCTCCCTGTTGCAGCGTGTCCTGTGGTGAACGCTTTGGTGAAGCCTGGCAAAAGGGTATCTGTTTGACCACCAGCCGTGGGGGCTGTCCTCACCAGACATGGATCTGACGTACACGGTGGTGTCAGATTTGGGACAAGAGTGCTGTCAGGTAACAGCTGGCAGATGGGATCAGAGCGAAACAAGGATCTCTTAGCAAGATGGGCAGCAACCTTGGGGCATGCAGGAATATGGCTCTGAAAATTGAAGTAGTCAGTCAAGACAAATGGTTGGAGTCCCTTAAGCTGCCCAGCAGACAGTCACAAAATTGTTTCCAGTGCCCAGCTGGTGCCGTGTCATCAATCCACCACAATACATCACAGGCTCGTCTCTCTTGTCTGAAAAACCTCTAGGAGTTACATTACCCAGAGGCGTGTAACACATAACGGGATGCGCTGATCTCCCCAGTGTTTCCCAATGAGCAGCAGTTCACCACGTCAGCATGACTCCCCTCCCTGTCCTGCCCTCCTCCAGCCTCTCTAGCAGCTGTACCCCCACTGTAGACATTCCTCATGTGAAATCAGAAATTATCTGAACAGTGAGCAAAAACTCACCAGCTACAGCCTCATGGGCTGTACTACATGAACTTTAAAAAGCAGCATGTGACAGGGACCAGGGCACACCCCTGCCCCACGTTCAGTGGCCTTCCTCCCCTCTTACGGCACCAGCGCGTCTCCCCCAGTTCTCATGGGTACGGCTCTGCCTCACTGTGCATTGCTGGGCTGCAGTCCCTGAGCCTTCTGTCCTCTCTTCCTGACTGCTTTCTGCCTGCAGTTTTCTCAGATGCCTTCTCACCCTCAGCTACGCAGTCACGAGCCAAAGCACAAGTGCTGTGTTTCCCCCAGTGTCTTCTCCTCTCTTTCCTCAGACCGCTTCACAAGATCATTCCCTCTCTCTTTGAGGCTCCTCTTGACACCTCCCAATGATCTTTTTTCCCCTCATCCTACCCTTCTCTGCACTCTTTCTTCTCACTTTTTATACTCTTTTCCTCTCCCCTGCCCTCATTTTGCATTCTTTCCATCTTTCTCTTCACCTCACTTCCTTCCCTTCCTTCCCACCTTTCAGCTGGGAACGCAGAGGATTTCCTCTGCTGTGTTTAAATCTCTCCTGCATATGCACCAGGAGGACAGGAGACAAGGAGAGGAGAGGGTAATGCCCTTACTTAGCAGGGTTTTTTTTGGTATGTTTTTTTATTTCTTCTTTTCTTAGTTCCTTCCTCCCACCCCCAGATAAAGAGAGCTGCTCATATTAATACAAGCAAGGATAAAATTAAACTAAGAATGAAAACGGCACATATATTTACCTGAGTTTTTGTAAATGTAGCTGATAGCATCACAGGATCTGCAGGATGGATTCCCAGCACCTTCTGGGGAAGCCGGGGAGAGAAGATAAGAAAAAAAAAGGAGTAAATTGTACTCAGCAGAGGGAAATCAGTAAATTATAGAGCTGATTAAATACTTTATATAAAAGACATTTTACAGAAAAATAGACATTTGTCTTGAGAAATGTCCTTTTCTTTATGTTTTAAGGGTGTTATTGTAAAAAAAAAAAAAAACAAACCACACCAACAACCAAAAAAAACCCCCAAAAACCCGTAGTGGACAATTTCCAGAAGAGGAGAAGGAAAAATAAAAAAGATAAAGTGTTTTTTTTGTAAACCAAAGCATTTTCAGTTTATTGGAAAACAATTAATTTCATAGCAGACACTAAAATGCTGGGGTTTTTTTATACTGTGTGTGAAAAACAGTTAACGGTTTTGACTCATATGTTGTCCTTTAGCTACCTACAGGACCTGCGTTTGCTCCCAGGACCCTGTGGGAGGATGCAGGAAGGGTGCATCCATCGGGTAAGCAGCAAAAGCATGCTCCCACACACTGTCCTGCCCACCTCTGGGTGCTGGCAGCTTTTCACTGAGTCGCTAAGACACGGGATAAAAACCTATTGGCGAGGAGAAAGAGGACCTGCTGCACAGGAGACGTGAAATGCCAGGTGAGGGAGGCGTGAAGGCAGCCTCTGGGGCGTGTTAGTGGCCTGCACACGCTCAGGGAGTGTAAACTCCTAGTAGGCAGTCACACCACAGGTCGCTGATGATAGGGTCCTGCCGGGATGTTGGGATGGGAAAGTACAGTATTCCCAGGAGAAGACTGGAAGAATGAAAGCAGGAGGAGGATTGCACATAACCTGACTCTGAAGTCAAAAAAAAAAAAAAAAAAATTAATTTTCGTAAGTGAAGCAAAGACAAGACTAAGGCTGAGATCAAAAGACAATGCTACTGCACCCTATCTCACCAAGAAGAAGCTGAGGCTTGGCTTTTTTGTGTTTACAAATTAGCAGAGGCAGCTAAAGGGCAGAACTGCCGCTGGCAGCAGGCAACAATACCCATCTGGCACCAGAAACATTAGAAAAGGAGTAGAGCAGGGTCAGACACTATGCCAGGTCATTCAAATGTTTGGGGGATTTGTTCCAAAGAGTGAAGGAAGATGCTGGTGGAGCAGCTTTTCTAGGCTTGATTGCAATCAGTAGGTAACTACTAGTTAAAAATCTCAGCTGGGAAGTCATTTGAGTGCAGTCATTCTGACATGCTGGCACCCTCTGTTCTTTGAAAGAGGCAGAATTAGCAGGAGCCCAAGGAAAATGGAGACCCTCCCTCCCAGACTCCAACAAGCTCAGCAACATGGCAAATAAGGTCTCCTGAGAAGGGAATTTAAGCATAGAGGAGAGCAAGAAAATTGGCAGTTAGTGAGAAAGACCATGTTAAAGCACAATGGCAACTTATCCTATTGTGATAGAAAGATAGGAAGCAGGATAAGAGACCATTATAGCTGTGTCAAGAGCTCTCTAGGGACCTGAAAATCAAAAAGAAATTACAGAAAAAGAGAAAACTAGACCACAAAGTGAAGGACCAGCATAAAAGGACAGCATAAAAATCAGAAACGCTAAAGCACAAAATTAATTACAATTAGTAACGGACATAAGGCCACAAGTAAAAGTGCTAGGGTATCAGCAGAGGCAGAAAAAGAGAAAATACAGGCTATTATTTAATGGGAAAAGAGGAAACAATGGCTGATATAGAGAAGGATGAAGTAGCCTAATCCATCTCTGCTTCAGGCTTCATAACATATGCCAAAAATTTATTTGAACAAGGGGACAGAAATGCAAGCCGGAGCACAGAAAGAAAAAAAAAATCTTCAGATAAATGAGATATGGTCAAATTATCAGCGCCTTCTGAAATCGACCCTCAAGCATTGAAGGTACCAGCTGTAGAAATCTCTGATCTGTTCAGAAATCATCCCTGAAATTCATGGTATGGGAAAGATCCGAGGAGTCACAGGAAGGGCAAATACAGTATCTTTATTTAAAATAAGGGAAAAGGTGAACATGGAAAAATGTAGACTAGTCAGTCTCCCTGGAAAAACACTAGAACAGACTATTACCTGATCAATATATAAAAACCCAAAGGAAAACCAGTTATAAAGAACAGCTCAGCATAATGGATTTATCAGAAAAAAAAATCATTTCAGTTGTTCATTTCAACGAACAGTACATCAAATCAGTTGTTCATTCCAGAGAAAACTAATTTTCCTCTTTGACAAGGTAACTAGCTTTGTGGGTAAGGAAGAAGTAGTTGAAATACATGTTTTAGCAAAGCTCTCACATGGCCATGAGCAAACCAAGGAAATACAGTCTAGCTTAGCAGTTCTTTAGTTTTTTGGACCCTTGAGCATAGCTGGCCATAAAATCCCTTGCTATCTGGCCTTATCATCAAACTTTTAATAGGAAAACATTCATAAGGAACGATGCTTCCTTGGATTGACTGCAGACCATGTGCTGTGGCTTTGCGGCTCATCACCAGTTCACAGATGATGGTGTGGGAGTCACTGACCTACATGAAATTGCCTGTTAAGTGCAACTAGGTAGAAAAAAAACCACACAAAGTGTCAGTGATTAACTACCAGTCTGAGATTTCATCTGGATCCCAAAAGAATCTGTCCCAGTCCTGGATCTGTTCCAGCTCTTCATCAGTATCTTGAACAACTGAGGAGAGTGTGCATTATAAAATCTGCAGATCACTCTGAGTTAAGAGCATGTTTGTAGAACAGGACCCGAATTCAAAATAATCTCCATAAATTGGAGAAATTGTCTGAAATAAACAAGCCACAATTCAGTAAAGCCTTCAACAAAATAGGAAAAAAGAAAACAAATGCTGAGACATCAGACAGGGAATAACTGGTAAGTTAGAAGCATGTATTTCAGGATACACTGAAATGCAAACTCAAGGTGAACCTGGTCTCATTTTGGCAACTCTTACTCAGTGCCGTCTGCAAAAATCATGAGGAAATCTCTCTGTGCTACTCCACCCCAGTGAGGGCTGGGCTGGTGTCTAGTATCCACGTCTGTGCACCAGACATGAAGGTCGAAGCAGATGAAAACGTAGAAGACAGCTGCAAGAAAGGCAGAGACTAAGGAAGCATGGCACCAGAAGAGATGGTGAAGGACACAACATTGTTTGGCCTGGAAAACAGGAAACAGGAAACCTCTATGTTTTAGAAAAAGCTGTTATAAAAAGATTTTCAATGGAAATTGATCTTTTTTCCCCCTTTGGGGGGTTTTGATGTTTAATTAATAAATAAATAAAATACACATTATTTTATCATATCTGTTTTGGAGTTTAGTGGAGGGTTGGATTCATTCCTCTGATATTTTCCCTTCACTCTACTGAGGAAAAAGATAGGATGATGAAAATGAAACGTGCAGGTGAACAGGAGACAGAAAAGTCAAAAAGTTAGAACTAAAAACTTGTTATCTTGTCAATTTTCAAGGATGGTCGTTAATAAAAGATAAAATCAAAATAATTAATGTTATTTCCTCTTTCTTAATTAAAAAATATGAAAGAAATGGGAATACTTCCTATTTTTCTATGAAAGCATAACTGGATATTTTTCACCAGCCCTTCAGCTGCCTCAGGAGCTGAGATTATCCACCTCTGCCACCAAAGACAAGTGCAAATATCACACATTCCTCTCCATGACGCTCTCCTCTCAGCTTCCTCCCAACACAGGCTGAGACTTTCTCGGCAGTACCACAGTAGGGATTTGTTTCTGTTGCTCTGTATTGGTTTGGCCACCTTATTAGCAACGATATGGTTCCTCATCAGAGCTAATGCATCATCTTTGATCATCCTCCTAGTTTACATTTCTCATGTCTTTTTTTCACATCTCACAACCCTCATTATTATACACATTTCCAAACTTTCATCTCCCAAAGGGCAGAGAGGGAATAACAGGAAAGTTGGAATTTAACAAGATTTGACACTAAGCTTTGATTTATTGAATCAAAGGCCGGGGGAAGGAGCACAGAGAAAGGAAATGGCAGGAGAGGAGTAGCGCACAACAATAATTTGCAAAGATCTTAGGTGCCAGCAAAACCTTGATTGTTAACGGCCGTCTGCTTTCTGCAGTGCTGATGGCGCGGCAAAATCTCTCCAGGCTCCTGGTCCCAAAACTTCCCCCGGCACGCGGGGTCAGGCAGGCAGCTGAGATGGAGCCCAGCCAGCAGCTCGAGGGTCACCCTCCCCATGTGCAGATACGGACACCCCCTGGGAAGGTGCCCCTCCCCAGGCTCAGCAAAGCCAGACTGTTGCCCATCCCACCACCACCTCTCTCCGCTGGGTGAGACCACAGGCACAGCCTGGCTCGCTCTCCCTCTCATCCCACCTCTCTACTCAGCTGTGTGGGAAAACTACTGACCTCCACCACTCCTGCCATGTCCCCCCCTCTGCCTAACAGAGCAGCTCCACTGATCTGAGAGAGCAAGGTAAGCCCAAGGGTGCCCTGGTGCACCCCAACACCAGCCGCACGCCTACAGCACCAAAACGGGGCTGCATAAGGGGTGCTCAGATGGGATCAGAGAGGGTAGCTGGTCTCCACCACCCTCTCACTACCCAGCAAGGTTGCTGCTGGCCCTGAACAGCTGAAGATGGTGGTTTTGACACAAGTCCGTCCTCTGGAAGCGTGCCAGAAAAGCAGCAATGTTTAAGGCCCCATGCAAGCCTCCTGCTCCTCTCCTGATAGGAGCTGCTGCTCCCCACAAAAGCTTATCTCCAGCATCACAGCTTCCGCAGATTAAGGATGCAAAAACTGAGCTGCACTTGGAAATGCTGACTGCTCCAGCTACACAAACAACAAAACTGCCCAACAGCTTGCAGTTGTCAGGACAGAGGGGGCAGCCACCGGGAGCCCACCGTGGCGTGACAGAGGGAAACAACACTGTTGTTCCCTGTTGCACAGCTCTCTGACTTGTAAAAATAATAACAGCTCCATCTGCAAGAGCCCTCTAGCTGTCGACACCTGCAGATGCACAAACTTTTTGCAAAAGACAGACACATTTTCCAATTTACAAATCACTACCTAGGACACCGGAGGTACAGGCAACCAGCCTGCATGGTCAAAGAAGGCAGAAGTCAGCATAAATTTGTCAGAAGCTTTGAGATCCTCTGTGCAAATGTACTAACTATGTGCAAAACAGAAAGGATAGGCTGAGCACAGGAAGAGATGGCATTGCTGCTGCGTGTGTTGTCCCTGTTTACTGGATAAACAAAGGACTCCTGTAGATAAACAAAAGATTGTGAGTCTAGCACTTTTCCCACTGCCAGATTTAGAGATAAACACACAGATAAAAAGGGTTTCTTAGAATAAGCTGGACTGTTTTGGCTTTTGACACTGGAAATGACAGAGATTTGTGTCAGTGGGGCTCCGGAGTACATTAATCCTTTATAAATGTTTTTTAAATAATACATGTACCCTGAAAGAACATGTGAGGACTGCTTATTAAACTGAGCTCTAAATTTAAAGGCATATTTGAGGAAAGGCATCATTTATTAAATTGTTGCCTACACCTTCCAGTCTTGCAGGATGCCCACAGCACAAACATCGCCTTCCTGCCTTTCTGGATCCCTCGCCAGCCCCAGTGAAGCCCGCATTACCCTGCCAAAGCAGAAAGGCACGGAGCTGCCCTCTCCCAGGGCATTGGGATGGTCTTCCCGTGGCCACTGCCAGGCCAGACCAGTGCCCCCAGCACGGGGAGCACCTGCTGAGCCTCCCTGCCCAAGGGCTTAGTGCAGAGCCCAGCAGCAAGGGAGGCAGCGAGCAGCAAGCTGTGCAGTCCTTGCTTCCCCCAACAGAAAGCCAATATCTGATGCAGCGTATATTAAGACATCCCTGTGATTTTTGCCATGGCTTTTATATACACCAGCTTTGGCTTCTGAACCTCTGAGCTGGCAAACTCTGTAAAACATGGTTTTTTTTAAGCACCTGGGCTATTTCCATGCTTAAGGCAAAGCTCACAGTAAGTGTTTTGCTCTGTCAGGGACCTGCTGACCTACCTTCAGAAGCAGAAAAATGTATGTCCAGAAGGTGAGTTCTCCAGACAGACCCTACCATCCGTCCTGGGCCTTGAGTAGGTGCTGGGCTGGTGTTTTGTAGGTGACTCCAAAACCAAAGTTTGGTCCTGGCAGCACTGTGCTGCCCACATGAGTTTGTTGATGCCTGACTTCATCTCTTCCAGAGTACGCACATGTACGCCTGCAGTGTTGCTTGTGCACCTCGGGAGTGATCTGCAACAACATCTGCTTTTCAGATACGGAGTCTTCCTCTTCCTCACTGTGGTTGCAGGGTCCTTTAGCAGTGGGCAAATGGGGATGAGGACTACTTGCAAACACCTTTAATCCCCTTGTGCTTTAAGGAAACCCCAGACCAGCACAGATTATGATCTGGTACCCCTGGGAATTAATCTAGGTGGAGATGTAGCATGGATGGATCTTCTAGCCAGTGCTAAGCCATACTGGTAATTCCCCTTTAGTTCTGTCATGAGCAGCAGGAACACTGGCCTCCTTTTCCTAGAGAACAAACCTCTAGGCAGAGGGTGCATTTGGGGATGTCCAAGTGCTTGGGCTTTAACCTCACCGTACTGGAGGAAGCACTATCCCCGTTTTATTCTCCAGAGGAAATCAGAGTGGTTAGCACCCAGCCTCCCTCCACGAGGCCATGGCAGGGTGGGGAGCAGAGCATCAGAGATGCGAGCTGCAGACCTGAGCCTCTCCCTCCTCCCCTTGGACCGCCGCAGAGTTCACCTGGCTTGGGGCTTGCTGCCGGCACCAGATGACCTAGTTTACCTGCTCAGCGACAACAGTTTCAACAGCCTTTATTATCAAGTGAACAATCACAGGCCCAACAAAAGCATCAAAAAATAGACAGAAAAAGAGAAATTCCTGACATATCCTAATTTGAGGTCTAACACCAAACAGGTCTGCAATAAATTGGAAATTTTCTTCACATAGCAGAGATCAATAAATGTAATTATTTGGCCTTAAACCTCATGAATTCTGAAGAGCTTCTTGGATTACTTGGAGAATAAGTGCTATTTTATACGATGTCAAAGCTGATCAGAATAACAAGGCTCACAGCAAAGACCCCCATCAGCGGGGATGAAACCTTACAGTATCTCACTATGCCTCGCTCTTCTTAAAGGAACATTACCAGGGCAGAAATCACATTAAAAGAATTGATGTCTCCTTTCTTGAGCTATTAACAAAGTGAGCTGGGCTTGTAAACCTCTCATTGTTCCAGTCCCTCTTTGTGATCTTAAACCTAACACATTCTTCAAATTTAATTTGTTTTCCTCGGTGACGCCGGCTGTTCAGGCTTATGCTTTTTTTAAGATGGATGGTGAAGTTAGACAGGACTGGTTGTCAGAGATGGAGCCCAAATCCAAACCATATTTCCACGGACCCGTGTTCTGGGATTTGAGAGAAAATAGGATTGGCATTCAAGTCACCCTTGATATTGGAAAATTAAAACGTGAGCAGCAAGCTAAGTCAGATGCAAAACCCATCCCGGTTTGGTCTGTTTCTAGGACCTTTACGTACACTGGTATGAATCAGGGGTAATTCCACTAAAGTCAAGGTACTGCTCATCTGGAAAACTGGCATTAGAAGAGAATTTCTGAGGCCCTAGGGTTGAATCACTTTCACTTCCCATTAATCCTCCCCGGTTTTCCGTCAGTGCACAATGTGGCTGCACAGAGCTCACAGCAGCACAGGACAAAGTCTGAAACAAATTCATTCCCAGCAGCAGCCTACCAGCCCAGAAATCTATGCATTTTAACCAAGGCTACGTGCTGGAGCCAAAATGCCATCCTTAGAGATCAAAGTATTTAGGCTCCACTTGCCTCAGATGCAGTAAATGGAACTTTAACAAATTTAGGTGGCGCATGACCTCGTCTAAGCAGAAAAAACAGGTCAGGCTCTCCTGTGAACCCTGTGGCTGATCAGCCCCTTCCTTGCTGCCAAACCCATGTGTCCAACTCTGTGCACCGCTCCTGGCCCCTGGCACCCACAACCTGCCTGAATGCAACCTGATAGTCACTGTTAGGGCTCTAGTGTAGATTTATGTATATTCCAGGTCAGCAATTAAAACACTCAAGCAGAGACAGACCCCCAGACCCTGGCTTTTGTAGTTTCTGCAAGACAGGCTTCATGCCATGCTATGTGCAGAGAAGGCTGTTCTTTTCCACTTAACTAAAACATGGGGGAAAAGTGCATCCCAGTCCTTTGGCTAGAGCCCAAAGAAGCTGTCACTGCACACATCTGAAAGTTGCATGTGCAGTGAAAGGGGCTGGTCAGTATACGCACAGAGCTGTAATTATCCCAGCAAGTCTTTCTGCTAGAAATACACATTATTTTTGCTTTTGACAACCTGGTTCAGAGCAGTTGCCAAACTAAAATAAGCGGCAAAGTCCACAAAACAACTTTTTTAACTAGTAGAACAATGTTGTTGGCTTGATTCGCCCGCCCCACCTGGCTGCAAGGACAGAGCCGATAGGCAAATAGCAGGTCCCTGTGAGATGATGAAAAAGGATGAAAATGCCTGGAATTCCCCAGACTCCAGGAAACAAGTTGGAAAACCCTTCAAAGCAGGAATAGCCTTGAAGATGTAAACTAAGCAGTGCCCTTCCTTTGCATTTCCAGCCACCACAGCACAGGCCACCTTACAAGGCTGCTACTGAAGGTGGACCCATAACTGGGATGTGAACCCTGCCACTTCACAGTGCCATGGAGAGTTTTTAGAGGCAGGAAGAAAAAACAAGCAGGGCTAAGACAGGAAGAGGAAAGGGAATTGATTTACTTTGTGCCAGAGCCTTTATCTACCCCAAGGAGTCCAAAAGAGATAGGATACCAGGGTAGCTGATGGTCACCCTAGCCTCCCTTCCTTGGGGCTGGACATATCTGTGCACGTGTGTTTTACTTCTTGGAGCCAGCTCTCAAGACATCACCTACTGTTTGTGAAGTACCAGTGCTGTACCCAGGCTGCTTGTGTACGGAGACCCAGCCAGCAGCCCCTGGTAGTGAGCTCTGTGAAGTGCCTGTTGTTCTCTGACACAGCTCTGGGACACCTGACAGCTACGTTCAGCTCATCTCAGGTTTCTCATCTGAGAGGTGGAGCAGTGAATGCTTTATGGGGTTGACTGAAAGACTCCTGTTGCCCTTGTCGCTGGGCACAGCACTGACACTCTCAGCACAGGTGGGGACAGCCCCTCCACAGGGAGACACCAGGATCAGGGATTTTAGGAAAAAAAAAAAAAAAAAAAAGATTCAAAAGAAATGTTAAAGCACACTCAAGAAAGATCAGTGTCTAAGTAGATAACATTTCTCCATAAACCACTCTCGCAAAACCATGCTGTGCCTGGTGTCTCTGCTGGTTGCACTAATTGCTCTTATAAGTCATCAGCTTATCACCTACAACTGCATCTGATAAGTCAAACAGCCTGTAACACTTGGTTACAAAAGCCCTCAGGAAGTAGGAAAACAAATAGGCTAAGGCAAAATTCGTGGAGAGGAAAAGGTTGCTGATTTTGTTTGTTTTTAAAACAGGAGTCCAAAATGCCAGAGGTGACTAAATGAGGAACCTCCAACCTTCTGCACAGCACCAATTTTACCACACTGATCATATTGCCTCCAGACATGCGCAAATGTTTCCTACAGTCAGAGAAATGGGAAAGATGATACAAGAAGACCTGACTGCCCAAAATGAACCAGGGTCTGTCCTTGGCAGCACCAGAGAAGATGCAGAGAAAAGCCCTGACTTTGGCAGTGTAACCGAGACGGGAGTCAGATCCAAGAGTTGACAAAACCAGTAATATCAACATTCTGATAAAATTAAAATATGCCAGCTGCTACCTGTCATTAGGTGTTTATTATTCTTAGATACCCACAAGGATGTCCAGCTGTGTGAGAGGGATCAGCTTTCCAAAAACCTTGGAGATGGTGGAAGGGAAGAAGAACATTCCCCTTCTCCAGCCACACAATTCTTTGTTTCTGGGTTTTATGGTTTATTTTTCTTTTATCGTCCCCAAACAAGTAAATTGAGTTTTTCAGCAAATAATGATAGAGGATTGTTGGGGGATAGATGTCAGAAGCATCTCTGTATTTGTGTGTGATGCTCTCATTTCTATTATTCCTCTTCTACATCTTCTGTTTCAACCTGTCTGCATTACAGACAGACATTGCTTTCTGTTCTGTGGAGATCATTCCGTTTGTAATTGGAAACCTCAAGAAATTTTTCTTCCTTCATCCCCTCTCAGGAACAGCTGACAATAGAAACCTCGGTGTCAGATTGTCATTCAGATTATGGGAAAGGAGATATAGCTATGGAAATGACCTAGAATTTTTTCCTCTTCTCTCTCTTCCTTCAAGTACAGTTAAGAACTGAGAAAGAGGTTTCATTAAAAGCCCTGAGTAACTGGGACCAGGGTAAGCACAGTGATGGTAGGTAGAGACAGATGCTCTCATTGAGTGTGGTTCCATTTTAAATCCAGATGACTTTTATACGCAGATGATTTTCTTTTCTAGTCCATTATGGGCCACTTCTGCTCCAGGTTTCAGCTCAGAAGGAGAAATGTCCTTCCACAGGGGATTCTCTCATTCCTGCCACGCTGAAACCACACCCCCACATCTGCTTCATCGTGCCACCCCTCTCTGTGTTATACCACAGATTATATAAACTGAGATTTTTTTTGCACCTGGGAGCAATAACTGCCATTTTGCCCTGTGTCTCTGCAAAGCTTGGCCAAAGTGACCTTGGCCACAGACAGGGTCTCCTGGATATTCTTGCTCCACCAACAGCCGTATTGCATCATCCTGAGAAATTGCAGTAATCATTAATAATAGTGATGGATATTTATATTCCTTCTTTTACTGGTTTCACCACCTTGTGCTAAAAGTCTCTGAGGCTGTGAGTGGAAAAACAGAGCAAGAGTGGAGCCTGGAGTGGATCCTAATGGAAAGCTCAGCCCGCGGGGAGGGATGGCAAAGAAATTCTCCTGGGTAAAAAGAAGGAAAAGATGAAGTGGAAACAAAGGTATAGGAAAGGTTTCCACTTCTATGAAAAAAGGATTAAATCGGGGCTTAAATGCTTTGTTGTATGCAAACACCACCAAAACCTGAGGCAAAAGGGCTTTCTGTCTAGCTGTGGTAGAGGAGCAGTGGAAATACTTAAAGACCTTTCTTTCTATATAGCTGAAATGTAGCATAAGGACTGCAACTGAGGCAATGAGGAAAGCATTACGTAATAAGGAAGAATTTTCTAATGGGGAAAAAACAAGAGAGTTTAATCAAGGAACAAGAGGGAGGAAGTGAGGAAATATCTCCACATCACTGGCCAGCTTAGAAATCTTCTGCAGTACCTTTTGTATTGATAATTTCTCATTAAAATTTCTGTGCGCTTGAAAGATAAGGAGCCCTGAGCTGGGCATTGTGTCCACTGTCTCTTCAAACCAGTTTGAAGCCCACGCTGTAACCCATCATGCTGTACTTATTTATCACACGTTTACAGCAGCCTGCCACATGTGCTTGCAGTTTCCAAACACTGAAGAAGGATGGAGCCAGATCGCAAGATCTTATACTCTGAGAGAAGATGACAGAGGTTAAGAGAACAACAACAATTTGCAATTTAGGTTTAAGTCTCCTTTTACAGTCAGGCCAGTTTTCATCACTTTGGCAATGTAAAGAGGATTTCACATAGTAAAAAATCCAATTTATTATTATTCTATGGCTCCTTTACATTTTCAAGATAGCAACAAGAACCTTTCTATAACTAAAAACTAATCTCCAATGTACAGACCTATTCAGTTCAGAGTAAACAACCCAGCAGAAATGTGTCTGTAAAAGGATGCTAAAAGTGGAAAGGGAAATGCTACCATAGATCCAATGTTTCCGTACACCTTTGGCTTTTTCTGCCTTCAGGTGTGCCCTGGGCAGACTTCCTAGCAGTTTAGCTGGGATTTCTGCTTTGCTGGCAAAGCCAAGATATGCCCTCTCTGCTCAGCAGCTGCATTATATGCTACTCTCTCTGGGGTCAGTGTACAGAGAGCTCAAGCCCCGGGCAAGGGAAGGATCTGCATTACGCATGCAACATATTGTGGGCTCCCATGTGGATGATAAACTCACTCTGAGGACAGATGCACCCTAATATGAGCACACAGGATGGTGTCTGCTTGTACACCCCGGGAGACAAGCGGTCAGCTCTGGGCAGCACCCGGAGCTGGCTGGAGGAGGCAGGCATGAAGAGCCTCACCTATGGCTGCTGGCAAGTCCACAGGGAGCCCGTTCATTTTCCCATGGAAAACATTGGGAAAACATTTCTCTGTCCAATTTCTCTGCACAGGTCTGGTGATCAGGAGTTGGTCTTTTCCATGTTTGACAACCCTGGGCATCACAGGGCCCACCCTTTGTAACACCAGTCTCTCCAAACTCCTTCCTACACACCATCCATCCCAGGACCAGACACACCATCGCCATGTAGCCAAGCCATGCTCTACCCCCACAACGATGGCACTTGCTTCATGGCTCAGCAAGCTGTGCAGAGCGAGGCTTATCACTGATTCATGAGACTTTCATGCTGCACCCCAGATTCCCATCACCCAGTTTGTAAATATGTGTAACCAAGCCCTATCTCCGAGCATTTTTCCAGCATATGCTGCTGTAGTAGATGCAGTTGTCAGCACAGGATCCTTGACAAGAAACAAAAGATTTTTACTGGGTCCTCTAATGCAGTGATTCATCTTTTTTCAGGTTTCATCTATTATTAATTGTTATTATTATTTTTATAATTTGTTAAGCACTTACAGCATATTTCTCCACACACAAGAATAATTTATGGTCCCAATCTCTGAGAGGCTTTATTTTAAGTAGACAGATTTTTCTCACAAACTGCTGTAAGCTCATCATAATTTCTGCAATATTTATAGTATGTCTCAAAGGTCTACCACCTAGATCTTCAGCTTTCTTTTTATTTTTATGGACATTTCTTCTCCTTCTAAAACAGACTTAGAAACCTAACAGGTCTTTTAAAAAAAAAAAAAACCAAAACAAACAACAAACCACACTTAGTGTTTTCTTATTAATCATATGATTTCCCAGCCAACCCCATGAATTTTCAAGAAGGCTCATGAGAAAACTGGGTAAAAGCTGATGGTGGTAAAATTACACTCTTCAAGCACAGCAAAAAGAATTACCGCATGTTTTTTACATGTGATCGTGTTTCCTATACTGTGGCTTGTGCTACGTGAGGGTATACAGAAGAAATGCTCATTGATCTCTTCTGGACTACATGCATGGTTCATGCATGCTCTGGGTAGTCTCTGGTCTGGGGATCTGGGCTTGGTGTTGTTCCTGCCCACCCTCTCCATCTGACCACGGTATCTCAGGGCACGTGTAGTCCCTGTGCACTGCGAAGCGAAAAATGATGCAAGCTTTGAGGCAAGGACTGTGTTCACTAGGAGAGGTTTTTACTTATTGCCTTCACAGTCCTTGCAACAAGCACTGGAGTTTCTGGTTCAGAGCCTTCTTTTAGACATAATGAATAGAGGAAACCATTTCCATGGGCACGGACTGGGGCAGTGAGTGCTGGGACCCGCTATGCTAAAATGGCCGGAGCAGAAAAAGCAGCTTGCAGCAAGCAGTAATGACGGATGTGAAAGGTCAGGTCAAAGAACAGTATTGCAGCTGCTCTGTGCATCACCTTTGAGAAGTGGGATCTCTTTCCAGTGCCTGGAGGCAGGGAAAGAGTTCAGAGAGAGCCATAGTGCCTGTTTCTGCTGGCCAAACAGCCCAGCACGGCCCCTTTCGCTCTCCCAGCTGAGACCGATACTATAAATGAGGCAGGAGAGAGACCTGTGGTTATTTATTGTTTTAAAATGAACTGGGCATATTGATTATTTTTCCCCTTTTCTTTCTGAAAACACGATTATGTTGGTATAACAAACAGCCTCACTAATGGACTGTGTCAGTAACTGATGTCCATCCTGAGCCAAAATGAACTGCATCCTCCTCTGCTTGTTTCACCCTGGCGTTCCCTGCTCCGGCAGCAGTCCACATACTGACTTGTGAAATCCTTCCAGACCCACCACGCAGAGCTCTCCTCTCAAAGCAAGTGTCATCATTTTTTTTCTGAGGGGCTGTGGTGCATGCAATGACCAGATGCAATTCCTTCATCTGGCATTGACTCCTTAACCTGTTCAAACAGCGCAGGGAAGCTGATCACCAGCCAGAGGCTCAAGAGAGTGTTTCATGTCCATTCGGATGCTTTCCGCTGGGGTAGCACAGGGAGGTGACAGCCCCCTCATGCTACCTCTCCCACTCCCACACAGAAAACATCCCGGAGTGGAAGACACCTCTCACAAAGGTAAATCAGAAAGAGAACAACTGAGGACATCCAGCCATCCAGACAGTGCCCCGGCCACTGGCTCTCTGGGACCCATCCCAGAAACCAGTCCCCATTTCCTGAGTCCAGAGATAAGACTGAATCGAGCGGGAACATCCCAGCAAAGCTCCCGCAGTCAAGGAGGGGCACTCTCCTTCCCTTCCTGCTGTCAGATCCTTCCAGGAGAGTATCCCCAGCTTTCCATCACCAAAGCATCATGGTGTTGTGACGTCAAGCCTGTCTTGGGGGGTAGCAGCTGTCAGGCTTATGACGGGCCACAGGATGCCCTCTGTGCTTACAGCCAGTGGGTCCGAGCACTGCTTGAACACCAACAGCAGCAGTGTGGACTGGCTTTGCGCGGGGCCACGCACAGCGGCTGCCCGAAGGTCTTCTGCTGGTCCATGATGTGAGTTCGGTGGAAACAGCCACGTCCATGAACTGAACCACAAACTGGTGAGGCTGTTTGCAAGCCTAAAATTCAGCACATGATTTGAAGTGCCATTAAATCAAGGGCCTGTCAGACATGGAGAGGGTCCCAGCTGAAAGCACCCCCACCCCACGCCGTTTTGGGGGATGGAAGCACCTTGTGCAGAGAAATGAGCACCAGGCTGAGCTGGCGGGACCGAGAGCATCAGTCATCTCTCTGAAAGGATTACAGAGAGTGTCCTTGCATATAAATAACAGAAATGCACAACCCAGGACTTTCTGTCTCTGTCAGGCAACGCTCAATAAGCAGTTGTGAGAAATACAGCAGCCACTTGGTAATAAAAAACAGGCTTACATTTGTCACCTCATTGAATCCAAAACAAGTATAAAATATGATACATCTTTCTCCAGCAGACAATGTCTTCCATATCACCTGTGGGACAGGTTCAGACCCACTGAGGCCCCTGAAGAAAGGTATAAATTACATGCAGACATATGCATAGTGGTACTACCATGAGCACCAAACACAGTGAATTCACCACCTGCCTGTAGGGGAAACTACTGTACAGAGGTTTAAATAGCCTGTCCCACCCTACCTCTGCCTATTTCTTTCTACTGCCTTCAGTGAAAACCATGAACATGTACTCAAAGGCAGAGGTTGGCCTATAAGTCTCCGCCTTACCTGTCTAATGAAGCAAAAACCTACATTTTCAAACAAGCTGACTGTCATGCGGCATTGCCTTCTCATCACACTAACAGCTCAGATACTAGCAGAGCTACCGGTGTGAAAAAAACTATACTTGTACACAGTGACTTTGCCAGAAGAGCCATTCAGTGTTTCTACATGGACTAGGCACTGACAGGGAAGATGCACCTGTTGGTAATGCTATGCTTTTCCAGGTATTTTTCTACCAAATTATGACAGGAATAGGGCAGGTCTTCCAGAACCGCAGCGGGGCTGCAGAGCAGTGAGAGCACAACTCAATATCCCCACACCACCGACCACTGTAGCCACGCAAGCAAAACCCTAAAAATGCAAATATTTGTCAAGGAAGGCACAGTTTAGGTCCCAAATTTATCACTGAAGAAGTGATGCTCAGGACCTAGAAAGCATGGATACTTTCCCCAGCTTGCCAAAAGAACATTTCTCCTGGATGTCCTAGGCTCTGTCAGCACTGGAAAAATGTGAATGGCTGTAATCATGCTTACTGGATTGAGTTACATGATCTTCTTTACATCAGGGCAGTGTGTGTCCCTCAGGGGACTGATCATCTCTGAATTATACTTGAGAACCTCCTGTGTGTGTCTAAGGTTCATTTCATACAGGTAATGCTTCATGCTGTTATCTCAGTCTGATGCTATAGTTACCCTTAAAGAAATGCAACTGGAGATGTGAAAGTGGTTTGCAGGGGACCAGGTTGCACTGCCCACCTTGTAGGTTCCAAAATCTTGAGCTGAACTCTTTGAATCCGGCCAAAACAACTTAGTATGTTATTGGGGGTTTTTCCTCTTCTGTTGCCTTTGTTTACTTGTTTCAAGGGCAAAAAGAAGATGGAGAGAAAAGCAACCTAAGATTCAACCCACTTCCACTCACAATCAGGGGGTCCTCCACGTACTCCCAGCTTGAACCAAACCAAACCTTTTCACTTCCATCACATTTTTCATAGAAAAGATTGAATTCCTTGACCATCTATTTTAACCATGTAGTTGCAAATGCAATGAGATTAGATGAAGTGGAGAAATCGGACTTAAAATTTTCTTTGAACAAAAATCCAAAGCTGTCCAGGAGTACCCTGAGACTGATAGATGACTTCCATTGCAGTCAACACTCATTCCCCACACCACCAGGACCCTGAAAGTCCCCAGTGTTGCCATACCTTGTGATGGGACTTGAATGAGAGAAAAGCAGTACTCTGGGGAAGAGGAGCATTAGCACAAGTCAAGGTCAGGAAGGCAGGTAGTGCCAGGCAGGTATTCCTAGAAATTGTTCTGAAAGTCCAGCTTTCGGTTTGAGCAAATATTTGTGTTGGTACCTAATCACAGCTGCCTTTCTCAAGTGCTCCCCAGTAATGCCTTCGTTCATATTCTGTACTGTTCTGTGATTGTGGTTAAGAGCCTCCGCAGACTCCTCTGCACGTACCACTGAAATGGGGTTACTTCATGCTCTGGCAGATAGATGGGATTGTACTGTGTATATTTACATTTTTAAAAAAGGTATTGCTAATGCATTTCAGTAATGATAATAAAAAAAAATCTTTCTAGCCATTACAGTAATGGCTTTGAGCTAATTGCTTGCATTTGCACTCAAATATGGTTCTCCCCTCTCTGACTCATCTCCATTTTTATGGAAATCAGCTTGCTTGCTAGACTTTTAACTCACAGCTCTTGAGGACCAGCTGTTGCCTGACTTCCTCACTCAGGTAGGAATTTACTCCACTGACTGTAGTAGGACCACTTATGGAAGAAGATGCTACTTAGCACAGCTAAAATTGCCAAAACCCAGCTTACAGTCCATAGGCTGTGCTGGGAGATGCTGTGTGCTTTCAGTGCCTGAGGAGGTACGCCCTGAGGGATGCAGGCAGCCAGAGCCATCTCCCCTGGGAATTAGCTTTCCTGCAGCTCTACCTATTGCCCGACTGCCCGACGGCACTAGAAAATAAGTAGGGTAGCTCTTAGCGACTCTCTCATGTCATGGGCTGAACACACAGCTGTTACAGAAGGACTTCACAGCATGGCAGTCCCTGTCCCCTCAGCCTCCTGGCTGATGGCTGACACAAGGTGCCTGGTGGCTATCTAATTTCCATGTTAACAGGCCATCATTCTCCACAAGGGTCTATGCTATGCTTGGCAAAAGTCAAAAAGTGGGACCAAGGTTGCTCTGAATTCCTTTGAACTTCCCTTTGACAAGTTATTGGGGCCACAGGGAAAGACAAAGAAGTTTGAATTTGGAAACTTGCTTTGGCCAGCCTACAGATAAGAAAGCGCATTCCACAATGGATAAGCTGAGGTCACAGTCCAGCAGGATTCACAGAAGCTGGCAGTCCTGCTGCAGAACTATGGGATGACTTATTTTCTCTGGAGCACCAGGGCAAGAAATATGTGGCTAAGACATGCATTTTGGAGTCACCTTCAAGCATTTACTGATGAACTCAGTGACTGATTGTGGTCAAGGACCATTGCACTTTTCACAAGGGAGCACAAAGCCTATCAGAAAGCGTCTGCTGCCTAAATGCTGCAAAGCTGCCCCTGCTCTGAGCACACCCAAACTAGCTTGGAAAAAATGAGAACCATGAGCAACAGACCCTGAACATGTGGGAACTCCAGCTCTGAAACATGTGTTGGACGCTGACCTACAAAGAAGGGGAATATATTCTACTGCCTCCCTGATGTTCACATGCTTTTTTTCCACAGGCAATCTTTCTATGCAGAATCAGAAGGTAAGAAGGGAGAGCTGCCTGAAAGAGGGATGTATGCTGTCCTGGTGTCTTTTTTTCTCCAAGGTGATTGAGAGAATTGTTGACACCTGCTGAGCACCTGTGTTGCATCTCTGGCCATTGTGAAGTCCTAGTAACTAGCATGGGGAGGGGAGCTGTTCCTGAAATACCTGCTTGTGTTGCTGTCAGACTCACATTTGGGTTTGAGTTCCCAGAGTTAAATGACGATACACAGGTGCAACTCCAGCATGACTTTGGTCATGTTGAGTGAATTTCCTTAGGGGCCTCTGCCAGAAGAGCAGGGTCTGTTCTGGTCATCTTCTCTTTCTATTCAGGAGCTCAGCTGGTTGGAGTACCACCAATATATTCCCTACATCCCACTTTGCACAGATCCACTTACTCAGCATTCTCCCCATGTCTTTGCACGTTATTTACAATTTCTTCCTCCTTCTCATTCACTCAATACTTAGAAAAACCCTTCAAGTCTTTCTTCAGGCAAAGCACCTACAGATGTCCCCAGGAACTTTGTCCAAAAGTTGCTGTGTCCACTTCAATGCTGGACATAAATTATGTGACTGTACCCTTGAAAACTGAATGAAGTTACTTTGTTGCTGTGTCCTACTGCATAGAAGTGACCCTTTCTTTCACTTGTGAACCGGCTGAGGGAAAATTAAATGAGCATCTTATAGATCTACATTCTCAACACAGAGTTTGTTGCTCTATGTCCCTAAATTTATCTGTCAGCTTCTATCACACATCAGGGCCCTTGCTGGAACAATGGCTCTACCATTCTTAAATTAGCTTTTCTTGTTGGTGTTTAAATGAAAAGAGACATCTAATTTGTGAGTGAAAATGTTTGTCATTTCTTAGGGGGATCCAGACACACAAAATACAATTAACATCTCTAAAGAACGTTGCACAGAGGTTCAGCAACAGCTGACAGGGAAAATGAAATGAAAACAAATAAAATCAGTTGTTCTAATACCATAACTCGAGTGGCAAGTGTAATCTTCTCCTTTTATCTGAGCTCGGAATTGCTTTCCTGCAACAGCTTTCATTATGAAAATGCGGCACTTCTTAGCACCAGAATATTAAGACAACACATGCCCACAGGGGCCCAGATCATTTTAACGAGGAACAAACAATCCAGAATGCAGCTTTTATGTTTTTTCTGAACTAACACCTGCTTTGCAGCAAATGAACAACAGTAATGATAAGCATGACAACTCGCACGTATCTGGGCTGAGATGGGCGTTGCTGGCATCTTTTTCTTCCTACCAGCTAAAGAAGGGCCCAGTGGCCAGTGTTACTTTTAGGACAGCCAAAACTCTTAGCGGCAGGCTGGGGACAAGGTCTGTGTTTCATGGGGCTGTTGAGCTTGTGGGATGCTCCTGAACTTCTCAGAAGACTCTGAAAGCAACCAGTAATGTATTGAGGGCTGTATGGATCTTTACCACTATTTTACTATGGTTCAAGACTCATAAGACATTTGCTTATGTCACGGAGTGAATTAATGACCCAGGCAGAGGAGAAATT
This sequence comes from Pelecanus crispus, assembly GCF_030463565.1. NCBI lineage: Eukaryota > Metazoa > Chordata > Aves > Pelecaniformes > Pelecanidae > Pelecanus > Pelecanus crispus. The sequence goes on along the minus strand of NC_134645.1, from coordinate 43,583,107 downwards.
GAAAGGCCTGATCCCTGCTTTGTGGCAGCTCCCCTGGGGGTCCCCAGCTGCATATTTCCCCCCACCTCCCCCCAGGCTGGGAGTAGGAAGAGATGGACAAAGGATGAAGCTGCCTACCTGTAGTTTTCTACAAGTAGTTATTTCAGATAACTTTCTTAAGGCCTGAGTGAATGACTTCAGCACCCAGAAAAAAAAAAAATTTCCTTGTGAATTTACTAATTCTTAAACACAGTTTTATTTATTCTCTGAATGAGCAGGTATCAGCTATGGCTGTAAAACTTATGTGCCAGAGCTCCTCAAAGTGGAATCTCCCATCCAGACCAGTTTTGATATCTTGGGGGTGAACTCTGCCAAGGTTTCCACCATGGCATGTTTCCCACCTTCCTGGGAAGACCTTGTGCCACTGTGTCTGTCTCTTGGACAGCAACTGCCATGTGCTGTCCCAGTTCTGGGTGGTGAATGCAGCATAATGCCTGGTCGGTGCAGCCGACCTGGAGCCAGTGCAATGCCCCCTGCAGAGAGATGCAGCACACTTCAGGGAGAGATAACCCACCTGGATGGAAGTGACCCAAGGATTGATCCAGGCTATGAGTTGAGCCATGCTGTCTGTGCAATAATTTAAGAATAGTGAAATGTAACCTTGTGATTGAGATCCAAATGATATAACAGCTAGTGAAAATATTATTAATAATAAATACCTTTAATTCAAACAAGGATTTCCCACATAAAGACATCCTGGCACTTACTGGAAAACCAAACAGTATTAGCTTTGAGAATCACACAACCTGCCTTCAATTATTTGCCATCATTGTTTTTCCAAAACTGTTCTGCATGGCTTGTCCTCTGGTTGCTTCTATCCATTTTTTTCACTACAGATTGGATGATGGAAGAGAGATTATGCTTATTAAATCTGCTAGCACTAAGCTTCAAGGGACTGCATGTACAATGGAGGACAGGATCAGGATTCAGAATGACCTTAACAGGCTGTGGAAATGGTCTGGGGAAGGAACAGGTTAGAGAAGGGGTGTGTGTGAGATTTTACACTGTTGAATAACCAGCAGCACAAAAACAAGATGGAAAGGTATGGGTCATATAGGAGTTTTACAGAAAATCAGCAACAGACCCTGTGGTACTTTAACATGGAGCAAGAAGCATACAGGCTTCTCATCAGAAAATACTTTTAGAAAAGTAAGGAAAGCAGCTTGGTCACATAGATTGCCTAAGAAGCCATGGAGTCTCCCATCACTCAAGAGCTTCAAGGAGAGATTTGGACAAATGTCAGTCAGGAATGATTTGTGTACCAGTGATCCTGGGTGAGACAAGGCACTGGACTACAGGACCTTCCTATACCTGTTCCAGCTCTATATTTCTACGGAGCTATGAGCTAGACCTGTTGCAGGACAGCTCTATTGCTGCACAGGGCCCAGGAGAAGAAGGACTACCCAGTTCATCCAAGGCCTGGAGACGGCCAGAGGCTTGAGATTTGGGACAGCCAGAGGCACAATTAAACTTGCAACCATGGCAGGATTATTACCATAAAACAAGCCCAGTGAATATGCCAGTAGTATCTGCAGAGAATCTAAGACTAACTTGACCTAAGGATTATCTTCCCTCTAGTTTAGGCTGAATCACAGTTTCTGGTATGGCCAGTAAGATGACTGTCATCACTTAGGTAGTGACTTGCACAGGACTTGCAATGCTGTAAAGCCCAGACACTTGGAAAGAGTTCATTTTCAGGGGAAACTCATGTAACTGAGCAGCCAGTCCATTGTCCAGCTCGCGCTCTGCATGCCCAGTCCTTAGAGCTTACAGGTCTGTTGCAGACCTCCTACCTTCAGCTCAGGTTATAAAGGGGGTCACACTTTTAAGCTCTGGAAGTTCCCCAGTTCAGTGCCTGGTGTTAGCCAGCATAGCAGTCATCCCAGTCACATTGCTGCTGTGTTATTTCTGCTCTGTGGATGAAAAAAGGATTACAGTCTTCAGTGCTGCCAATCCAGATTCTTTTGGTAGCAGCCCGCTCATTTATGCAAACAAAACCTGCAAAGCTGGAAGCAGACTGATGCATGAGATTTAGAGCAGAGTATGGAATAGTGATGCTGTGTTTTGTCAGATAGCAAATCTATGTGCATCTCACCGGGAAACCAAGTGGAGACCTTAAAGAAGATGGAGGAGAGCAGAAAGGATCCCACTATTCACCCACACACATTGAAAGGAAAAGGATAGGAAGACCCTCAGGGCCTAGAACTGACAAGATAAAGAGAGAATGTAAATAACTTCAACTGAGAACAGGCTTTTAAAACATGTGAAGTTATTTCTGTGCCTTCTGGTTACTTCTGTTTCCCTTAGGGACTCCACCATAGTTGGTGGGGTGGCATCTTGAAGTGACAGAGGACGAAGAGCACTGTTTTCTGCTGGCAGGACTCTTGGTTTTCCTCCCTCATTTTCCTTGGAATGAAATCATGACATTTCCATTCTCCACAGCCCACTTCATTTCTCCTTTCTCAGAAGCAGATTTCAAGATTTTCTGGTTATATAAAATAAATAATGGAACCCAATTCAGATGCATGGACTACAGATGTCAGCTCTGCCTCTCCCCTTCTTCCTCTCTCTTGTCCTTATTAAGGAGAGAAGCTCATTGCTCCTTTTGGAAAAGGATAGAAAAATTTCTTTGCAAGACAATGGATGTATTTCTACTTAGTCCTCAAAGAATTATTGCTCAAAAATGAAGATCTGTTTCAGGATTACACACTGAACATCTACATGTAAAACAGAGCATTTCCAGGACAATTAGGGATTTCTCAGAAGGGTCCTGAAAGAGAAATTTTTGTAAAAAGACCTACTCTTGCATGAGCTTTGTTCAGTCTGTGAAAAACTTATTAGCTTTGTCTTATCCATTATAAAATATGATATATCAGAAAGCATGACACAGCTTAAATGAAGGGTGGTATTTTGTAAAAGCAACTGATCTCATGCCAACACCCATCTGTCTTCCCACTCCACTCACGTCCCAGTTTTGTCTCTCTTGTTTAGCAGGGGCTGGAGCCTGCCCAGAGCACCAGACTGCACACACAGGCATCCACTAGCAGAAAAATATGATTGAAAGCAAATGATTACTAATGGCTAGTATGCTTTGTATTAACTTCTGTGTGGGCAAACTCAGTCCTGACAGAAAATGGTGACAGTAACAGCCCTGGCTTTTGAAAGCCTCTCTGTAGTGAGACCAGGGAGCATAATGTGAAAGCAGTTGTTATATATTCAAAGGTTGTCCCAGTGCCGGTCTGTGGGGAGATGGGCTTCAGCTTCCATTTGGACTTTTCATGCTCCTCCGAGGGTACAGCAAGGGAGCCAATTAGCACTAATGATGGCAGAGGTGATTTAGTGATATGGACACTTGTGTATAAGAAAATGACGGGTACTGTCAGATCAGTGGAATAAAAAAATTATTCCAGGAGCAGCCCAGTCATGCCAGGTAGCTACAGGCATCAGGTGTCCAGAGAGATGAACTGCAGAGCCTGACCTAAATTTAGCCTGATGAGCTTTTTTTTTTTTTTAATTTTGTTCATTACTCTGCTGTACTGCTCTTATCCAGCAAAGCATTGAGGTGTACACATAATTCAAAGCACATCCACACCCTGTTGTTCATATACTTTAAAATTACAGATGTGCTGATCTGAATTGCTAGCTGAAAGACTAGGAGCATTACATGGTTATCTCAAGCAGCCAAAACTCTTCTGGTCACACATCCCACAAAGCCAAGAGGCTGACAGAAGTGGCATGGGAACCACTCACAATCCTTTGGGAACTGTAAATATGATGGTAACAGCATAGCCACATCTATAACTGTTCTGTACATCTCTGCATAGTTAAATGCATATGCAAACACTAACTACATCAGTATTTCCCAAATACATACCTATATAGATTGCCCTCTCCATCTCTTCAGCCTTTCCTAGGTCATGTTGAATCATTGAAATCTCATGGATGCAGCAGGATTTGGGGCAGGGGGAGAGGGAAGAATCAAGACTTGTAATTTAACTTTTGCAGTTCCTAGAATACTTTGTCTCACCTTTCTCTTTTCTCTGCCTTTCACTTTTAGATCCTTCACCCCTGTACGAATTTTCAATAGATGCTCCAAGAGCTCACGCTTTCCCTCCGGGTGAGGATGCTCACAGATTTTCTGTACAGACTGTCACTGTCTCTTCCATCTGCCTTTCCAAAAAGGAACTTCAGTTCCTTCACAGTCCCACACTGGCGCTCATGGGTAAACATCTACCTGCAGCATGACTCTACAGAATTACCTCTGTGCCTCATTAAAGCACCCCAGAAACTCCCACAAACAGCACCAGAGGCTGTGTCTGTAGGTTCTTAAGCAAGACTCTGGAAGATGCCAGACTCATGAAGAATTTATGAAATAAACATGAAACAGAGTCTATGCATAAGGGTCTGTGCCAGGCCAACAAGCAATCTCCTTTCTGGCCTGCAATTGCAAGACAAGGCATCTTTAATCCCCACTTGCTTCAGGAATACTCAGTATCAGTAGGATCAGGCCATTAGTTAGTACCTTTTCAAGGGGTGATTCTAATTTGATGCCTTATAAGACGGGTATCTTACAAGGTTTCTTATTAGATGCCCTATAAGGGGAAGTACATTCATTCATTATGGAAGCACATTTTGCATCCAACCCAAGAAGAACACGGCTTATCAAAACTGAGCATGCAAACAGAATTGCAAGGCGTGGAGAGAAGAGGAAAAGAAATCAGTGCTGAGAGCTGTAGAGCTCTCACTGATCTGTTGTGCAAAGCTCATCTTTTAAAGAATGGAAATGAGTGCAGGAAGGTCTCTAAGCTTTAGGCTAGAGGATCTGAAAACATGAAAGAGAGTGTCTTTTTATTCATTTAATTTGTCTGGTTTCTTTGAAGTTGTGGTGGAAGATTTGGATATACTGAGATGTAACTGGTTTGCTCACTCTTCCACAGAAAAATCCATTCAGTAGACAAACAATTATTTTTTATCCTACCTGCCTGTTTAAAAATACACTGTATTGTAGGGCACCTGTAGTTAATAGGGCTGTGACACCTCAGCCATATCAGACAAATTTAATTTAGGTACCACAATATAAATGCAACTACTTTGCTTTCAATGTGACAATCAAAGAAGACAGGAAGTGGAGGTGTCCTTTGTTTCTTTAGAGGGTATGAGGAAGTCTCAGAAGATGGGTTTAGATACTAAACCTTTTCAGATTAGAATTGTTTCATGTCATTTAATTTAGGTATTAAGAGTTACCAGCAACTGGCTTCCTTGCTTCTTCTCTTTACTAGAGAAATCCAGGACTGCTGTACAATAGAAGAGTTTGTATCAACTCGAATAATAGCAAAATCGTGGTATTACAAGAGTCAAGAGAATGACAATGGGGGAAGATGGAGAGTGTTAAACTGGTCTGGTTACATTCATTTAAGTCCATTCACTACTGGGCATTGTAGATGAAAAAGAACGTTTTTGCTAAACGTTCAGCATTGCTGTCTTCAAAGGAGCTGCAGCAGCCATGTCACGTTTACCAAGCACACTAAATTTCCTCCAGCAAGATCAGGAACACCAAAACCAACATTGTGGCTGCTCCATGCTTGGAAAATGTAATGAAAAGAAAAAAAAAAAAAAAGGCCTGCTTTTCGTGTTTGTTTGTGTTAGTACTGGCAAACACTATCATGTTTCCAGCTTTTCTCAAAATAGTCTGAAATTGATACCCAGAAAGGGTAAGCTTCTGTAATTCACAAAATCTTTCACAGGGTTACCTTTTAACAAATGCCAGCTCCAACAAAGCAGGGCAACACAGACCCCAGAGCATGCTCCATGCCTGGCCCAGGCTGCTGCAGCGACTGCCGCCTGATCTACTACTGTGCAAGTCCTACCTCTCCCCCTCCTTCAGCCTGGAGGCATCAGGGATGGAGGAGTTTTATGCTGGAGCTGGAATCCAGCATGCCTTCTGTGCTGGGCCACTAGTTTTTCCAGCAGCATTTACTCCAAAGACAAGAGGTTCATTTCTCACCAACCTCCACAGCTTCTCAGAGGAACATAAAGTCATTAGCACCCGCTCTACACTAATAACAGCCCAGATGATCTCAGCACATGACCTGAAAATCCAGTTTCCCTACAATCCAGCATCCCACCTCTCCCTTGCCTCCCAGTCAGATGGACTCCATGGGCAAGGGGACTGTGTGACACTCCTAACAAAAGGATAGAGGGTCACCTCCCCAAAGCCTCATCACAACCAAACTTGGTCTTAGAGAGCATCCTTCCTTCAAAGCATATCCAAGCTCCAACTCCCTTCCCTCCACCAAAAAAAAAAAAAAAAAACCCACCTTTGGCTAAAACTAAGATAAATAATCTTATCAGATTTTTCTTTCACTTGGAGAAAAAAGTTGCTTCCCAAGTTGGCTTTGCAATTCAAGATGGGCAGCAACAGTGTGCCACAAGAAGCTGGGCAGTGGGGGCACGGAAACACCAGCAGGAGGTCAAGAGGAGAATGAGCGATTTGGGTCAAGGGAGGGATGAGGGCAAACCCAGGTGAAGAGCCAGCAGTGGCACAGGGTGAGCAGAGGCAGCGGGATGCTTGGATGGGGCATGAAGCTGTGAGGCACAGCTGTAGGGACGGTTTGGGCTCAGAGGCAGCAGCCCAGATTTGAGAGAAAAGCACACAGAATGGATGCCAGGGCCCTGACAGACACCAGAAGCAAAGACAACCCCTCACAACACCCCAGCCTTTTATCCAGCTCACTGTCAGGGCCCCGCTGCCTATTGCAATGACACCCCACATACCCCCTGGAGCAAGGGTATGTACAGGCCGGGCGCAGAAGGGATGCAGCCACAACTTTCGAGCCAGTTCCCAAGCGGAAGGGCTGGTCCAGGAGCCGGGGCTGTTTCTGGCCCACCAAGCCTGGAGGGAAAGACCCACAGGCTCTGCAAACCGCTGAGCATCACTGGTGCAAAAGGGGTGACTGCCCCACCACCCCCCTGCCACGATCCCCCAGCCCCACTCTCCCCGATGCAAGGGTGCTGGGCGCCGAGCCCACCCCAAAGGAGATTTCATCATAACTCATAATGAGGTCGTCTTCTTTCATGCCAGCGTTTCCATAGCAACAAAGAGGTGATTCTAATCTCCAATATAAAAGACGCAGCGAAAATGACATGGTTTGGGGTTTGGGGTTTTTTTAGGGAGGGGAGAGCTTGTCATTGCAGCTGCCAGCAGCCCTCCCTGGGCTGCAGCATCCCCCCAGCCGGCAGCCCCCCGTCAGCGGCGTGCGGCCAGCACCACCACGCGGCCACGGCCGCCCCACGGACCACCGGCCCCAGCCGCATCCCCAGCAGGGCCAGGGACAAGAGTCAGGGGCACAGCGAGCCCAGGAGCTGGCGCAGGGAAGTGGGGTCCCCCCGCTGAGATCATCTGTCATGGAGGCTCCCGGCAGCCTGCACCTTCAAGGCTGCCGCAGCACAGGCACTTCAGGTTGCTGGAGCAGGGGGAGGTAGAACCGGGATGCAAGCGGGCTCGGGTTTTAATCTGGTGGGGTGCAATCGAACGGGTGATTGCTGTCCTCTTCCTGCAGGCCCTGCCAGGGAAGTGGAAAGCATAGCCCCAGACTCACCCGCGGACTGGGAAATTAATTCAGTAGTATAGGCTTCGGAGGACAGCAGTCCTGCGGGCAGACCGCTCTCAGGTACGGGGGTGATGGGAAGCACTGTGATTATTATTCCCTCTCTCCTGGCAAGCAACACGGGCCTGTATCCTAATTCACGGCGTGCTATTTGCAACTGCTTAGCAGGGCTATCAAGCATCAAACATCCTCCCTCAGCTCTACCATGACAGGCAGAGAAGAGGGGAAAATACGCTATGCTTCACTCACTGCAATCTAAAGCAGTATGTAGAACAAGCAGACCAGCACACAAAAGAGCAAAGCAGGAGGCTTGGAGCAGGGCTCCTAGGTAGTCTGGTAATATAAGTAGTAGAAGTATATATAAGTAGTTGCTTCAGAAATAGCACTTGCTTACGCTAGATGAATACCAATACTAGCACTGTGGTACTAATATCACTTCTGGGGCTCGCTAGCACTGGCACCTGTGAAAAATAAGACTTCCATTTTCTCTGGCCACATCCTGGAATAACATCTCTTATCTCCCTAGCTGTGACGTTAACACTGATACTACCTCAGTACCTTATTCAGGCCTGCAAAAGGTCTACTCCAGTCCCCACCTAAGGGTAGACAGAACCCCAAGAGTGGCCTTCGCATTCACGGCACCATTCTTCAAAGCAAACAAAAAAAAATCCACACAACACCTTTAGGATTTTTATTTCTGAATTTTTTTTTTTAATTTTATTTTCTTAGAAATTACAAAGAAACTCTCTCCAGGAGAGCAAGGAAAAAAAACAACCCTGAAATATTTACAAGCAATTTCGTTCCATATAAACACAAGCAAAATTACATATTTCATTCACATGCATGTACAAAAACATTTTAAGTAAAACATCCATCACACTGTGCATTAGTCTCAGAATTGAGCATATAATCAGATTGGCCTCACCTGCCCTACCTAATCTTATTTTCCTGTTTTCTTTTTAAATTGCAAATTTCTATGCAGGAAACATCTCTTCTTCTGAACAGCATCATGCATATTCAAATTAGCATAGATGGTCTTGGAATTAAATCACTAGGTAGCACAGTCTGACATACAGCTGTATACTAAAGTTGTTACACTGCCGTTTATACAGTGAACTTTGTTGGATACCAGGCAAAACTCTTCAAAAGGAATAAAAAGGTATTGCTAGAGGGAAAAAGGAATATGATACACAGCGCTCTCTCAATTACAATCCCGTATGATTCCCATGCAAAACACTTCAAAACCCAAGTAATTCACAGATCTTGCTCTCCAAATTGATATCAAAGTTCCCACCAGTTTCAATCATGGCAAAATAAATCACTAAAGACATCAATGCTACTGGATATGGGCGTGGTCAATACTCAATATTTCAATTTGCCATCCACCCACCTTTGGAAAGAGAAGGGAGAAAGACGAAAGAACCAACAAAACTGCAGACTGCTAAAGCAGGTGGGTCGGCAGAACGCTTTACCAGTGACCAGCAAAAAATGACAACTGTGAGAGCAGAGCTTCATTCCAACCCACTGCATAATCTCACTGTGGCTTAAAATTTGGGGATCACATGGTCAATGAACTCCTCATTAGTCCCTCAAAGCCACATTAACACCTAGCAAAATCTCACTTGATTCATCAAAAGAGCATATTGTCTGTATCTGACTTTGTGAGCTAGATTTGAAATTTCACTATTTCATGCATGATGAACACCACTGTAAATCTAAGGACTGTAAACGTTCAGAGGGGAAGGTCTCACTCAGAAGGTAAAGCTTCCACATGCATAAAAGGAAACGTCAAGCAGACAAATGTCAGAAGCGACACTTAGCATAATGGGGGAACGGGAGGTAGAGATTTTACTCTGCCATCGTTTTTAAATGTGCAAGCGATACCAATGCATTTCTCATCTCCGCATAAACATGCGTCCCAAAGAGAATCAGTAACACTTCTCTCTTACACTGTAACAACACAGCTGAATCCAAGGAAGGTGAATTTCCACTGTATTTAAATATACTGGAAGCACTCAGGCTGGGCTTATTGCAGAGTGTGTGTTACAGGGTGAAATGGGTGTGGAAAAGGGATGTGAAGTTAAAAAACCCCACAATTAAAAGTAAGACGGAACATCTGTACGTGAGCAATATAAAGAAAGCACTTAAGATTGATGCTTAGGAGGTTTAACCAAAGCCCTGAAGAACACTAGATTTTCATTTTTAGCCCACCTGAAATCTTGCAAATGAGCAAGCGATGCTGGCAGCAGTCACTGTCCTCTAGCTCCTGAAAATAGTGCAAGGGACTTTGCATAGGTGTCCTGGCCTCAAGAACACTTTACTAAAACAGTTTGGCAAAGCATCTACAGAGAAAGGCCCAATGACAGTGTTCTCACGCAGTATCAAAGACACAAGGGACAAATCAGGCTGAGCCTTGAGGGCTCAGCCTAGCACATTCTGTGTGTTGTGGAGAACACTGGATCTGCTGGTTTAGGTAAGATGGGCAGTCTGCTTTTAGCTCCATACTACCATTTGAACAGCAAGCTCTACTAAACGTATAGAAAAGAAAAAGCACCAGCCCAGCAGGAGGAAGTCTCCCCTGATTGCCATACCGGAAGGGCTAAAGTCAGGTCACTTAACTCAGATATTGATGGTGTGGATGTCTTCAGCTGAGGTAGTCAAGTTGAACTCACTTGATAGGCACAGAAAGGAAAAATAGACATTTCTAGAAACACCATTCACCTAACCTGCTTTATACTTCTACTTCAAGGCCAGATGAACGGTGATCTAAGAATGACTATTTCTCTTCAGCTGCAAATGGGACAATTTTAGATGCAGACATCTAAAGCTGAGTTCTCACTGTACCTGGACAGTTGAACAGCACAGTTGTGCTGTATTTCTTCATGATATGAGTTTTGCTTAAAACCAGTATCATATATAGGCCTGTAACATTTCAGCGTCCATCCAAGCATTCTCCAGCCAGCAACAGTCCTACTGAAATGGAAGAAAAGCTCACAACTCTCACAAAACTCTCTGAATGATCACAGTGCCTTTTCTGAATAGTAACTAAATCTCAAACACATTTTTAAGACGCAAACACTACTATTCTTCTTTTACAGCTGAGAAAACAGGGACATTGCAGCTTGCCTAACGGTGACTCAGAGGGAATCAAAATAAAGATTTCCTGATACACGGGTATGCTCTTCTACTATTAACTAGGCTTCAAATAGCCAGAATTTAGCCCCCAGGAGAAACCTTTAAAACTGTGATGGACAATTTTAACTCCTATGTCCATAAAAGCCTGTGGTCACACATTCTTATTAGACATTGAGGAATTTTATGTTTGGCTTCTACTTCTGTAAGTGGAAGAGAAATACAGTCAGGAAAAAAGAATTAAGGCTAGGCATGTTATACAGAAACCAAAATACTATGCCTGGAGCTCATTCTTTCAAAAGATAAACTTGCAATTGTAAGGACAAATGGGAGGTTTGGTAAATCTCCCTCAAACATCCCAATGGGTTACAGGTATAAAGCCAGTTTAAGTGGCTGTTCATTCTTGATTCATGTTCATTCTAGCTTTTTTGAGAGAGATACTCACTGAATCAAGTTAAAGACTGAGTTGATCAACCGAGGACTGTGCAGAACAAAAAAAAATGCCATCAGTCAGCTGGGCCGTAAAAGCAAGCAGCAAAATAGATTCTACTTCAGACTAAGTTGTCAAGATAACAACTTTGAATACAAAACCTCAGCCAGCCTGAAGCTGCTACACTCAATCCAATGAGAGCAAAGGGAAAGTTTGCATTGCCAGTACTGGCTCACACCAATAGTAAAAGCTGCTTCATTCTCTCCAGGAAACCACATCAACTTCCCTGACTAGATGATCAAGAAATAAACTAGGGAAGAAGCTCTGCTGGACTTGTTCCTAACAAGGAAGAATTGGTGGAAAATGTGAAGGTCTTGGCTGCATCAGACATGGAATTGTGGCATATAAAATCCTGAGAAACGTGTACAAGACAGAGTCCTGGACCTTTAGGACAACATATTTTGGTTTATTCAAGGAACATCTTGGCAGGACCTCATGAGGGACTGCCCTGGCCTCCCAAAGGGACCAAGTGTACCGCCTTATCTTAAAAGACAGCTTTCTCAAAGTAGAAGAACAGTCCTTTCTGATGAGCAGAAAGTAAAGCAGGCATGACAGAAGGCCAGCACAGATGATCAGGAAACTCCTGACTTGAGCTCAAACACAAAGGAAAAAGTACACAGAGGTGGAAGCGAGGATGGGCTGACCAGCAGGGCCACAGCCCAAGCACGCAGGGACAGTCAGGAAAGACAAAAGCTCAGCTGGAGTTGAAACTGATAAGAAATCTGAAGAAGGGCTTAAGTACACTGGAAGCAAAATAATGGTTAAAGAAAACATGGGTTTACTGTTCAACAGTGCAGGCAATCTGGTGACAAAGGATGCACTTTGTACTTTGAGGCTGATGTACTCAACACCTTTTTTGCCTGTTTTCACTGATAAGATCTGCCTTCAGGCCTGCCAGGTCCCTGGGTCTTCTAGCAGAGTGTTCGGGAATAAAGCATCACCTACAGTAGAAGAAGATCAAGTTAGCAAGAACTTAAGCCAATTGGACATACCTAAGTCCATGGAACCAGACAGGATGGATCTGAAGGCACTGACGGAGCTGGCTGATGGTACTGTGAGGCCACTTTACAGCATCTTTGCTAGGTCATCATACTCATCAGCAACAGCTCCCCAAGCAGTGAAATACCCTGACTTAAGACTGTCTTGCTGCCCACAACAGTCAGCAAGCATGTAGCCAGCACATCGAGGGAAATTATTATTTCTCTCTATTCAGTGCTTGTGAGACCATACGTGGAGGACTGCATCCACTTTTGTGCTCTCCCTTACAAAGAAGGACACTGCAGCAATTGCAGTGGAAGGCCACAAAGCTGGTTAGGGGTTTGGAGCACAGGACATACAAGGAGAGGCTCAGGGAGCTTGGTTTCTTCACACTTCAGAAGAGAAAAGGCTAAAAAGAGATCTCATTGTATACAACCACTTAATGGGCGGGTTAAAGAAGACAGTCAGACTCTTCTTGGAGATGAACAGTGATAGAACAAGAGGCAACGAACACAAGTTGGAACATGGGAAATTCCAACTAGATACATGCAAGAATATATTTTTTCTTACTATGAGGGTAGACAAACATGGGAAAACGTTGCCCAAAGAGGTTTGGCATCACCGTCCTTGGAGATACTTAAAACTCAAGTGGACAAGGCCCTGAGCAACCTGCTTGAATTGGCTGTGCTTCAAGCAGGGGACTGGACGAGAAATGTCAGGAGGTCCCTTCAACCCAAATTACTCAATGACTCTATGACTTAGCAAATCTCCTCATAACTACTTTCCACTGGTAACTTCCTCATTAGTCTGCCAAAGCAGGCCATGCCACCATCAAATGTATAGGGTGATCTTCAATCTCATGAGTCAGGATGGAGTACAGAAGCCAGCAAAGCAGGGAGCTGAAGAGCACTACACATCACACCTTTCATGGTAATTTTGTGCAAGGTCTCTCATACACCAGGGCCAGCCCTGCTTATGAATTATAGCCATCACAGTACTCTCTTAGTTCATTTCAAGTCTATTACATACTATCAGGACTAAATAAAAAGACTGTCTCTTTTCACATCTTCTTCATCTTTTTCTTGCAGCGCTGGTTGAAGACAGGTGAGGATCCCATCAGACTGTCAGCAGAATGAGAACCGTAGCTGCTCTCAGAGCCATTGGGGCTCTGTGGCATCCCAGCTTCGCTCATGCCTGACATCGGTTCCTCAAAAACGTCACTGCCTAGGACCCCATGGCCATGTACATTAGCCTCCTCATTTTCCTGTGGCTCCATTTTTACCTGTGCCAAGTTCCAGAGTGGGGAAGCATTGACCTCAGCCCCTAGAGAAAGAAAAAGCACACACTAGTAACTGAGTAAAAAGACAAATTACAAACAGCATGCAGATGGAAGGGACAGCAGCACTGGTAAAGAAGGAGCAAAAGCAAAGCTATAGGTGAACAAGGCTGGGGGGAAAACAAACAAAACACACCAAGCACTGTGAAACAGTAAATAAAAAAAATCTGTTGGCTTTTTTTTTTTAATAGCCCAGCAATTGCCACTCTAAAAAATATGACACTATCCTTTCACAGCAATCCTCCACATGGTTTTCTCCATGAGAAACAACTTAAAGAGCCCACATCAGTCTCCAGAAGGAGTGTCTCAGCAGCAATGAGTACACCAACAGCACATGGACTAGACCCTGCATAAGCAGGACTTAGAGGCAGTCCAGAAGTCATTCATGATGATGAGGTCCTTGCAGCATCAGCAACCTCCTTTAAGCTGTCAGACATACTAGACTTCTGCAGGGGAGGTGAAGTGAGAGGGCTGAGGAGCAGGTAGATGAACAGCCTCAAATACCACTTCCAGCACTGAAATGCAGGGACATCAGAGCTGCAGTCAGCTACCTGATTGCCTGCCTCCTTGTACTCAACACCTGCAGGTCTCATCCCATCTTTCAGCAGAACAGGAAGAAACCCTCTTGGCTCAACTGCTGGGAAACAGCTCCCCCTCGCCTCCCCTTTTTTTTTTTTAACCTGTTGGACTAGTGTGCAATCTGAGCAGATTGAGGATTTTCTGTACAAGATTACAAAAACATGTTTCTGGATAGCAGCAAATGTTTTTCTCCCCGAGAGCAGTAATTATAGATTGCATTATTTCTGGTTATTTACAGTTTTAAGAGAGACAAAAACCCTATTAAAAATACACTAATTGGGCTCCTTGCTGAGATGGGCATAAACAGCCCAGAACTGAACAAAGCCTGAAATCTTCTCACTTTTAAATCTGGTCCCTCTTGTGTGGGGTTAAATTCACATGGAAAATAAAAAAAACTAGGAAACCAATTTTAATAAGTTTTCCAAACTTTGTGTCTCAAGGAGCTTGGCTACAGTTTGAAAGCACAACCAAACCTCTTGTACTGAGCCAAACCTACTACTATTCCCTATTATCAATATACTACTAACAATAGTCCCTTATTACTAGCAATTACACAGAGAACAAAACTTCCACCACACGTTTGTACTGAGAATTCCTTATGAGGGAGTCAGGAATCTTTTCCAGAGCAGCTTAGCCCAACCCAGGGTTTAGGAGACCTTTGTGCTAACACAGCCTACATTAGCTCAGCAGTTAGACAGCAAGACAGAATGAAAGCGCTTGCTGGTGTCCAGCTGCCTTAATGAAAAGCCCTTTTTATGTTAATTATAAGTAAATGTATTCCTCTCAACAACAATGAACACATCATTAAAACACTATCAGTTCCACAGAGTTGCAGCTCCAGTCTATACAATAACCAAAGATGGTCACTAAACTTAACTGTGTCTTTCTTTCATCAATTGCTCTTCATTGCTCAGCCTTATTCCTTTCAGCTCTATCACCTCTCAGTAAGAGTGTCACTAATGACTAAAAGTACTTAAGCATCTACAGAGGACGTTTCATCTTCAAAGCACTTTAACTTCAAAGTACTTTACAAATGAGCTAATCCTTGTGTTATCCAGCTGGGTGGAGGAACAAGGTCCCCAATTTTGTCTCCATTTCCCCAACTGCAATGAAATCAAGCAGCTAGTCCACAACCACAACATCAGGCATAAGCAGAAACACAAGCAGAACACGGAAGGCTGTAACGAGAGTTTTGGCCTCAGACACTGAAGCCTTGCTGCCCTCTCTACAGGCCTCACACTTGTATTTTCGAGATGGTGGTGTCCTAATTGCAGCAGCTTTTTCTCGCTTCTTATGATATTACACTCTCCAGCCTGCCCAGCTCTAGACTGGGACTTCTCACAGTGATGAGATTTCCAAAGGCCCTTGTGAAGCGAAGAGGGATTTTCAGGGAGGAACAGAGCACTTGTATTCTTAATTAGAAAACATCAATTCGGTATCAGAGAGGCAAGAGGCATTTAATATACAGCTAGCATGCTAACCTCTGGATCTCAAGTGGTAGATGCTAATACAAAGCTTTCCAGATGAATCACTCGCAACCCCACATGGGCCAGAGGAGTCTGCCATTCACTCTCCCACAAAAATGCAAGCACTTCGCATTTCAGAGGTACTATGGAAAACAGTATGAGCTTCCAGAAAAACATCAGATGGATCTGTGCTTTTTTAAAACTCAGCAGAATGTGCTATCTAAAAAAAACCAACTAATGGACTCAGAGGTATACTCTAACCTTACTATATATGCTACTTAGTTTAAGGTTAAAAGAAGGACAGGCTTCATTGTTTTTTAACCAGATTTTTAAGTGAAACAGTTATTATTGCAGGGATTTCCAGAGTTCAGAAGGTTCTATACAAAAATCAAAACTGGTTTTCTTTGGGAAAAGAGAGTCTTCTTCATTTTCCAGAAAATTTAGCACTACTGAACAGTGCACAGAATAAAACTTGTATATAGGTATAGAAAAGGCACAGCAGTAGCTGATTCTCCCATGCTGGCCACCAGTGTGCTTCAATGCCAACATCAAGGGATAACGCTCTGAGGAAAATTGTGCAGTCTCCATAACCCCACTACTTCTCTCACCATTTCACTCTCCATGGCCTCAGCTAACTACTTTGGGGTAGAGATGCTAGAATAGTAGAGACTCCTCAAGCCCACTTCACATAAGTCACTGATAAGCTTTCACAAAACACTGATTGTCACTACCAGGGTGACTTCTGAATATGGAAGACTGCACCAAGTATCATTAGTATTTCCATAACTCACTCAGTGCCTAAATTATATAGGGTCTTGAATTTACTCCAGTCACAAGGAACATGGCCTTCATCTTTTCAGTAACATGAATCTCTGGACAAGAATCCAAAACTACCCAGGGAAAAAAAAAAGGAAAAGAAAAAAGGATAAAACTCTAGTCTCTTTTAAACTAAAATATATACATATATATAAACCCAAAAGTTATTTTTATCTTTGTTACATTAGACTAGAAAAAAAAACCCTGGTACTCACATCTGCAGCAAACACCCTAGTTCAAAAAACAACAATAAAGCCCTTGGGCCATCACTGTAGAAAAAAATCTACTTCACACCAATAACAAAGCCGAGAACTTTAACAATCCCCAGAAAGATACACCATATAAAGCATTTTGTGTTCTCTAGGGTCCATGAATGGAGTAAATATTTAATTAATCCCACTAATTTTGATTCCTCGTTTGATTCTTTGGGTTTGTATTTAAAAAGCAAGCAAGGGTTTCCCTCCCATCCAAGTCTTTTTACTAAAACCTAAAAATTTCTTCTCCCTCTCCTTCCTCACATTGTGATCTGCTATTACAAATGGAAACAAGATCACATGGAACTGCTGATGGACTGTTTCCAGCCTAGCAAGAAACCCCTACCTGAAGTCTGTGGGGAAGCTTCTACTTCCAAGTTGGCAGAGAAGCGCTCGCTTTGAGCTCCAAGGACTCCAACAGGCAAAGACTGGTCACCAGAAGCCAGATCTCCTTCCAGCTCCTCACTTATGGGGAAAGTAATATCACTAACAGGTTCCTCCTTAATCTTCACAGGCTTTGTGTCTTCTGCTGCCTTTTCAGGGTTGACAATCTTCTCATATTCTTCAGAGAGCTGCTTGCTAACCTGTCAAAGATCAGTGGGGGTGAAAAAGAGGCCAGAAAGGTCAGAGTGACTTCAGAGACTCTGATGGCAATTACATTGCAGGGCACTCTGTTCCCAGAATATTATTAACATCTGACCTGAACAAACAAGTAAACAGGTCACCAGCTACACAGGAAAGATTTTTTCCCTTTTAAGAACACCTTCTGTCTCGCAACAAGGGACTTTAATATGAGGTTTAATCCATTAACACATCTGCTTGATAAATATGAGCACCTTTATTTCACAGACAGAGATGATGAGGCCCAGAAATTTAAACAGAGCACAAAACAAAAGCAAAGTGCCTCAGTCTTACTTTCTGATTTTACCTGTAAGACTGTACAGTAACATCTGCCAGTAACAAATTTATACTAGCATTAAAAAACAAGCAGCTCAGTTATTCATCAGCTCTGTAGTCACCACTGGACAAAGCCTGGGTACCTTCTGTCAGATTCACAGCAAAAAAACACAGAAGTTTTCTCCACTCAGAGAAGTGAAATGAATACAGGAACAAGATTTAGAACTACCCTGTACTTCTAGAAACTTAACAACTGTAAGCAATTAAATTTCAGATTTCATCCACTTATAACAAATGCTTGTTTATACCACTGGATCCCAACAGCCAGTGAACTGTGCTCAGGAAAAACTGAAGGCTTTTTAACAACAGAAGCAAGAAGGAAAAAGAATAGCAAAGCCTATTTCCCCCTTCTAGATATACTTCCAAATACAGAGGCTACTGTGGACCTCAGCCCTGCGTAAAGAACAGAACAAGTAAGAGGCAGTGACCAGCTGCAGGATGAGAGAGACCTGCATCAGCAGAATCATAGAATTGTTTAGGTTGGAAAAGACCTTTACAATCATCCAGTCCAACCATTAACCTAACATTACCAAATCCACCTCTAAACCAATTAAGGGCAGAATAATAATTAATTTCACGTTTCCTGGCTTGGTGGCTGGATTATTTCTTAATGAAAGCAAAACTAGGAATCATTAAGGTTGGAAAGGACCTCTAAGATCATCAGTCCAACTATCAACCAACACCAACATGCCTACTAAACCATGTCCCAAAGTGCCACATCTACCCGTTTTTTGAACACCTCCAGGGATGTTGATTCCACCACCTCTCTGGGCAGTCTGTTGCCCTTCTCTGGACATGCTCCAGCACCTCAATGTCTTTCTTGTACTGAGGGGCCCAAAACTGGACACAGTATTCCAGGTGCGGCCTCACCAGTGCCGAGTACAGGGGGACAATCACCTCCCTGCTCCTGCTGGCCACACTATTCCTCTACAACTACCTGAGAGGAGGTTGTCGTGAGGTGGGTGTTGGTCTCTTCTCCCAGGTAGTTAGCGATAGGACAAGAGGAGATGGGCTCAAGCTGCACCAGGGGAGGTTTAGGTTGGATATTAGGAAAAATTTCTTCACAGAAAGGGTAGTCAAGCATTGGAACAGGCTGCCCAGAGAGGTGGTGGAGTCACCATCCCTGGAAGTGTTCAAAAAACGGGTAGATGCGGCACTTCGGGACATGGTTTAGTCTAGTCTACCCTTGATTGGTTTAGCGTCGACTTGGTAGTGTAGGTTAATGGTTGGACTGGATGATCTTAAAGGTCTTTTCCAACCTAAACGATTCCATGATTCTATTCTATGAAATAGAATGCATATGCTTAATTTCACAGAATACCTGGGCCAAGAGAAATCATACCCTTATTCTTACAACCTACATTTATATGATACCTCTTATTCCAAGGAATTTTACATTTCCTCTTCTTTCGCCACGGAAGCACAGACCCCTCTAGAAGGGAAGGTAGCACCTGTGTGACAACTTAGATCAGCACTATAGTACCCTACACACATAAAGCTTAAGCAAGTCACCCCTTGCTTAAGCGAACACAAGGCACTGTACACCCTAGTATTTTTTGTCTGTCTGCTTACTTGTTTTCTGAAATGGCAAGCAGCCAAATATCCCATTAAAGCAGAAAATTCTATGAATTCTACTGAGTTTACCTCTACTTGGTATTTTCATCTGGGCCATTCAAGAACTGGGGGCCTCCTCTTAAACCCAGACAAACAATCAGTAGAGCATTCTTAGCCTCAGTAGGGACACAAATAAGGGGTCTGTCCTCCAGTCAAAAAAATCCTGTTTCTCTTTTCCTTAATGACTCTCCTCCACACCCAAGAGGTTTTCTAATCAGATTTTACCTCAGTAAGACCCCGGACTTGCTATAGGAATAAGCAGTTGTAGTGGGGGTACATTTCTTGGTGCTGTCAGGTCCCTACTGCTCTTCTCACCTGAAGCATGTAGCTGTGATAATCCTTAATGCGGTGTTGCCAGAACTTCTGCAGCGAGAGCACACTGCCAATGCCCACTTCATGGAAGACCTGCTCCATGACGTCGGGGAAAGGGGTGTGCCCAAGTCGAGCTTCTCGATCCACAGCAAAGCGCAGCAGTTTGGTGAACTTCAAGCAGTACTCGTGGGCAATGTCTGTCAGGGTCTCCAGGACACTCTCATTGGCACACTCAAAGCCTGTGTGAGCCAGGATGGTGGCCACTGACTGGTAGAGAAGCTGCCGGCAGGAGGACCAACTCAGCTCAGTCACTGGCTCCCCTTTTCCTCTAAAAACCAGAAAAGACAAAAATAGCACACCTCCAAAACTGACAGGAATGTATCAGTTGAAGAGATATTGTCAATAATAAGGTGATGTACAAAGGGAAAGCAGATTGTTTGGGGTTCTCCACAGCTGCTCCATTACACATGAAGACTACCTAGTAAGGGTTTATCTGTTTTCCCTTCTTCCCCTCCCTCCAATTCAGCACTGACAATTCTCATTTTCCCTCCTAATGCCGCAAGATTCCTTGGGTGATTCATGAATGTGGGATGCAAATCTTCTGAACGCTTAAGCAACTCCCTTCCCACCCAAGAGCTTTTCTCCTGGAGATGTGAATTAAATGGGTCCTTGACACAAACAAAAAAAGGCATTTTAAATAACATGAATGCGAATCATTTCCCCTCTCAGTTAATTACATTTCTCTTCCTTATTATCTCTGATGTCACAGGCCTAATAGTCAGATGCAAAGGCTTCTGGGATAGACAAGATCTGAATTTATAATGCAAAAGACACACATAAAAAGCAAGAAACAGGATACACATACGTTGTATAAAGTTACACTGTAGCCAAAAGGACCATTTCCTTTCCCTCGTTTCCAGTAATCATTAAGCACGACACTGAAATACGTATCCCCGTATGCAACCTAAGAAGTGAACACCAGGCCCTGGGAGGAGGCCTGGAGAGGTTCTGGTGTGGAGCAGCATTCCCTCCCTGCCCTTGGGTTTGAGACCTCTTTTCTTGGTGTTGCTACACAGGAAGAAGTGACCACACAGGACGGAGGAGATGGAGAACAACTGACATGAGCACTTCAAACATCATTCATTTACAGTCAGGCAACTGAGTTTTTCATCAAGATGAATTAACAAATAGAAATTCCACACAGGAAAAAGAGAAGATGAGATAAGGCGAGGCCTCTGAAAGGTAAACATATTTCTACCAGATTTCTCAACTCACAATTAATGCATGTGATGTATTTGCCTGTATCAGTAACACGGTCTTCAAATGCTGATGTCAAAATATCACATTTCCTTTCTGCTAAATATATTTATGCACTTTTTTACACTTCATTCAGCACCAATAGCAGAATTAAGCTAACAATTTCATCCTTCACTTGTTTCTGATCAATCTCTCCCAACATCTTCCGCAGCTCACCCTGAGATTCGCCTCGCTCCCACCCTACGTTACTTCCATATCACCACACACCCTTTCCAGTAACAAGACCCGATTAAACAGTACACAGACAGCATTGATGCCTTGATAAAATTCTCACTACTCTGTCTCTCCAAGGAGTGCATTAGGTACCCTTCAGTCTCACTGAGATGCTGGGTCACAGAGCCTCCTGTGGTCACAGAGCTCGCCCTGATCCTCAGAACTGACCCATAGAAAACCACTGAAACGCGGCAGTTTAAAAAGAGAACATTTCAGGGGAGTAAAAATGGAAGGTTAAACTTAGAGCTATCAGGACCAAAATCATTCATTTCCAAGAACACCAGCTCAGCACTTTCTGATTATGCAAATAAAGGGGGGATCACACTGTATTAAGAGCTGCAGATGATGATATTTTTAAGTGGATATTAAGAACAGCATGTGGATCTCAGGTCATGGGTTCATCCCAGTTATTAATTGCTGGAAAATGACTCACATCCCAATTCCGACTCAATTATGTAACTACTTTGTAAAGAAGACAGCAGGTGCTCTGACAAGATGAATTAAAACATCATCAGTTCCCTTATAAACCAAGTGTCACCCATACTGTTTTTACATCTCCCTCACTCCCCCCTCCACCTCCCAGCAACAGATTTCTGAAGTGCACAAACAGCCATATGTCTCATACAACACTGGGACCAGGAAAAAACAACCATCAAACAAACAACAGAAAAAAACAACCATCGAACAAAACCAACCAGAAAACAACCATGAAAATTTATGCCTATAAAAAAGAATCTCCTCTTTTTTAACACATATAAAGGACATACCTATCTGTCCAGCAGCCATCAGTTGAGAGCATCTTACACTACCAAAACCACCAAACACCAGACTACTATTAATACAGAGACAAATAAAGAACCATTATTGATGCTCTGCCACTCACTCAAAGCACTATGGACAAACTTAAACTAGACACAGAATTTGGCAAGCCCAAGCTGGATACTCAGCCACTTGTAAAATAGAGCACAACAACCATTTAGCAATACATATCGCTGCTCAGAAGCAGCAGAGAATGTTATATCTCTTTTAAACTCCTAGAGGAAAAGAAACTAATTGCCAGCATTAAAATGCAGCTAGGTCACTATGCTGAAAGGGATATAATCAACTTGGAATCTAATCAATTAAGGACAGAGAGAAAAGAAATTTCAGGTACTGTACTCAAATCCAAATCCCCACCTCTTGTTCTTGGTAAGGTCAATCAATTTTGTTTTGTTTTTCTTATGTTTTCTTCTCTTGTTTTCCTGTTTCCCACAATAAGCAATAGAGGAAGATGATTAAAAGCCTGATTAGACAGCAAAAATTGAAATCTTGTTGTGGGTGTTAATGGAAACCAACAAATGAGAAAGTATCCGTTTTTCCTCATCTCCTTTGACTTTCAGGTACTGTCTGAAAAGAATGCACATAAACAAAAACAGCCATATAGACACATTTAAGCTATGTAATGTCAAGCCTTCCAAAAAGGACCAGCAAACAACTTCTTTTCCCTGGTGATCATAGCTAAAGAGCCTTGGTCTTAGATCTCATCCAGATACCTAGCACCTACAAAAGCACCCTTCCAGATACTATCATTATGCAGAATGCCACCCTCTGCAGCACTTACTGCTTTCCTGAAAGGCTCCCCATCCAGCAACCATCCAAAGCCAAGCCTACTTAACATATTACCAGGGTCATACAGCTGCAAGTAAACAAGAGTGGTTTAATCCCTGTCACCAGAGATTAACAAAACTGGCAATTAGGCCTGTGACTTGGAGGTGATCATCTCTACAGAATATATAGTATGCAATTTATCACAAATATTGGTCAACTTGTCGCTCTTCAATTTTGTATTTCCAATAGGATCTATATTTTTATATATGAGTCACCAACACTAGATGATGTTCCAGACAGAAATCTACCTGCCAAGCCACTAATTCATCAGACCCAAACCCCAGTTTTCTCCCACTGCTGCCAGCAAACCCGCAACATGCAGATCTTCACAACAGAAAAAAGTGTCCATTTATACCAAACAGGCTTATTTTCAGGATTCATAAGGTTTCAGAACTAACAAAAGGCCCATATTCTGTGTCAACAAGACATTCCCCAAAGGCACCACGATCCATTCACCCCAGCTCCTCTTCTGTAAAGCTGTTTTTCTTAGAGGGAAGGAGATCTCATGGTTCATTTCCTGTGCAACTATCTTTAGGGGAAAGTGTGTGGACTAAGTCAGTACAAGGATTGACAGCTGAGGTTCACTCAACTGCAGTAATGGATTGAAGTGCTCTGCTCCCTCCTAGGTGAGCATAAGCTAGCAGCAGATGGAGGGAGGGATTGTTTTTCCTATGAACACATCCATTTTATGAAACACTACATTGTGGAGTTGAATTTCTACCAAATGATGTGCAACAAGGTCGCTTCACAGCCATTTTCCCCAAAACAGTAAAATAAAAGAGAACGCTGAAAAAAATGAGATTATACCAAAGAGTGCATCAAAGTACACAGCACACTAACTCAAACCAGAAAGTTGTTTCCTTTTGAAAAAGGGCCTCTTTCCACCTCATCCTGAGTAAGCCTCTTTTTAAATCTCTCTGCTACGTGTACAGAAGGCTGTACAGGTATAAAAAGAAAATGCTCAACAGATAATGGCAAGAGGTAATAGATAACATCTGGAAAACAAATTGGGTCCCAGTGGCCCAACCCAGAAGATCGGACAGTTTAGGGGCTAAGCTGAAGTGCTTCATCCGGCAGAGGAAGTATGTTCTGCCTGCTCTAGTTTCCACTGCTGCAAATCCTTCCCAATATTAAACCTACAATCCTGCCAACACATGCTTCCCTACTTCTGTACAGACATTTCTGCCATGAACTGTCTTCCCATTGCAATGTCCCAATTTCATTCACAGATTGTCTTTCAATGCAAAGCACACAGCTGATGTGGTCAGAAACACAAATGAGAGAATGGCAGAGAAATCTGTTAAGAAACCAACCACGCACACACACGAAAAAGCATCTGAAGAGGCACATAGTGAGAAGGTTAGGTTTCTTTTGAAGGTGCATTCATGCTAATCGGAGGAAACTGAACAGAGAAGAAGGAAAAGCTAGCAGCCATATTATGGTAAAAGCCTCCTGTTCAAATAGTGGTTTCACGTCTACAGTTCCTTACTCATTCTTCATCGATTATGCTTTAAGCTTACCTTCTGTTTCTATACCAACCATAAACAAATGTTAATCCCTTATTGTGTATTCCAAGAACTGTAACATCAACCGTTGCAAATCAGCAAGACCAGATGGTAATTCATACAGGAACACTAAAGGAATTCAAGAATGAAATAGCTGAATAGCTGTGGTGAGTTACCTCTTGCTTTAAACCGTCTTCGCCCTTGAGGACCAGAAGACAGAAAACACGAAAACATTTTCTTCTAACAGCTTCAGAAGAGATGTGAAGAACTGCAGGCTGGGAAGCCTGATATATTCTGGTGCATCAGGGAAATTCAAAGAAATGATAAGAACAGAATTAGAGGACACATGGGTAAATAAGATACACTCAGAAAGAGTCCAGACAGCTTTTGTAAATGGAAAACCTGTCCCACAAACCTACTAGAGTCCTCCAAATCCATCAATAAGCAAGTACATAAGAGATCTCCACTGTGGAGCCCAGGTCTTCCCTCAAGGATCTGTGCCAGAATTAAGGTTTGTTTTAGCATATTTATAAACAGTCTGGGAAAATGGAGTAAAGGAATAGCATCGTGATTAAAACTGCTGGTGGTACAGATTTTGGGGAGTTGAAAATACCAAAACTACAGAAAAATACCAGTAAATTTGGTTCTGCCTCTTCCTCATCTCAAAAGGGATGAGGAGGTAGGGGTTACAGGTATGGGGCAGGGCAGAGGGGAGGAAAACCAAAATGAATCCAGGGAATAACAAAATAAAAGACAAGGGTGTGGGGTCAAAGGATGAAAATTAAAAACAAGAAAGCAGAAGAGGACATGTCTATAATAAAGAAATTTGTGGTCTGATTCAAGCCAGCCGTTCTTATCTTCCTTTCTTCCTATGTCTCAATATACCTATACAGTGCTTCACAGACCCAGGTTACTGCCAAATAAGATGGAATTAAAATATGGATTTAGTCGAATACTGTAACTCTGACCATGGCACTTCAGAAGGCAGCATAAAATTAAGCACTACCATGTTTTATCAAGGGGAAGAATGGTCTTCCTTAAATTGTTTTTACACAGTAAGAATAAGCGTCAGCAAACCATATAACTTTATTTTCACTGCTATAACAGCAGCTGCTATTCTTAATTCATAGAATCATAGAACCGTTTAGGTTGGAAAAGACCTTTAAGATCATCCAGTCCAACCATTAACCTACACTACCAAGTCCACACTAAACCAATCAAGGGTAGACTAGACTAAACCATGTCCCAGAGTGCCATGTCTACACATTTTTTGAACACTTGCAGGGATGGGGACTCCACCACCTCTCTGGGCAGCCTGTTCCAATCCTTGACTACCCCTTCCGTGAAGAAATTTTTCCTAATATCCAACCTAAACCTCCCCTGGCGCAGCTTGAGCCCATTTCCTCTTGTCCTATCACTAACTACTTGGGAGAAGAGACCAACACCCACCTCACTACAACCTCCTTTCAGGTAATTGTAGAGAGCGGTAAGGTCTCCCCTCAGCCTCCTCTTCTCCAGACTAAACAACCCCAGTTCCCTCAGCTGCTCCTCATTAGGCCTGTGCTCCAGACCCTTCACCAGCCTTGTTGCCCTTCTCTGGACACGCTCCAGCACCTCAATGTCTTTCTTGTATTGAGGGGCCCAAAACTGGACACAGTATTCCAGGTGCGGCCTCACCAGCACCGAGTACAGGGGGACAATCACCTCCCTGCTCCTGCTGGCCACACTATTCCTGATACAAGCCAGGATGCTGTTGGCCACCTTGGCCACCTGGGCACACTGCTGGCTCATGTTCAGCCAACTGCCAACCAACACCCCCAGGTCCTTTTCCACCAGGCAGCTTTCCAGCCACTCTTCCCCAAGCCTGTAGCATTCGTTGCATGGGGTTGTTGTGACCCAAGTGCAGGACCCAGCACTTGACCTTGTTAAACCTCATACAGTTGGCCTCGGCCCATCGATCCAGCCTGTGCAGGTCCCTCTGCAGGGCCATCCTACCCTCCAGCAGATCGATACTCCCGCCCAGCTTGGTGTTGTCTGCAAACTTACTGAGGGTGCACCCAATCCCCTCATCCAGATCGTTGATAAAGATATTAAACAAGGCTGGCCCCAGAACAGAGCCCTGGGGAACACCACTCGTGACCAGCCGCCAACTGGACTTAACTCCATTCACCACAACTCTCTGGGCTCGGCCACCCAGCCAGTTTTTTACCCAGCGAAGACTACACCCTTCCAAGCCATGAGCTGCCAGCTTCCCAAGGAGAATGTTATGGGAGACTGTGTCAAAGGCTTTGCTAAAGTCCAGGTAAATGATGTCCACAGCCTTTCCATCATCTACCAGGCGGGTCACCAGGTCATAAAAGGAGATCAGGTTGGTCAAGCAGGACCTGCCTTTCATGAACCCATGCTGGCTGGGCCTGATCCCCTGGTTGACCTGCACTTGCCTGTTGAGTTCACTCAATATGAACTGCTCCATAATCTTTACTGGCACCGAGGTCAGGCTGACAGGCCTGTAGTTCCCCGGGTCCTCCTTCCAGCCCTTCTTGTAGATGGGTGGGCGTCACATTGGCAAGCCTCCAGTCATCAAGGACCTCCCCTGTTAACCAGGACTGCTGATAGATAATGGAAAGTGGCTTGGAAAGCTCCTCTGCCAGCTCCCTCAATACTCTTCGGTGGATCCCATCTGGCCCCATAGACTTGTGAGCATTCAGGTGGCATAGCAGGTCGTTAACTGCTTCCTCCTGGACCATCCTGGTCCCCATCCCTGTCTTCCAGCTCAGGGGGCTGAGTACCCTGGGGATGACTGGTCTGGCTATTAAACACAGAAGCAAAGAAGGCATTAAGTACACCAGCCTTTTCCTTGTCCTCGGTGACAATGTTCCCCCCCACATCCAGCAAAGGATGGAGATCCTCCTTGGCTCTCCTTTTATTGTTGATGTACTTATAAATACATTTTTTATTATCTTTTACAGCATTGGCCAGATTGAGTTCTTGCTGGGCTTTTGCTTTTCTAATTTCCTCCCTGCATGACCTAACAAGATCCCTGTATTCTTCCTGAGTTGCCCGCCCCTTCTTCCAAAGGCGGTAGACTCTCCTTTTTTCCCTGAGTCCCAGCAAAAGCTCTCTGTTCAGCCAGGCCGGTCGTCTTCCCCGCTGGTTGGTCTTACGGCACACGGGGACAGCCCACTCCTGTGCCCTTAACACTTCCTTCTTGAAGAAGGCCCAGCCTTCCTGGACCCCTTTGCCTTTCAGGACTGCCTCCCAAGGGACTTTCCCAACCAGCATCCTGAACAGGCCAAAGTCTGCCCTCCGGAAGTCCACTGTAACAGTTTTGCTGCCCCTCCTCTTCACATCGCCAAGAATCGAGAACTCTTATCATATCATGGTCGCTAAGCCCAAGATGGCCTCCAACCACGACATCTCCCACAAGCCCTTCTCTGTTTGTAAACAGCAGGTCAAGCAAGGCACCTCCCCTGGTAGGCTCACTTACCAGCTGTGTGAGGAAGTTATCCTCCACACACTCTAGGAACTTCCAAGACTGTTTCCTCTCTGCTATGTTGTATTTCCAGCAGATGTCTGGCAAGTTGAAGTCCCCCACAAGAACAAGGGCTAGTGATTGTGAGACTTCTGCCAGCCGCTTGTAGAATGCTTCATCTATCTCTACATCCTGGTTGGGTGGTCTATAGCAGACTCCCAACAGGACATCCGCCTTGCTGGCCTCCCCTCGCATCCTTACCCATAAGCACTCAACCTTATCGTCACCACTGTTGAGCTCTATGCAATCAAAACACTCCCTAACATGCAGAGCCACCCCACCGCCTCTCCTTCCTTGTCTGTCCCTTCTGAAGAGCTTATAGCCATCCATTGCAGCACTCCAGTCATGAGAGTTGTCCCACCACGTTTCTGTGATGGCGACTATGTCATAGCCATCCTGCTGCACAAGGGCTTCCAGCTCCTCCTGTTTGTTGCCCATGCTACGCACATTGGTGTACATGCACTTGAGACGGGCTATCAATTTCGCCCCCAACGTTGCCATGCCGCCCCTGGGCTCCTCACTAGCGGGCCCGTTTATATCCCCTTCCCCCTTCGAACCTAGTTTAAAGCCCTCTCAATGAGTCCCGCCAACTCATGGGCAAGAATCCTTTTCCCCTTTGGAGACAGCTGATCTCCATCAGCCGCCAGCAGGCCTGGTGCCTTATAAGTGTCTTAAAACAGTTAAGAACAAACATGCAACAACAAACTCAAAGCTTTCCTCCTGGAAAAGCATAAATGTGTTTGGTTTAGCAAGCACACAATTAAATTCTAGTCTACACAGCAGCTCATTATAAATCCACTCTCCGTCAGCCCCAAAACATTTAATTTCAAAATTGTCTATCCAGTTTTTACAATCTAGTCCTTAAACTCCCCCATGTGGTTGACTGCTAAATAACACTTCTTTACTTGGACCCCAGAAACTCACAAGAGACAACAAAAAGACAAAGCAGCCCTCAAAAGACGGACAGAGCCACAGAAAACTGAACTTAAAGCTGAAGCCACTGGCGAGGACAGAGCAGAACATCGCTCAGTTCTACAAACCTCAGAGCCAGAAAGAGCAAGAGTCACAGGGCTCAGACTTTACCCTCACAGGACTGGATTTCCCTTCACCCCTCTAGGCTTATTACTTCATTTCTTCTGAGAAGGATGATGGTGTTCCTCTACAAAGAGCAGTAAAGAATCGCTCTACTGTTCAGAGAGACTATGTTACCAAAAGCAACATCTTTCAGTAACATGCATTTTACACAACCTCAGGCTATTTAAGATCTCAGTGGCATTTAACTGATACACTATATTTTATTGATAAACATTTTCTTGATTTTAAAAACTAAAATGTATTATCCTCTCCCACATCATTTTCATTGGTGCACAATCTTTAATCTAAGAACAGGAAGTTATAGTAGTGAGGACTAATCCCTGAATTTAAATGCACATAACCTACAAAGTATCGTAAGATCCTGCAAGAAATGCAACACCTCCTTGTGAATTTAGTGCTTGTCAGAGAGGTAGAGAGGGAGGTGGTGGCAATACTATTTAATCACAGATTGGCTGCAGAGGCAGAAGCAATGCAACCTTCCTTTACATTCTCTCCAGCCCTTGGCTGGTGGAACCAGTATCAGAGGCAAGAATTCCCTTCACCCATACTCATTGTCACCTCTGACCAGAATAACACCAACAGGGTGAAATGTGATAGTTACTACATCACAGGTCCTTGGCCACTGAAACCTTAAAAATACATTATCAAATCATCTTTTCAGAACCTACAGCTAAACCGCCAAACCTAATCATGCGTCTTCTGGATTTTCAGTTACAGTAAGGCAAGTTTAGTTGTGAGCAAGTGACCTAAATAGAAGAGACTTCACATCCACTAACTAAACTTGTCAAAATACCATTGCAGGTAGCAAAACCATCGACAAACATTTAGCGTAGCACTGACAAGACAAAAATCAGCGCTACACATCCACATTTTATAGACAGGAAACAAAAGCGTATTTATTTTAAACAACGTGCATGTTATCCACATGGGAGAAATCTAAATCTTTCCTTTTCAAACTTTACATACAACTGTTTGACCCTTCAGCCTAAGGGAATCAACATAACTACATATATATTAAAAAAACAATCAGCTTTCCTTCAGCCAAGAACTAACCCAAAGAAATACCAACACACCTGTAGAAATCACTTTCTGGGTCACTGTGCCTCAGCTGAAATGGCATTTTGGGGGTTTTGCTATCCAGAGGAAGCAGGTCATCGGGGAGAGGTGGAGAGGCCGGACAAGATGGCAGAGGTTCGTTGTCTTCAGTTTTTATGCCCTCCGCTTGCTGCTGGTTTTGAGCCTGAGCCATGGCGATCAGGCTGCGCAGCCGCCTGTTGTGCTGGATGAGCTGAATGGTGTGAATTGTGAGGCTGCAGGGCTCCGAGGGAATGTCCAGCATGGTGGTTGGCCGGGGTTTGTTTGCAGATGGCTGATGCAATGGAGGATCTTGGACTTCCACAGTACGAAACTCACGCTGAAGCAGGTCAAAGGAGCTGCGGTTGGCCTGGTTAGATGAAACTGGAATCTCACCCCAATATCGCAGCATTTTTACAAAGGTCACGTATCGTCCTCAGAGCCCAGAAGGCTACCAAATAATGTAGGACAAAGGAGCCTTGTCACAGGGAAAAGCGCTAGGCTTTGGGCAGCAACAGAAACTGGAGCTGGGATGACGCTCCGAATAAAGCAAATTAAGACGGTCAAGAAAGCTGTTGCTCAGTGCTTCACTGAGCAGCGCGGTTTCCACGACGGCATCAGGATGCAACACTGGCATTTAACACATTTCTGCTCCTCCTGAGGGAGGGAAGAAGAAAGGAACGCACCCGTGAGGCGGTAATTATTTCTGTTTGTAATGGGGCCTGGTGTGGCTCCACCTGGGCCACGCCGACATCTCGCTGAGCGGGACCCACGGCGTGCCCTGATTTGCGTAGAGACACTCCGGGGGCCGCACTCGGCTGGCCCGCCGCCCCCGCCAGGCCCCGCCACCTGCCTGCCTGCCCGCCCGCCCGCCCTGGGCCCAGCTCGGGGCCCGCGGCTGCCCCGCACCGCTACCCCTCACCCCGGCCCCTCAAGCCGGCCCACGGCTCGCCACGGCGGCCCCAAGTGCGCCCGGCGCGGAGCCCGCCCCGCCGTACCCGCAGCTCCCCCGCCGCTCCGCGCCCGGCCGCCGAGCCGGAAGTCGGCCCTGGTCCGTCACCAGAAGCGATTCCCCCGCCACCAGCGCTCCTTTGCGCCGGGAGGAGGGAAGCGATCGCCGCCGCTCCCGTCTTCCCTGCCGCAGCCTCCCTCCCCGTCTCACCCCTTACGCTACCCTGGGCCGTGGCTGAGGCAGCGGCGCGAACCCCTGGAGCTGCGTCCTGCCTCCGGTACGGCACCCGCAGCGGTGCTCGTCCCCGGAGGACTCTATTTAGGAACGGACCCGGGAAGATGGCGGAGGCCATGGAGACGGAGGCGGCCGCCGCCGAGCCCGCCGCTTTCAAGCGCCCGAGCCGCCCGCTGCCCGCCGCGGCCCGCGCCGCGGAGGGCGAGGAGCCGGGGCCCAGCCCGGTGGCCCCCCGCCCCGCCGCCGCGCCGGCGGCGCCGCGCTACGAGGAGCCGCCGTGGGGCAGCCGCCCGCCGGCCGGCGCCGGCTACGGGCTGGAGGTGCTGAAGGGTGGCGTGGCGCTGGGCTCGGTGCGGCTGGAGGGCAGCAGCTGGTTCCTGGTGGGGCGGCTGCCCGGCTGCGCACTGGCCCTGGAGCACCCCTCGGTGTCGCGGCACCACGCCGTGCTGCAGTACCGCGGCCCTGGCTGCTCCCCCGACGACGCCGATGCCGCCGGCTTCTACGTGTACGACCTGGGCAGCACCCACGGCACCTTCCTCAACAAGGCGCGGGTGCCGCCCCGCACCTACTGCCGGGTGCGGGTGGGCCACGGGCTCCGCTTCGGCGGCAGCTCCCGCCTCTTCCTCCTGCAGGTGGGTCGGGGCCCGGGCGGCCCCCCCGGGCGTGTGTCGGGTGAGTCGTCTGCTGACGGCCTCCCCGGGCCACGCTCGGGATTTACCCGGCTCCATCTACACCTCCCTGGCGTCGCGGGGTGAAAGCCGCTTCTGAGGCGTGAGGCGGTTTAAATGCTTTGGAAGGAGCCCAGCGCTGCCGTGGTTGTTTTACTGGGGAAAAGTAGCCAGCGGTAGGTGTCCGCTGCCAGCTCTGTGGTGAGGGCTGGGGCTGAAGGACAGAGCTGGGCCGTGGGGTCCCCCCGCCGCTGCGTCATCTGGGTGCGCTGGGCACAGGGCAGCTCTGCCGGGGGCTCAGCCTGACAACAGGCATGGCAGCTTCTGCTGGTGCGCAGCAAGTGCGAAAGGCATTTCTCTCCAACAGTGTGATGTATCAGGAAAGTCTCCAGCAGTATGATATGTCAGGAAAGTAAAGCACCAATATTTCTTTGTGAACGAGGGGAGCTTTTATCAGTAGGAACTTAGAGAGCGCTTTGCGTGCCCTATGCGCACTTCAGAAGCTGCTCGTTCCTCAAATTCTTCTGTGTGGCACTGAAGGAAATGTTTACCTTCTGCCTTTAAAATACAGTTATATTTCAGATTGATCTGACTGCAAGTGCACAATAATGCTCCCCTCCCCCCCCCCCCCCCCGTTTGGAAAGGGCATTACAACTAATATACTTGGGGATGCAAACCGTAACAAATGGTCTAATTCCACTTCTTGAAGAGCACTATAATGATTTTATGACATAAATATTTACAATAACGTATAATGTATAATGTACGTTATTGTGCATAATGTATAATGTATGTTATTGTGCATAATCTGCATTTCTGTTGAAAATACTTTTTTTTTTTTCTTTTAAAAAACACTTCTGCTAAGTTACTGTTTGTGACATAGGGACCCAAAGAGGACCAGGAGTCTGAGTCGGAACTAACTGTGACTCAACTGAAGGCACTGCGTAAACAGCAGCAAGCAAAATTAGAAAAGACAATGTTGGGAGAGGACTCTGATGAGGAAGATGAAAAAGAGGAGAGAAGTGAGAGGAGTCAGAACAGTGTTATGAGCTGCTCGTGGGGAATGGGTAAGTGATGATGTATAAATCAGCTGATACAGCTTGGAAGGTCTTTAAGCCAGTTTTCAGTGAATACTAGGGTTGAAATTCCAGCTGCGTGTCAAGTGTCCCAATCCAGTGGAAGTTCTTGAGTACAGATTAATCTTTCTATTTTTAAAAAGAAGAGTGCTGTGACAAGGCAAGCTTATATCTGGTGAGAAGTGTGCTAGAGCTCTTTTAAAAAGAGAGAAGGTAATTTGCCTGCACCTATAAAAAGCTATGAGACCAAGAGTTTAGGTTAATGCTATATGTTTTGTTCCTGTGATGATGTCCACCCTTTTGCCCGAAAGGTGAAATTTAATTGCTTGAGACTTCTATGAAGTATAGTTGTCTTTAAGTTTAAACAAGAAGTTTACATCTTAAAGCTAGATAAATTGGAAATAATGAGTTTTCCAGTACAAAATGAGTTAGTTTTTTGAATGGAAATGTATAAGCAAATAAACCCTTGAAAGTGCTGAAACTGCAGTGACATTCATCTACAAAACTGTATCTTATGATAACTAATAGCAAAAAAAAGCAGGTGGGGTTTTTTTTTGATTGGATGCAGAAATAATATTTGAGTTACGGGAAATAATTTTAGGATGATGTAGCTGCTACTTCTTTCGCACTATCAAAAGTTGAAATATACTGGTGTTCTCTTTCTAAGTTTCACCATTTTTTTTGCACTTTGTATGCCGCCTTCTAGGGGAGGATGCTGAGGAGGATGAGGTTGAAGAAAACCCTATTGCTATTGATTTTCAGGATATACAAGATGCCTTCTATATGAAAGATCCTAGGAAGGCCTTACAGGGCTTTTTTGACAGAGAAGGTACTTTTTTTTGTTTGTTTTTGTTAATTAAATGTAATTGTTTCTGTTTAGCAAAGTATGACATTTGTGCTCATGCTTTTCTTTGGGAATTAAGGTGTGGGAGCTAAACTTTTCTATTACATTGTAGGTAAGTTGTTTGGTCAAGTTTTGGGGGGGGGTGGTAGTGGTTTAGTTTGTTGTTTTTTGGGGGGTTTGTTGTTTTTTTTTTTTAATTAAAACGTAGCTCACCATTGTATATCTGAGACTTGGTTACTAATTTCTGAGCTGGGAGTTACAGAGAGCACCTCGTATTCCTCTGGAATGACACTCAAACTGTGCCCATGCTTTGAAGCTATGCTGAAAAATCCAAACCGATCGAATTCCAGACTGTTCAGTCTGATTGTGAGATAGAATTGGAAAGTATAAAAGGACAAAAGGCAATAATGAATTGGTCTAGACTTTCAGTGGCTGCTAGCAAAACTTACAGATGACTCATATATTTGCTAAAGTAAAAAATTAATCTTCAAGACAATGTCTGTGAATCGAGATTGCAAATTGTCATTACTTCAATGTCGTTTACTTTAACACATACAGAGGCAAGATTGTTTTTTCTTTGAACTACATATACTTGAACCGGCCACTTACAGATTTTTTTAATCTCAAAAAGCCTTGATTGTGAAAAACAACCAAATGAGCATAATACTGACTGAAGATCCCATGGCTTAAAAAAAAAAGGCGGCAAATTCAGTCCTTTGATATGTAAAAGGGCATTTTACCTCTTTTGTTTAACCATTATATTCTTTGCTGTAAAGATTATTCCTGCTTATTTCAATTTTGGTTACTACATCAACTTTCTTTTTCTCTCTAGGAGAAGAGTTAGAGTATGAATATGATGATCGTGGGCACAATAGCTGGCTATGCAGGATCAAGTATGTATGTCTCCATTCACTTTTGTACATAGAAGCTGACTTAATTGAATTCACAAACAAAAGCTGAAGGAATTACTTGTTTTGTCACACTTGGCAAGGAGGCCAGCTGGAATTAGACCTAAGCACTGATACTGAGACAGACAGAAGTTCAAGGATCAGTGCCTAGTTCAGTGTCTACGTTCCTGTCTGGTCTGGCAGCATCTGGTTTTCCTTAGAGGTGAAAATCGGGAAAGCAAGAGTCTAGGTTCTTTCAGTTCCCCTTGTTTTGAGAAATATGTGAAATTGAAATACAAAAGAAGAAACTCGGAAACAATCTCTTTCAATTCCTAATGAGAGAGAGAGAAAAAAAATCATTCATTCTGCTGTGTACCCAATTTCAGTTCTTTCATGGTATAAGGCAGTTTTTGATGGGCTCCTGCAAGAGGCCACTAACATCATTCTTTTATAAGACAGGAGAAGGTGAGGTGGAAATTAAGTCAACAGGATAGGCCTCAAATGGATAGGTACACCATTGCAATGATTGTGCTACTTAAGAAACCTTTGTTTCAGCATGGAAAATATTTGTTACTGGTGTTGCATGGATGCAAGATATTGGTGCTTAAAATGATTTAGGAATTGACATTTAACCTTCTAACTTCTTGTATTTGCAGTGGAATGAATATAGGAAGAATTCTTGTTTGGACTAGTGAAATAAAAATTTTCTGGCATGCTTTAGGAAATCCATCCTTGTGTTTGATTGGTACTGTATAAAATAAAAAGTGGAAATAGTTAACCCACAAAAAAAGACTAGAGTGAAATGGAGAGAACAATGCCAACATTATGAATAAAATATCTCAGTAGCATCTGTGAAAAGCCGTTTGTATCTGAGCTGTTCTCTGGTCCTTCAAACTGAACAGGTTGCCTGTGGATGATGCATCAGGGAAGCAGCTGGTGGCAGAGGTTCTCCATTCTGGAAAGAAGAAGGAAGCAATGATACAGTGCGCACTAGAAGCTTGCAGGCTACTTGATGCTCGGGGAGTACTGAGGCAAGAAGCAGGTGAATAACTAGTCAAATGCTGTGATTGTTCTAAAAGCCCTAAATTAGGGATTTGA
Organism: Pelecanus crispus; assembly: GCF_030463565.1. Taxonomy (NCBI): domain Eukaryota; kingdom Metazoa; phylum Chordata; class Aves; order Pelecaniformes; family Pelecanidae; genus Pelecanus; species Pelecanus crispus. The sequence continues at coordinate 43,547,385 of NC_134645.1, read as the reverse complement.
GATGGCTGTCTTGCATTTCTTTTATTGATCAATGGTATGCAAATCATTTTGTTTCTTGCCTTCTCCCTTACCTTTCCTAGTATCCCGAAAAAGGAAATCAAAGAACTGGGAAGATGAGGATTTTTATGACAGTGATGATGACACCTTTCTTGATCGAACTGGTGCTGTAGAAAAGAAGCGACTGAATAGAATGAAAAAAGCTGGTAAAATAGAAGAAAAACCAGAGACTTATGACTCCCTGGTAAGAAGAATCAGGCTTGTTCTCTCATGCATGTATTATGGCCAAGTTAGAATAAAATAGTGGTTTTTTTGATTTGTCGCCAATATCTATAAATACCTGAAAATATTGCTCACTTTATTCTAGTGGAAGCATACTACCTTGCCTTTGTCTGTGTAGTATTGCCTTCTACTCGGTGGTTCATGACAGTGGGTAAATGAAATACCAGAACAGGATACTTTTAAAATAGTTTTAAAGCATCCTAAAAATAGTTGCGAGCTTTCAAGTACACAGGGCACATCCCAAAGAAGGATCTTATTCTTCTTCAAAGAATAAGTCTTCAAATAATAAGAATGGACTGACAGGCGTATGACAACTAAAAGTCCTACACAGACAATAGAGTGTAGGGGAGCAGGGATAGGGAGGGTTGGGGCATCACAGTGGTGGTATAGCACTACTTCAGAAGCATTATACATATTTTTGTGTTTCAAAAAGAAAATTGTATGAACAGTATGTGAAAGGACTGATAAGTTTTTTAGGAACAATCTAGACTATAATTTTTTCAGCCCACAAACTCCTGGTCAAAGATCAGAAGTAGAAAAATGGAGGTAATTTGGTAGGATATTTGAGTAACTCTTAAAAGAGGATTTTAAGAAGATAAAAAGATCTAAGCATGTTGTTCTTTTGTAGGTCACAAAGCTAAATGAAGCTGAAAATGAGCTTTCTGAGATAACGGAGAAGCTGAAGGCTTCAGGGAAAGGTAAGGCAAGTTTATTTGATCGTAGTGCTTTCCATAAAGAACAATAAACAGATGAAAATATATCTTATGGATTTCTGGTTTAAGTGCTTTTTTTTGTGTGTGTCCACTTTTCACAAAGGGGTAGGAAGATCTGCAGCTGAGTTCGCTGGAAAGGATTCTTACGCTCTTCATCCAGTAGTTTATGTACTCTGTGTGTATAGTCACTTGCTAACAAATGCAGCTTTTTCCAAAGCAAGCAACAGCTAAGTTAAGGTGAGGAGGTGAGTGTGCAAGCTCCTGGAGTTTAAGAGGGTGAGCATTATTACTGTTTATCTGCCCATATTAATGAAACTGACCCAGTTTGAGGAACACTTTTTTCCACTCCCTCCAAAACCATTTATAAGGGAAGAGCAAACAACTGACAGAAAAGACAGTATCTTTTATTTCACATCTCTCATTGTAAATGCACCTTGAAAAGAGAAATGTGGAGTCGAAGCAGCTGATGCTTAGCCTGTATGTTCAGTGAACTTGCTAGCTTATGAGGGTGCCATTCCGGTTCTAGGATTATGCCTTTGCGTACCAAGGCAGAGCCTTTCCAAAGTGGTGATTGTATTTCGTAGTGAGTTAGATTTAAAAGCATACTATACAAATAGCTGCATTCTGCTTTCTGTTACTGATGATGTCTTGCAGAATAAAAGGAAACCATGAAGGAAATGTGTCTAGGCTGGTTCTTCATACAAGAACCTTTTTAACAGAGTTGGCGTTAATAAAGGTTGCAGTGTCAGTTTGTCAGAAGAGTTTCTTTCCAAGAAGCCTAGCAGCAATCTGACAGCTGGGCTATCTTTTGTGCATTATATGGGTATGTTTCTTTGTAGTAATTCAGCTCCACACCAAAACTCATTTGTATCAACATTTTTGTTAGTGATTGATTATACCAGGTCACTGTTCAGCAAACAGTACTGTTCCACTGAGCATTCTAACTGATGGGTTGGTTCAGTGTGTTTGAAGGAATTGTTTTTGGCGTGACTGTTCTGATAAGTAGTTAACAATTGACTAGCAAGAGAAGCTAATGCTTTATATTGTCCAAGACATGTAATTCCGAAATTTTATATGTTACGATGCCTTTGTTTCTGCTGATACCATTTCTCAACAAGCTTACTAAATCATATTGTAGGAGAGGCTGGGAGAAGGAAAAATCAGTTAACTTCTACTAACACCATATAATTCTGATTCATGCTTTGGTAAATTGTAACTTGTTACACAGATAGTTTAGAGCCTTGGAAAAATTGCAGTGTCAGCACTTATTGCAATACAGAGTAATTCAGTATTGGATGGGAATTTCCTAGAACTAGGCCAGGATAAAACATAGCAAATATTGCATCATCAGTTACTTTGTGCGTGTGTGTTCTAGATATTTGTGTTTTCTCTTATTTCTTTGGATGCTTCAGGTTAATTACAGATGTTGAGTATAAGTGTAAGCCAGGAGCATGCATATTGATCAAGGTGATTATTACCACTGTCATGAGCTGTCTAGCAAAGCTGCTGCATTACATACAGTTCTGAAACCTTAACACACTTCTTGCTCTAAATGATTATTTGTAGCCTAAGGGCAAGAGTGTAGAGAGACCAATGAGTGAGTGACAGGCTTAATTGCAACATCTCTTACCAAGCACTTGGAGAAATTAAGTGGTTGTCTAAAACATCACAGTAGAAGTTCATAAATTGTTCTCTGGAGTTCTTCAGAACTGATTACTGATGGACTGACTTGGTATCTCTCATTCACCGATGCAGCTGAATGAAAATCAAATACATCGGAGCTCTTCAGTCTCATCTTTGGTTGCCTGTTCAGAAGAAAATTATCAATAAGTTGATGGTGCAGTAAATAGCCCTATAGCTTTTTTCACTGAAATATAAAGTACAGTAGCCATGATTGATTCACCTCCTAGCAATGCCAGATTTTTCTTCAATAGGGTAGAAAACTGTTGCAACAGATACTGAATGCTAACAGTAACCCTGTAATCTGAACTACCTAATCTTCGGCACTGTTGGTGGAATCAAGCAGAGAATCCTATTTGCAGGAAGGGGTGATCTGACTCACTGAAGGTCACTTACTGACTGAAGCATTTGCACTGTTCCACAGCTAAAGAAGCAAGCTGTGGAACTATAATTTTAATTGTTCTGAATTATCTGACTAGACAGTAAACCATATCTTTGAAATTTGTTGTTTAAATTAAATGATCATTCTGCTCAGCTCCTGCCTGCTAGGAGTTTCAGAGTGTTTGTTAATAATACCTTTTCATTGATGATTTTTGTCTTGGTTCATATAAATAGTTATGAGGAAAAAGAAGTGTATTTTCATCTGAGTTTCTTTTATGACATCTTTTGTCATCATTTGTATTTGTGTGGAGGTGGATGCTACAACTGTTTATCTTTTGAAGCCTCTTAATTCTGTATATCTTTGAACAGTTACTGTTGCGGCTTTCATATATTTGCAAATTGTAAACTGTGTTTTGTTCTAGATCAGAAATATCCATTTCAGTTGAGTCCATTTGTAAACATGAGTCTTATTAGACTTTTCTCTAAATATTTGTCACGTAAAACTGCTTGAATACGTACTCTTAACAATAACTTATTTTATTTGTACACATTTAAAATTTCAAGTGGTACTTAATTAGCTCAAGCTGAACTGAAAATAACTCATTGGTCACTTAATTACATTTGTGCATATATACATAAATGCTTATAATGCAGCAAATAAATATTGGATTTGCCACTTTTCATATAATATTAAAAGGCAGAAGACTACCTGTCAAAAGGCTTCTTAAAATTCTAGCAACAATTCTTTGTTTGCCTCCAAGTTATTTTTGAACACCATATAAAAACTTCTGAAGCATTGTTCAAGCCCAAGAAAGGAGTTTTCCTGGGGTTTTTTTGTTTGGTTATTTGAAATCCACATGTTAGAATTCTGTATTTATTTTTCTTAGTCATTAGAGCTTTAGTTTTTCCTCCTGAGTTTTATTCTAATTAGTCAAATATGTATAGAATTATTAATATTTGAAATCAGGTGGAGCAGAAAGACTGTTACTCTTTTTCAAGAACAGAGCAGTGTTTTCTTGTTAGAAAATCCAGTCAAAACAAAGGTAAATTTTGTACTATTGGCCTAACATATGACACTATTCTTGTATGCACTCAGTCATCCAGGGGTAGTAGGCAGCGGTATGTCTTGATTCATTTCGAGCTTTGTAAATGTTACTACATAAACATTCCAGGAAAGTCAAAATGGGATTCCTGATGCAGTGGTGTGGGATTCTTTGTAGCTGTGTTTATTTTAGTCTGTGACTACAAAAAGAACCCATAAACCACTTCTTTAGGGACAGCAGATCTTGAAGTGAGATGAACAACCTTAGAGACACTTACTCATAGAGAAACATTCAATTTTAAGAGAGGCTTTGTTATGTAAGTGGACTAAAGTTTACTCTCAGGCTTTTGTTAGGAGAAATGCTTTCATCTTTCCAGGGCTAACAACCTCCATTATTTCACCGTTCAACAAAAACTTGAGGAGGGGATAGTTGTTCCTATGTAGCTTATTCTCTAAAGGTAGGACTTGATGAGTACAGCTCTCATTTCCCCACCCGTAACAATATGTATCTTCCCTTTATCTTGCCTAGTCCAGCCCCAGCCAGCAGCTCAAGATTCCTTGGATGAATTCATGACTGAAATAAAATCAGGATGCACCTTAGACAGTGTGGCACGAAAGAAGCTTCACTTGCGGTCGTTTGAACTGAAGAAAGAGCAACAGAGACTGAAAGGGTTAATAAAGCTTGTCAAGCCTGCAGAACTGCCTGAGCTGAAGCCCCAGTAAGTCTTGGCTAAAGTGTAAAACAATTACTTTTACCATTGTTGTTATCCCTGGGCAGTTGTGCAAGCCCAGTAAATAGGCAGGTTTCCAAACACAAAAGCAGGACAGCCTTCCAAACTACCCGGCTCATCTCTCTGCAGAGCTGCTGTGCCTTTTGGCTGTTGCAGCATCGATGGTTGAGGCAGATGCACCACAACACTGCAGTAAGATAAGCCCACACTGGGAGTGTTACCTCAAACGTATATATTTGTCTTAGAGGAAATGGAAATAGTGCAGAAGTTAGTAGTAGTTAAGAAAGGATCACAGTTAGGAGTGGAAACTAACGCATGAGAATTTTAGAATAATCAAGGTAGTAAATAATGCTTAGGCCAGATAAGAGGATATTAGCAACGCATGCCTCACTAATGAGTACCTCCTCAAAAGAATACAAATCTGTAGAACTTCAAGAACTGACAAGGAAATATCCTGCTGCAAAGAAGGTTGGAAAGATAAGGGAAGGCTACAATGTGAGGTCAGCAGTGGTAAAAGGGAGCATCTTGCCCCAGATGCTGCTGAGAAATTGGGCGATTGCAGAAGCATGGTAACTAGAGGAAAGGTAATTCCGGCAGGGGAGATTGCGACCACCAACTCAATTGAGGAACAAAAGGACTACCCACACACACACTCCTTTTGAGTATGCGTAGTGAATTAAAATCACACTATAGCTTTAAAATTAAGTGGAAAAGATGCAGACCAATGGAAGAAGAGGATGCTCAGTCAGTTCAATGATTATGTATTAGATAGGCGTAGTGTGTTAACTGTCATGTATAAATGTCAAAATGAACTTCAGTAGGCATGCTTGATTTCTGGAAATACTCCACCTTGCACCCTGTGCAGAATAAAACAATGTCTCCTCTCTAAACATACTCAGTGTGTTTAGGGAGTTACCTTAAATTACAGGTTACAGGAGGAGGAGAGGAGGAAGGGACTGGAAGCATGGTATCTGTCTTTTTAATTCTTTTTCTCAACCTGCTTCCAAAAGAACTGAAGAATTTTGTATTATGTACGACATGAAAACCACTTTCACTCCATGAAATGTACCTGGAAGTCAAGTGTAGTGGCTGTTTCAACTACTGCCTAGCAGCGCTACTGCAATTCAAGAGGGTGTGTGCTGGGTTCTTCATTTTCTAGTGGCAATTTGATTAGAGGTTTAATTACTTAATTAATTTGCTTAAATTCAGGTTTGGACTCCGACTGTGTTTTTATATATACGTATGTAAGTATGTGTGTGCAATTGAATTTCAGGGAGTCTGGGTGATACAGATTTTTTTCTTGGATGCTGCAAGTGAGAGAGAAATAAAGGGATTTTTATATCTCCACTTCTAATTTGCAGGCTTTTTGCGTTTGTAAATATAAGACTCATTTGATACTTTGTACACCATTTTCCTTTGTATCTAATTTTTATTAGGAGCGGGAGTTATAGTCTGGAAGCAGTGAGCAAGCCTAAAAAGATTACCCTGCCTCTCTTTGGTGCAATGAAAGGGGGGAGCAAATTCAAGCTGAAAACTGGAAGCCTAGGGGTAAGTTGGACTTGTAAGTGCTGCAAGTCAGAGGCTATTTCTCAGACACCTTCTCAGGCTATGACGACTGTACATGGCAGCTGTGTCTTCTCACATGCATGGAAACAGCATGCATGAAACAGCAGAGGCACAAGCCTGCGGCAGTGGGAGGTGCACAAGGCAGCAAGCAGTGGCTGTTGGATGTTGTTTGCTGCCAGCAGTTGCCATTCTGTGCCCTTGCATAGCCAGTCTCCTGGGGTACATCTGCAGTCGAAAGAGGCGGTCTGGGGACATCAGGCAGAACTACTGCTGTACCTCAGCAGCTGGTCCTTTTACTTACTTCTGTTTTTCTTGATCTTATAGCTAAGACCATATGCAAGATGGATTCAGTTTCCAGCGTCTCTTGTATAAAAAGACTGCACAACTTGTCTATGGTCTGGACACATTTTTTCCATCTTCCATCTCTACTAATAACTTTTCCTTAAAACCTAACTATTCTTCATCCTGAGAGTGTTTCCTTACCAGCTGTCTCTATGACAGTAATATGTGTGGTGTAATGAATATCTGTGACATCTAGCTCCATTTATCTTAGCACTGATGCACAAGTCTTTCTCCCGTAGAAGTTGCCTGTTAAGCGTCCAGACATCCCTGAAAGCTTGTTAAAAATGAAAGATGATGGACCAGAGGAGGAGGAAGAGGAAGAAGAGGAAGAAATGGAAGAGGAGCAAGAAGTAGAGGCAATAAACAGCAGAGCATCAAACCTGGAAATGAAAATGACAACAGAGGAACAAACAGGAAAAGAAACTAATGCTCCCAATGGCTCTCCTTGCAATAACAAGAATCTAGAATCCCTTCAGGATGGTAAAGCATTGGTTTTGATTTTTCCAGTAATGAAACTGAGTCTGTTACTGCTGAATTTTTCAGAGCTATGTGAATCTCCTAAGGTTTGAGTCCCAGGTTCTCCAGCAGATTTCTTTTCCATAGACTTTTGCCATGAGTCCAGTGTCTGTGTGCCAACAGCTGAGTTTTACATGGTTTCAGCTGAAAGTCTGCTTGCCAGTCAGTTTTTCATGCTTTTGGTGAAATATAAGAAATCTGGACTCAAGAAAGGTCCTATTTTGGTAAGCCCTGCTTTCATTAGATTGAGTGTCCATATGAAAACAGCCACAATGTGGTGTTGGCAGGGAGAGTGACTTAATAAGAAAACAAATGTCTGTGTAAAGCTTCAGATCTGTTTGTAAGGAGGAAAAACAATTTTAAAAGTGGTAATGGAGAGGTATCTAACTTGTATCTGTGTGGTTTATCTCCAATCCCTCCTTTTCTGTATCAGCTTGATGCATTTGAAAACTCAGTAATGTTGTTTCTCAGTAAATAATGTGGTTGACAGAAACCTAATTCTAACTTTCTGTCTTAATGCTGGACAGGTTGCTCTTGAAAAGTATGTTTTAACTGGTCACAAGTTGGTTTTTTTTTTAATATTGTATTGCGATGGACTTGGTGGATGAAATCATTTGGAGGACTTTTGAGAGAAGAGTTCTTCCTGAGACAAATGTAGCTAAGAGTTCCCTTGTGTACTTTTGTCTCAGAGATGCTAGTGCTCATCAGAGTTACTGTGGAGTGCTGACCAAGCTCTTTTTTGGTTTTTTTAGCAGGGGTTCATTTTCTGCCTGAGCCAAAGATAATAAGGAATAAATCTCAGATGGTAGCCTCACAAGAGAAATCTCAAGGTGAGCGGTACAATTTAGACTTACAATTTAGTACTTACTGTACAGTAGCATATGGGTTTAGAAACTGTTTACAGGACTTACTGTCTTCTGTCAGTAGAAGGAAACTAAGCCTGATCTAGAGCCTAAAGAATCTAGAATTGAAATGAAGGATTGTGTTTGCTTGGGAAGTGGTAAGTGTGTGGGGAAGACAGGTCACTTCAGCTATGTTTCAGTTCTCCTTGCTTTTCGTAGTCATTAACTGCTTTGAGATCCTTTGTTTTAAAAAAATAGCATGAGAAGAGAAGAAAAATTATTTTAATTTAGGAGCATAAACGTAATGCTTTCCCCCCCCCCTTTATTGTCTTGCAGTAGCTCTTAACACTACAGAAGGACAGAACTTTTTAACAAATTATTAGCTAATATTATGTAGCATTTTATAAATGACCCAGACGACCCCTCTACATGTACACCAAAAAAATATCAGTTCCTCAAAATTAAGACTGTTTGTACTGAACATGGACATCTGTATGAATTTTCTATTTTTTCATACCTCAGACTGTTAAGAATGTCGTCCTGTCTTCAGAGTCTCGATATTTCACAGATTAAGTGGCAGAAAAACAAGGCATACTTCTATCTTTTCTGTATTCCCCTCACCTATGTTACTGTAAAGTTATTTTAAAAAAAACAAAAAAAACAAACAAACCTGTGTTGGTCCTGTGCATTTCCTCCTGTCTCCTTCTAAATCAATCACTGCAGTGATTACAGATAGAGAATATCTTTTAGAAAATAAACATCTGCCATTAACTAAAGTGTGTTACAGAATCCCAAATAGAGGACCTTATTAAACTGCATTCAGGTAGGTGACTGACAGTGTATTAAACATAAGTTAATAAATCTATGAAAAACAAAAAGATGTTCAGCAGTCTTAAGTATGAATTTTGTTGCAGTGAGCTGTCTTGGATTTCCCTTTGGATGTATCCATTTTCTTGTGAACTTCCTATAAGCTTATTTCTGATAGAATTGGTCATTTGTGATGTGTCATAAAACAAATCTTCTTTCTTCCCAGCATCTGAGGCAGTATATAAGGAACCTGAAGAGTCATCTGAGAAAGTTAAGAAAATCAATAGCTCGAGCAAGGTCAGTTATGATACCATGACTCTTGCAGCTTAAAAGTTTCAGGAAATCATTTAGTAGGCTCTTTTTTACTGAAATAGTAACAATTTGATTGAGTATGACTTGGTGATAATAGTGCTCGTCTGCTGACTAAGACCCAAATGTAGAACCACACGCTGCCATTAGACACAGATTTTGGCGTCTTCAATGAAAAGGTAGAGCACAGCATTTCAAGCGTGGTAGAGGCTCCAAATTAAATGACAATTTTTTTTTTTTTTACCTTTTCACTTGGCAGTTAGCCTCTGCTAATTGCTGCTTCTCCTGTATCACAAGTGTTGTAGAACGTAGGTGCCCTCTGAGCTTTGGAATGGCATTGCAAAACTTTCCTTGGAGAGTAGCTTGGGAAGCATGTATTGACTGACACAGAACATGCTGTACTAAAGTTGTAGCTAGTCTGTATTGCCATTATCAAACCTCACCCTTCCCTGTAAGATGTGGAAAGAGATGAGTCTAAGATTATTGTCTTTTGCAACCAAATTATTACTAAATTTGAGTAGATGTACCAAATGTTCCTCCTGTGCTTAAGTTTTATATTAAAATGTGAAGTATGTGAGCCTTGCACATTTTGGGATGCAGGCAATTGTTGCCTTCCTGGAGCTGGGAAGGAACTTCTCTGACAGCATGCTCTTAGCCTAATGATTATTGTGAGGCTCTTCCCTTTAGAGTGCATCCCTCTCTTCTGCTGACTGCCATCAAAGACGATTACTATACTTGGTGGGCCATGAGTTCTGACCATTATGACAATTTCTTTGTGGTGGCCATCTAATTTTAGCCCTGCACCACTGAAAAAAAAACTTAAGTCCCTGCAGCCTGTGTGTGCTAACTGCCGCCTTGTTAGTCCTGGCAAAGGACCCAAGGATTGGGCAGGCATAGCCTTTAGAATTGTCCTTTGTTGCTGGCCTATAAAGCATGTTGATAAAGAAAGCAAGAGTAAATTTATGCTGTTAAAGCCCAAATTATACCGTTTCTATGAATATGGGAGAACAAGGCAGCTTCTCATGCTGAGGCAGTCAAGTCAGCACCTCTCATCAGCACACAGTCCACTAACAGTGAGCATTCTCCAAATGCCAGATGGCTTAGCTGTATTCTCTCTCCCATCACAAATCACTTTTTCCACATGCTGTCTCTGCCTTTGGGCTCAGATCTTGCATGGAAAATATCAACCAGAAGTCAGCTTCCCCCCCCTTTTAATATTTGAGGAATAACTTTGAATCATATAAAATTGGAAAAACAATTTTAAAGTGACTGTTCATAAGCCATATTTAAATACTGTTCAACTCTGTAGTCTAATGTTTTGGAAAACATTAGTCTTCCAAAAGAACTGTTTTAGAGGTTAATTTGGGGAAGGAAAGTTTTTGAGGGAATGAAAAATTGCTTCAACTGCATAACTGAAGACTGTGTCATGATACTACAGAGTAATGCAAATCAGCGCTGAGTAACTTGGCTACATTTTGAGCTCTGAAGTCTTGCACTCTACAGTTGCATGAATTTTTTTTGATAGCTACCTGCAGTTGTTGAAAACAAAAGTTGTTGAGAAAATGATGCTGATATGGCAAAACTTAAAAGTCTAGGGACAAAAAGACATTGCTGTGTCAACATTTGAATTGCAAGTGATCTGTTTTGGTTTGCTTTAAACATTTCAGTGATGCCAGTGAGGCCTGAAGAAATTGGGTTTTCTTTTCTTTTGAAAAACTAAGTTATCCTTACATAACAGCTAAACTTTTATATATTCCAGTTTGAAAGTCACCTTAAATCCAAAGTTTTCAGTAGGACTGCACATTGAAATTAGTAAAGCACTTCTTGAAAATTCTACTCTAAAGCTTTTTCCTGCATAAAGAAATTCTGTGTCGAATGACACTACCAAACATTAGAATGACAAGATTAAACAGTCCAGAAGCGGACAGTTGGCAATGGGTTCTGTTTTGTGGGGGAGACTGGACTGGATGACCTCCAGAGGTCCCATCTAACCAGCATTTCTATTATTCTATGACTCTACTGGGAATAAACTGGATCTATTTGAGGGTTTGATATTTCTTCTTTCCTCTGTATTACTGTTTTCATCCCTGACTCTTGTAGACGTAACACTCACCTTTCATTATTTGTCTCTGAATTAATGAGAGATTTAGTGGCTGTGACACATTGCTGGAGGGGTGCAGCACCTTAAAAATCTTTTCTCCTTTTGCAGGTCCAACAGCCTTTTTTTTCCTCACAGTACCCAGACGATGACCCAGACTACTGCATATGGATTCCTCCTGCAGGTATCAACGACTTCCTTACCATTTTTAGTCCTATAACTCAAGAATCTACCTAATAAGTAGTCAGAGTGTCCTTGTCCAATATATGTTAAAGTTGAACAATTTTTTTACTTTAGTTCCAGAGTGTTTTTAGCTAAGTGAGGTTATTCTTAAACAGTGTAATGAATTTTCAGTTTCTCTAAAATGGAAAATTTATTTTCATGCATTGAGGTTTTCATAGTAAGTTCAAAGCTTAGCCTTCATTTGGTAGATTCATTACTGTAACTTTTATAAGGCTGTTGCAGGCTTATAATATAGGTAGGCTCCAAAGGGAATAAGAAAAATGAGAATAAATTTCACTGAAGAAAACTCTAATCTGGTGAATCATCGTTCAATGAAAAGGCTGCATTTCTCTGGCATGTGAATCCACTGGAACAAAATACCTGATTCAGTAACTCTGAAGAAGAGGTCTCATCTGGGATAGACAAGCGAGCTGTGTCCATAAGAGGGAGCTCCTTTTTCTGTCTCTGCCTGCTAATGATCTGATTTATCTTCTAAGCTGGCATACACCAAAAGCCAAAACAAAACAAAAAAAACACCAGGAATATGATGGAATCTTGCCACTATTAGTAAGGTTAAGAGGAATTTTAAGTATAAATCAAAAGACAATTTGAATTGTAATATCCGGTCTGACTTTTTATACTCTTTGTGCTTGTCTGACTGGTGTTGCCTAGAGACTATTTCATACTTGGATACACATTTATCTTGGATGGAGGCGGGGGCGAAATAATCCAACTCTTTCTCTTTGTCCATTAGGTCAAAGTGGTGATGGCAAGACTCATCTCAATGAAAAATATGGCTACTAAGCTTCAAACGCCCCAGAGTACATCTGACGGAGTGCTCTGCTTTGGACTCTTTCACCACACGTTAAGTGAGGGATAAAAGACTTGGTTTCTCAAACGCTGTTCCAAATTCAAGGGCATCAGCAGCCACTCTGGCTGTTAGCTCTCCTTGTATGTCCTTCATTTGTCTTCCAGATACTTTTTTAAAAGTAAAAGCCCACGCATTCTTCTGCCTCTTCTTCCACTTTTAGCCTTGTCCTTTTTATTTGGCTTGAAACTGTAGGCTCACTTTTCCTTTTGAAAATAAAAGTATACAAAAAGTATTAAAAAAAAATACACCTCTGTATACTTACAGGCTTGATAAAATTTATTCATGTTGGTTTTATGCAATTAAAATGAGAAACACTACTGTTTTGCTTCTGTGGCTGGTGCTTGAAAATACTGCCATGGTAAACACAACCTAAAACTTGAGGGGGTTTGAGTTTTTTTCTTTCCTATGGTAAAAACCTTCTGTTTTGAAAGGAAAACTGTTTTCACTTATCTTTTGTGCAGTTGCTGGAATACTTGCTATGGAGCAGACTGGAAATGGTGAGCTAATAATCTGATTGATTTTCTAAGCTGGCATACACAAAAAAAAAAACAAAACAAAAAACCCCACCAGGAATATGATGGAGTCTTGACACTATTAGTAAGGTTAAGAGGAATTGTAAGTATAAACCAAAGACTATTTGAATTGTAATATCCAGTCGGACTTTTTGTCCTCCTTGTGCTGTTGTAAGGGTGTAGAAACACCAAAGAACTGAAGAGGCTGGCACTGCTTATCTTGAATCAGAGGGTAACAGAAGAAACGATGGAAGGATGTCCTGGAAAAGCTTATAATGAAGGCTGTTCTTTTCCTGTCACAATACAAGAGCAAAGCACCATCTTAACGCAATTTAGGGTATGCCTGCTCTCAATTTATCGTGAATATAGCTTTGAATGTCTGTATAATTAGGTTGTGAAATTCTTTGCCATCAAAGGTTGTTAGAGCTACGAATAAAGTAAGGTTCAAAGAGTGAACAGGCACCTTTATAAAGAGGTGACAGTTAGTGCTGCAAACATTTATTGGAAGGACCTGATCCTTTTCCCTGTACCCCGCGGTACCTCAGTACAGGAAGCCCCCTCCCGCCACAGCAGTGGCAGCCTCCTTGTAGCACAAGGCCAGGCCTCAGCTCTTTTCATACTGCTCTCTGACTGGCTCTTTGCCATTTTATTTCTGAGACTGTCCTACTTACGTGATCTCGGAGCACTCTCTGATTGGCTGCCCCTTTCCTTTGGACGAGGAAGTGCTCAAGTATATTCATATGAGACAGAAAAGCCTATACTGTTATATATATCTGAAGGAAGATACAATTATTTATAAATATTTGTCTTTATTTGTGGATCCACTTCCTATATGTATTTATATATGTGCCTATTTAGTGTGTATATGCTATATATATTAAAAATTTATAATTTAAATACACATCCATAAAAGTGTGGGCATAAATTGGATAAACACTCTTTAATAAGAGGTAATGAAATGAATAATGAAAGTTTAAATGTGAACGGAAGTAATTACGCAAAAGCAAAGGGTGGCTTGGTGCCCCTGCCACTTTCCAAGGCTGCAGATCAAGCCCCGTTTGGGGTGTGGGGGAAGCTAAAGAGGGCAGGGGGGTGTGAGCAAGCTGGAGCATGCCCCAGGGCTATGGACCCCTCCAAGGAGGCCACCGAGGGGCTGCCAGGGCCCTGGGGGCACTGCGAGGCCTGCCTGTTCCTGCCCAGCCCCTCTGGGCTCTCGGAGAAAAATGGATCTTATTCTGTTTGTCGCACTTTAACTTTTAAGCAGTGCTTTCCTCGAAACTGCAAGTAGTGGTGGGATTTGGGACCTGAAGACCCCAGCTCGGTAACATGGTCATCATTTGCCAGCTCACCTAAATAGTCACCAACTGGGGGGATCCGGTCCTCTGGGTGACTCACAATTGTCCCAGAGCCAGCGTTGTGGTAAAGGCAAGGGTCACGCAGGGCATCTAAGGGATTGTAAAGCTCTAGGCACAACCGTAGTGGCGAGGAAAGCCATAGAAATGTTAGTGTTGTGCTCCAGGGTCACAGGCCCTTTGGTGTGCTTCCACCGGACAGCGGCCACATCCTCATGGATAAATCGCAGGAGAGCGCATCAGAAGCTGGGGAGAAGGAATAACCGTACAACTCCTCTGGTTCTCGCAATGGTAGTGTTGGAGCAATGGAGCTCACTCCAATTTTACCCCACAGAGAATGTAAAACAGTTTGGCAGCTTGGCATTTTTTAGGTTCTTACTTAACATGCTCAAGTGACATCATCTTTCTGCCTGTAATCTTCAACATACTAAGATTTTTTTTGTCAGCATCTGCTCACCAGGCTGGGCAGCCTGAAGTTTCCTGCTTCTGGCAGGGGTGTATCTTTACGTAATCCAAGGAGCAGCTGTTGCCCCTCCATTCAAAATGCCAGACCTCATAGGTTTCACAGACCCTGTAGCCCTTCTCCAGAGCCTTGTTCAGTTCCAGGGTGCACCAGGTGTCTGCAAGGGACTTCTGTTAATCGCTGTGGGTGCAGAGGGCCTGGCAGGTTTCAAAGTGCAGCACAAAGGAAACAATAGTTTGCCATTTATGCTTGTGAGAAGCACAGGGAAAAAGAGCCTACAAGGTGGGTACACCTTTATTTTGACCATCCCAAAGTAGGGATGTGTGTCAAAATTCTCAAAAAAAAAAAAAAGGACTTCTGGGTTCCCAAGAGGGTATTTTTTAGTTTTGCTGGTGCAAAGATAGAAGCTAGCAAAATTATAGCATTGTATCTTTTCATCAGGGGCCACTTTGCAGTACAGACAAATGTTTTTTGTCCTGCTGCCAAAAAGCACATCTCTGGGGATCAGGGACTGGGCATTTTGGTTCTGGCTAAGACCATGAGCTCCCCATCTGTTTCTTTCCGTAGTGGCTCACTTGTGCTCCCATACAGATGTGATGGTAAAACCTGCTCTCTTTAGGCACTCCATCTTTTGTTGCATTCTGTAATATGAATACCCAAAGGTGGTCCCCACCGGATGGTCCCAGTCATTTTCATGGTAGCATTCAATACAACCATGGAAAAAGCACTCATTATATTTGAAAGTTGTTGTCATCCCATCAGCGATCACTTAGCCATCCCAGAATACGTTCCCACTTGATATTCACGGCCGTGTAACACATGAGAGGTTTGAATATTTTCCTTTTTGGCTGGGAATATATGTCATTTGTCAAATATCTCTTTTTTCCTCCAGTGATAGCCATAAACCAGTATGTGTACATGCAAGCAGAGGCCACCATATTATACAGAAAGGGATCTACACAGCAATAAACCTTGACCTTTTCATCACTCTCTCTCATCCACTGTGTGATGGGCCATCACCGTAATCTTATTTCTGTATGATCTGCAGGCCTCCCTCAAAATTTTTACATCTTGCTGGCAATAGTAACTCAGTTTTTATTGCAAGTCAAAGATCTCCTGATGGTCTGTGACCATGTCAAGAATTGCTTTTTTTTCCTTAAGCACCATGCTGTGTGCTCTGTCATAATCCCATTGTGGAAGAGGGCCTACTTAACTTTGATTTTCAGCAGCATTGAAAAAATGGAGGAAATAACTTTTGCAGCCCTTGATACCCAGCACTTCGGGAAGACTGCTTGGCTTCATGGGTAGAGAGTCTACGAAAATGAAAACTCTAGTTGCACATCAGTTTAGCACCCTGGGTGATTAATTACACACCCAGTTTTTCTTTCAGAAGCTGGCTGACAACTGAGCAGCCATCGCAGCCTTTGGCGTTAAGAGAAGCGTAGCCCTGAAACTTCGTATCATTAAGCAGCTCACTAAAGTCCACGTGTCCCCTTAAGCTCCCATTCTCCTTCAGTTTTCCTTTCCACTCCTTCTTCATCTCATGGGGCATCTGGCACCGACTCCGTGGCAAAAATGTAATCTGGGCCATGTGCCCAGTTTCCTGCATGCGTCCCATCTCGTAGAGAAGAGAGCCTTGCCCTGCATCTGGGGTTTTGATCATGGCATGGAGCACTGCTGCTGGCTTACATTACAGGTCTGTTTGTGGCACAGACCGTGCTTCCAGCCTCTACATTTGAGATGCTTTTCCACATAGATCTTGCACTTTTTCACGTAAAATCAGAGCCAAACAATCTGGGTTCTCCAGACCCATGCAGCAGTCTGCAGCTGGGGCACCTTCTTCTCGTGGTAGTGTTAAGTGCACAGTCATGCAGCAAGCAGAGTTGGGAATAATATTTACAGCTATGGGTGTGGTTATAGCATGTATGGCAAAGCTCACAAAGGTTTCTCACACCAGACACCTTTCCTGACCTCCCTAATGCCATAATGATGTTTACTGTGTCAGAGGAGGAAAGGGGTCTTGGGATATTTAGGACTGTTGCTTGGCTTTTTTTTTCCCCCTGCTTTTTTTAGCATTTTTTTTCTGCTCAGGGGGATGATGAGTACAGTAACACACAGCAGGTCCTCAAACAAGAGGATTCTGCTTAGCACGACCTTCCTGTGCACAGACCACTCTGGTTTTTCATGAAGCTCTCTTGCTCTGCTCAACAGTTCTGCATCAGTCAGACCCCTCACTGTTGTAAGCGCTGTGAGACGTCCAGCAAAACAGAGAAAACTATCACTGGTGGGTCTGAGCTCAATCATACAGCACCACTTTTTGTCTATAACATTAGAACAGAGACAGGCTGCAGGGTCCTGCATACCCCACTCCCAGCAGCTTTTGCTGTGAGAGTAGCCAGGCGGAAAGTCTGATCACATCTCATCTCTCTCTGACTTCATATGAGAGCATTGATCCAGTCTGAAATTTTTTTCTGAATTTGTAGTGCTTAAATTAACAGTGGAAGATTCTAGTTGAAGCTGTGCATGCAGACAGCTTTGAGACAGAGCTGAGCAAAATCACCAGGATCAAACATCTGGCATAAGTCATCAGAAACTTGCTCTACACCCCAAACAAGTGCTTTGTGAGCTTCATGCAGCACTACCTCATCCAAATTAACAAACCTGTACTTTTCCACCTGCTGCCTAGCCCTGAACCTCTGGAATCGCCATTCCCACTGCTGTGTGTGCTCTGTGGAAGCCACAGGTTGGGCTGATGTCCCCTCCACCACCCCCATTACATTTGAGGATGGGGGTAAAGACAGACATTCAAATACAGACCCTGGAGACTTGGGAGGGCAGCTGCTTCCACCATAAGTGCTCTAACAGGACAATCTTGACTGCATGCTGGGTTTTCTGGTTCTTCTTTGCTCCATTGACCAATAGATAAGAAAACATGCAGCAAAGGCTGCATCTCAGGCGTAGCTGTAAGGTCCCCCACCACCATGGGCAAATGGAGCTCATCCCACCACCTGCCATTCCCTGTGTGTCACCTCCACATCAGCCAGCTCTTCTGGTTTGCAAGGTCATTTTTTGCCAGATGCCCCTGGGGCTTGGTGATTTTGACCCAGCACTGTTGCACTTTCTCTCTTCTTTCAAAACCACAGATTAGAGCAAACAACCTCCAGATGGAGCTCATGATGCACAGACCTCACCGTACCTTAGGTCTCCTCCGACTGCAAGGAAGGAATCCCGGCTGTATCTGTGGGTAAGGTCCCTTGAAGAATGCTTCCTCTTGCTTATCTAAGGAAAACTGAAGCTACATCCATGCATGTAACACTCCATTTTCTGGAATAGAAAGGAGCATTCATAAGGTCCTTCAAAGCATTCAAAGGAGCGTAACACTTATTTGGTTACCTACTTGTCAAACTGGGCTTACAACACTGTAAAAAGCTACAGAATGCAGAGAGATGTCATTAACAAGTAGACCATCCTGTAGCCAACTCACAGGCCTTGCTCCAGCATTCAAGACGTGATTGTTTAAAGCTGCTATTTCCTGCACAGAGTGCACGATTAGTTG
The DNA here is from genome assembly GCF_030463565.1 of Pelecanus crispus. NCBI lineage: Eukaryota > Metazoa > Chordata > Aves > Pelecaniformes > Pelecanidae > Pelecanus > Pelecanus crispus. Next base: position 43,529,103 of record NC_134645.1, on the reverse strand, counting down.
GTATTTTCTTTGCAACATGTGTTTACCTCATTATCATACTTACTTTCCGCTGCTACAAACCTTCCAGTTCTGTATTCACCTAATAAATACTCTTAAACTGATGGGGCATCAATGCCCTAAGGCCCATGAGCACCTAATATTTGGGCAGCTGGCTGCAAGATATTTTGTTTTGTAGTTCTATGCATAAAGTAATATATATTTTGATACCTGTATAGCAACACAATCTGCTGTTCGGGGGCACAGAATTATACAAACACACTCAGCATCGCTGTAGACATGATATGGGGGGGGGTAGGTTTATTTTTTACATTCTGACAATGAAGTGCTGTCTTAGGAGCTCTCAGTTTCATTTTCAAAGTGATGTGAAGTAAGATGTGAAAAACATTCTTTAAATTAAAGGAAAGGTCTATATATCACCCTGATTTGCTTAATTATGCTTTTAAATTGTGGAAGCGTTTTGTTGATCTTGCAGCTGTGTGGATGTATACGCAGGTGTATGTACGCTTTCGACCATGAATATATTGCTTTGTTTTTCTGCTTTGACCTGTTAAACCACTTGAAACTCAAGTTCATGCTTTTGCTGGACACAGTCTGCTGAAACTGCAGTCTGATGGCATTTTGAGCAACTCGCCTGTTTATCCTGAGTACCTGTTTCAAATCCAGTTTCTTGTAACACCTAGAAATGAGATATGCAGGCTAAGAATAGCATATGATATGAATCCACCCGCAGATGATTGCTCAAGGGAAGTCTAATTAAGATTAGGCTTGTGGAACAGCAGATCAAAACTCACCTGTGCTGGCCCAAATGATGAGGGTGCTTGGACACACCATAGAAGGCTCACCAGCTCCCCCAGACTCAAGGCAGAGGCACTGAGTCTCCCTGTTTGTAAGGATCATGTTTTGTACCCCTGTATATAAAGATATACCTGCTGAAGTCTTGACCATATGGTCAGTACGCAATGTGTGCAGTCCTTTGGTTTAAATGCAACACATGGACTCTGACAAAAATTGATGTTCATGTGAACTGCAAAAATCTTCATGCATAAGGAAATTTTTAAGATCTGGCATATGTGATACAAGCAGGCAGAGTCTGCTCCAAAAGGGCAGTTTCAAAAGGACAAGATTTACCCAGCAGCTTCTTATACTTTCTTCTGTTTGGCAATCGATTATTTTCTTTTCATGCAGACGCCAGGGACTGGCAGACACCTTATGAAGCTGTCCCTTGACAACAGCTTTTCCCAATTTCATTTGATCTTGTATCTTTTCTCCCATTAGACTTGGTTGGGTCTGGTTTGCTGCCACTGGCGCTCCTCTGTTCTGCCATTGCTTCTCCAGTACGTTGAGTCCAGTTCAAGCTTCATCATTCCTCATGGGATAGAACCCCGTGGGGTTGTGCTGAGCTGCTTCCTTTGTTCATTTTCATCCTCAAGCCCATCTCCACCTTAGCTGTATTCCAAATCATCCCCTTCATACTTTTGTCCTGCTCCTGAGTTGCACAAGTGGTTTTGCTGGGAGTTGAACTTAACCAGAAACCAGTCTGAACCACAATTTTCTCCCTCCCTCTTGCCTCCTCCAAGCAGAAACTGAACCTGAATTTGTATTTCAGTGTTTTGAGTGGGACCTCCAGTCCCAGTGGAACCTGAACCAAATACTTTTTTCAGGTGCGTGTCTGTCTCCCAGCTGCCCCTTTTCTTTGGGAGCCTTTTTTGGGGGTTCATCCAGTGCAGAACGAAGTGGGCAGTATCTCTGGCTCAACCTGGTGTTGCCTGGTTTAGCTCTGGCCTCAGCCCAAGTCTGTAGGCTGTGCGCTTACCACTGCCAGGAGTCAACCGAAAGGGTTGGCTCCCAAACTGACAGCTGTCCTGGACAGGAGGTATGTTTGCCATTCGAGCAGGGCTGAGCAGGTTGACGGGTTATGAGCTGGCAGTATGAAGTGGCTCAACCCAAGGCAGCTGGGTAGCCAAATCTCTACCTTTTTGTCCTCTCTAATCAGAGAGGAGTCAGGGAAGGTCTGAGATTTGCTCTTATAAATTTCTTTGTGGGGGAAATGGCAGAGCCATCAGCTCATGTTAGGCTGGGATGACATTTCTTTGCAACAAGCCAGAGGAATATTGATGTGAAATCTCGTAACTTACTCATTCATCTCCTTATTCCCCAACCATAAATAATGACCGCATTCCCATTACACCTCTTCAAGAAACAGCAATCCAGACTGCTCCATAACAGCAAGGCAGTAACATCCTAATTGCTCTTACATGCTAGGGTAATTATAATGGGGTCTGTGGTGGAAAGATGATTTATTTTCCAGTGTTGAAAGCACAGCTGTAAGTACACAGACCTTCTCTGTGCTTCCTCCTGAAACAGCTCTCTTGGCTTCTCAGGTGTCTCACCGCAAAACAGATGAAACCGTTTTCTCTCTCCAAATTAGCAGATTTGCCTGAGAACTGTTATCTGCTCTTGCGAAGCAGTCAGACAAGGAGACATGCTGTGAAGCGCTGATGCTCTGCAGATTCTCTTCTGCCGCTCAAAACACATAGACAAGTATTAAACAGTTTAGGCTCAAGCCCAAGCAGAATCAACTACTGAGATTTCATCCTGACTCACTCCCAACCTCTGACTTTCCTACAGCATTTACCTCTCACTGCTCAATTTGTCCAGCAGTAAGATGCAGCTAATTTCACAGAAATGCAGCTGTACTCAATGAGTGAAACCTTGATCGCTCTGAAAGACTCTGGCACTGGGTCTAGGACTTTGCCGTGTTTGTGAAGAGCTTTGTTAGCCTGGATTGAAAGGTGCCATCAAGTGCCTCCTCCCCCTGAAGATGGAGGTGGTGTTTGGGGTGGGAGGGAGAGAGGGGAGGATGACAGGATCTCTCTTGTGTAGGAAAAGGCAGAATTCAAGCTATGCTTGAAATGACTACAGAAAAGCTTGCTAGATACCTGGATGGGCTGCTGAGAGATAGCAAATGGGCAGGAGATGCAATGTTGTTATGCCAAAAAAAATTACCCTGGTTAGCTGTTGTGGCACCTGGGTGATTAAAATCCTGTCTCAGATTAGGCCCAGGTTGTTCCCTGAATACAAATGTGAAGATGTGCTCTTTTTAGAGTACGGAGTAATGGTTAGATGTTACAACTCTGTATAACTGCTTTCATCTTATGAAATGAGAAAAGCATGAATGAAAAACCCTTAAATGTCCATTAGGGAGACAACTGGGTGGATGGTCCACAGGTACAGATAGTTTAATCTCTTCTCTACTCTATCAGAAATATATTCTGTGCCTGTGAACACTGGCCATATATTTCTCTCTAATCATCCATTCACAGGCTAGATCACACCAGCTATGGTCTGTTCGGGGACAGAACAACTATGAAATCTGGAGTGGCTTCCCCAGCAAGAGGATTGTCTTGCAATCAAGCAGCTTCCTCGGTTTTGTCTCTACAGTGGGAGGGAGATAATTGGAATTCATTCTTCTCATGACTGTAAGCCCAAGATGTATGCGGCTGTGCCCAACTTCCAAAGTCCAGTATCCAGCAGCATTATACGATAGCTCTTCTCCAGCTCCCGTAGAGCTGATCTGTGGTGGCTATATACAGAGAGAGATGCAGGGAATCTACAAACAATATTGCTATCTTGTTTAAAAACGATGTAAAATTTACAGCAAATCAGATTTCATTGTTGTATCCTGCCTCCCCTCTATCTGGAATTTGCTGAAATGTGTAATGGCTGTAGGGTTAACCCAAACCAGTTAAACTCTTTTAATAATGACTTGTCTTTGTCTCTGCTAGCTGCAAAGACTTACTTAATGTTCTGTTGTGTTTTTTAACAAGCATCCAGTGTCAATGGGACCTCATTAGAAGAGGGTGTTTTTTAACTACAGTTCTTGCTCCAGTTTGTATTTTGTAATAATCGTGTTTAAAGGGAAAGAAATGTCATGTCCCAAGCCATGAGGGGGGCATGTGTCTAGATAATACAAAGGAACTGGAACTGGAGCTGTGCAACAGCAGGAGAAGGAAAAAAGTGCCAGATCTTCTCTGCAGCCTCTCGGAGTTTACTAGAAACAGAAATAGCTGCACTGGGCCAGACCAAGGCTCCACTTAGCTTGTTATCTGTTGGATGCATAGAAGAACAAGTGTAAGAAACCATGCATGTGTGTATGCATATATGTATATATACACACATACACGTCTATCTCAGACTATCCTGAGAGGTGCACAGTGGTAGGAGAGAGGCAACAGTCACAACCTGCAGGAAGGAAAATTCCAGTTAGATATTAGGAAAAATTCTTCCCAATGAGGGTGAGGCAGCATCAAAACAGGTGCCCAGAGAGGCTATGGGGTCTCCACGCCTGGAGGGGCTCAACACTCAACAGGACAAGGGCCCGAGCAATCTGACCTAAGTGGGCCTGGCTTTCTGGGGTTTAAACATGTTCACCTCCAGAGGTCTTTTCCAGCCTGAATTATTCTAATATATATGTATTGATTTACATACACATGCACATTTTTAAACTATATGAGGATATGTATGTGGTACACTCACTCTTCATATTCTGTATGGAAAAGGGTGACTTAACCTGTTGCACTGTTGTCTAGTCTTTTCAGTGAAAAGAGAGAAGACCTTTTGGACATGATCCTTCAGACACACTTGTTCAGTGGTTGGTGTTCATGGAAATTTCAATGAAGAGATCATTCCTCCTGAACTGGGTAGAATTGGGCCATTCTCATGAAAGGGTTTGCAAAATCTGACTTAGAACTAAAGTTTAAAGTCAAACTAGAGAAAGCATGCTACAAAACAGACTTCCATGACCAGCTAAGCTGCTGGATCTTTCTTGTGTGAGTCTGCGTAAGTATCTGGCCAACAGATGAGGATGGTTGCTGTGGAACTGGAAGGTCAGATATTGGGGAAAATTATGACCTTTCTTCTGTAAGAAATGATAGTGTGAAATGAGCGCTGTGTGTGAGGGAGTGAATGAGCTGTTGTCTCTTAAACTCTGGTTTTAGTTCTTGCTTTGGATCCTATTACCTTTTGCACAGAAACGTAGTTTATTTCTACATTCCCTTCAGCCTAAAGCAATTTATAGCTCTTGTTCTTCCCCTTGTGAGTGGGTGGGAAGCTCTTATTTCAGAATCCTTTAAATAACCAGACTCAATTTCACCCTCGTAAATTTGATCTCCAACACACATCCCCTTACTAAATAAGCAAATATTTTTCCTAAAACCAGTTTGGCTTATTCCTAGGTTGACCTTTTCTCAACAAAACATGAAGATATTATCGTGATTGGAAACACTTCTCTCAGGCCCATAAACCAGGCAAACAAAAAGGGGAGAGGGGAGGGGAGGGGAGAAAGGCTGGGGCTTAAAAACCTCATTTTGGAAATGTCAACTGGGCAACCATCAACATGAATCATAAAAAACAGTGAAAGAGGCAGAGAAACAATGTGTGAACAGTTATTGCAGTGAAAGAGCTGGTAATTCATTGTATACATAACAAATCTGTCCGTTAAGCTGGGAAACAATATTTCATTTAGTCCTATGGCACAGCCAGGGGTTTTCCATGCAGCAGGCTGGGTTCAGATGGCACAGCCTCCTTGGGCAAGCCAGGGCGGGGGGAAGCCACCAGGATGCCTTGCAGAGGTCCTCAGCTTGTGCACTGCAGCAAACGGCTCACACTGGCTTTGCCAGGAGGGATGCCAGGGATGCTGTAGTTGCCAGGCTGGTAGGCAATCTTCATGTGCTACAGGCAAGTGAGCAGCTTTTCCAAGGCGCCTGTCACCTTCCTTTGCCAGTGAAATTAAAGGTAAGGGGTGTTTGCTCTTCATTCCTCCAACAGGAATTATCCTGGCCAGGGATGCCAGTCCTGCTGACTCCTCCAGAGGTCCTCCAGAGGTTCTCCAGACCTCTCCAGCCTCTGCTGGTCCCAGAGGTCCAAACATGCAATGACAGGATGCCCCAAAGCAGCCAAGTGTAGTTGGCAGGCACAAGCTGGCCTCTGTTTTTCCTCTCCCAGTCCAAGCCCCGGCAGATGTCAAGTGAGGTGAGTGGCTAGGCACAGCCTGTTCAAACAAGCTGCTTCATAAACCTAAGTAAAGATCTTTCCAGAAGCTGAGAAACACTGTTCCCAACTGACTGACAGTGTTAGTGTCATTGAGAGGAAAGGCCTGGGGTGAGCACAGGAGAAATGGTTCATTAAACTCCAGAATGGCATAATTCCTGCTAGGAAAAGCTTGCTACTCGTCATACAGGTCTTCAGTAGCAGTGGGAAGGGATGACCTATCTCAGTGACCTCTCTCAGACATGCGCTTTCCCAGCTGATTCAAACTCCTCTCATCACAACAGCACTGCTGAGCCAAGAGGCAGCATGGATTGCCAAGTATGTGGTGTTGGGGAACCGGGAAGGACATTACCCCCACCACAAGAAGACCCTTTTCATGGGATTGGAAGGCAGTTAGATGCTGATAGAGCTTTTCCTCAGCAACTGCTGACACACCAACCTTCTGGATCAGCTAGTGGCTATTGATCCCTCCTTTCCCCTATGATACTGACTGGGTTGAGTAAACCAAAGAAGAAGGTTTGGTGAAGAGGAGAGTCCAATACAGGCTATGGCCTCCCGGAGCAGTCTGCGTATCACATCTCTTCAGGGAACCATCCTCTCCTGACCATTGCTCATGACTTGTCCCCTCCCTTCTGGTGGCACATGCTTGTTCTGAAATAAGCATGCGTGAGGCATCATTGGCCAGAGCGTGGCAAGTGAAGCTCTGTCCTGCTCCCATCTTTTCTTCCTTGCCTTAGACAAGCTGCATCCTGGGCTAGCCCCTGTGCATTGCCACCAGTGCTATCACCAACTCCAAAATGACATAGGAAAGTTGGTGGAAGAACCAAATGGTGAGTGTACGATGCTGTACTAGAGAGTCAAGATATCACAAAAAATATACTGAGCATCAGGCGCAGGGCAGATAATGCCCATTATCTGCTGTGGTCAGTGGAGTGACAGGGGTCTGTCTCTGGCTTGGTGTTCACATTACAACTTGCTATGCTTTTACTGGATGTCTTCCTGCCGTTACAGAGGGTAGAGAGGAGAGGAAGATGAGAATACAGTTCTTAACAGATTTAGGGAAAGGCTGAAGCTGTAAATCAAGATCTTCAATGCATTTCATCTCCTTCCCTTTCAGTATTTAGCAAGAAAACAAATGCATACACAGGAAATAAGGAACAGATGCGCAAGCGCATCTTGGGACAAATAAATTAACATGTAAGAAAGAAGGCAGGCAAGAGTAGCAATAAAGGGTAATTAGACCACACAGGCACCATCAACATGGGGCTATATCTCCAAATATTGCCAGCACCCAAGAGGGACACAGCAAAGTGAACTCTTCCATTTTTGTTGGTGATGGTCCCAGGCCAGGACTTTGGCTATGAGTACCTGATGCTTTGATGACTGGATGGGTAGTAATGCTCCCCAAGAATAAACAATCACTGAGGGATATGGAAGAAAACCCCCTGGTTCCCTCCTTTTGGGGAAAATTCCCTCTTTCCACAGCAACTAAACAAACTGGATAGCACTTAGGTCAGGGATTGGAAAGTGATCATATCCTGTAGCTGCTCTTGGGGATTGAGTGTGGCCAGCACCTTTCATCTCCCACCCTGTATACAGAAAGGTGGGATTTTTTTCTACTGGATCTACTGAGGTTGACATATTCTTCCCTTGTCCCCAGTGCTCCATAAATCCTTACCCAGCAGTGTCCCAGGACACCAGCCTGCAATGCCGTACAGACCACAATCTTGCAGTGCCCACAGAAATGCAGTACAGCCTTGATGAACTCCTCAAAGGCCAACAGCAGCCCTTAGGCACTGTAGAGTCTTAGATGGCAGGGCAGGGTTTGGCTCTGGGGACCTGGATCTCCTCAAGACCATATGCTTACCATGCTCCCATCTTGCTCTCCTAGTTTCTGCCTTGTATGCATTAGCCCAGCATCTGTATGTGTTTTACTCAAAGGTCTGCCCAGCCTTTTCTGAATAAGCTGAAGGCATCACATGGCACAGCCACCACAGTGATTTGTACTTAGGTCCAAGTAAAAATTAAGCTCAGCTTTGAGTGTCTGTTTATTCCTTTGCTCCCCCCCCCAGTTTTGATTGCACACATGGGACTACAAATGCAGGAAGGTTATGCTTTGTATTGTATTTTGCACCATTCGCTGAGCACCTTCAGATGCTTTGCGAACTGCATGGACCACAGGCTGGCAAGTACTGCGCTGCATGAGAGAAGAGATGACTGCCCTGCCATAAGGACATCTGAGGTGCTACAGCTGTCAGGAAAAGGGAAAAGCAGCGACATGAACACAACAGTACCTGTGTGGCACTGCTGTGCCCAGCTTTTGGAAGGGCAGCTCTGCTTAGCAAACACTGTGGGAGAGTTGATCCTCTCGGGTCAGCAGAGCCCACCACAGCTCCCAAAATGTCCTCACTGCTCTGCTGTAGGGCCATGCCCACCCCTCCACATACAGCCTTCCAGGCAGCAGCAAGGCACCTCCTCTCCAGCCTTGCTCGAGGACTGGGATGGCATTTCCTTATTCAGGTCTATTTGCAAAGTTTTGAGAAGGTGGTGTTTGACCCGGGCTTTTGCCCAAGGCCTGGGAGGTCCCTGCTCCAGCTCCCCACTGCCCTCCACAGTGCCCCTGGGGATTCAGGGAGGCCAGACAGTGATGTCCCCTGAGCCCCAGGAATTTGATAACTGGCAAAAAATCCTAATGTCATCCCTGCGACCAGCCCAACTCCCACTGCCGAGGGGGAGGGAGGTCTGCTCCTACTGCCTCACTTGCTCCAGATAACTGCATTCTGCTTCCCAGCTAGGCCAAATCATTTGGTTAATATCTAATTCCTATGTTCCCCAGATAGGGCAAATGTTGGGCACCTGGAATAAAATATCTGCACGAGTCCTTCCTCCCAAGTTATAAATGACACAAGCATGCTCTTCCTTTCTTTTACCCCTTCCCTCCAACCACAACACGCATTGTTCCTCCTCTGCCTCCTTTATCTGTCACCTACCTCCCCACGGCCTTGCCTTTCAAGTCCTAGCTGCATTGTCTTTTCTCCTGAGCCTCCTTCCTCTCCTCTCTTGCTGTACATTGCACAGATCACTCGACTGTGCAATTGGCAGGACCTGGGCTTCATTAGGTCTCTTTAGTTATCATGCTCTTTCATTAGCTGCCCAGAGACATGCTGGAAGCATGTTGCAGGCTGTCCTTCAGTGGTCAAGCACTTTGGTGGGGTGTTTGCACGAAGGTCTTTGCAAGCCACTCTCAACAGGAGCAGTGTGAAAAGTAAGTAGCAGCAATGCTGGCCATCTTACGCATAGCACAGTGTGCAGGCAGGAGAGAGGTGGTACTTTCCATTGTCAGAAGGTCATTTTGCTCCATGCCCTCCAGCCTTTTTCTGGGGGAAATATTTTTTTTTCCTCTGTGTCTCAAGATCAAAAGGACTAATGCCCCTTCCTGCCAAAAAGCCCATCTTAATGCATATGCATGTTGTCTCACAAGTAATTTTCCCCACAAAAACAATTCTTGAAGCTTTTTGCCACTGTGTGGAGGAGCAACCCGATCTGGTGAGTCTTGCTCTTTAATCACAGGACAACGTTAATGGAAGGGACCTACTGGGCTGTATCTAGTCCTTTGCTATCACAGGCAACTAGGTCATAAAATCCCTTACAGAGACTTATTCTTAGCTCTGTGGAGCTATTCTGGAGAATGTTTGGTTAGCAAGAGTAATATTTATGTTAAGCATGAACTAGAATCAAACCTCAAGCGCAGGTTTCAGTTCTGGTTTGGCATGTCCTCAACCCAATCCCAACAACATATGAAATCTCTAAAACTTCAGGTTTGCATTTCACACTCTGTCTTACATGAGTGTGTGCCTCCAACCAGGCTATCTTGGTATCATGCAGTGTAGAAATAACAAGCTTGCATTTAGCTGCAGGACCCTGTCCAGGTCTCCCATGTTTCACCCACTAAGTGGGTCCCAAAGTGCATGACAGACTATGGAAAGGTTTCTGGAAACCACTTGGGGTCGTGCTGAGAAGCAGCCATCTCTGAACACATTGCAGCACTCACTGAATGGCTTCCAACAATGCGAGAGCTTCATCTGTGAGACTCCTAAGGAAATTGCACCCAGTTGTCATTGCAAAAGAGGGAATTTAAGGCATGCACAATGTAATTATTCCCACTGGGAACCGCCAAAAACAACAAGGGTGGCACCCCATTGCTGTGAGAAAAAAAAAAAAAAAAATGTTGTAGAATATCTACTGCTGTGTGTGGCCAGGACTTTGATGTCCCATCTCCTCTGAGCACGGCCCTTCCCCTCGGCTCCCCCTCTGCCAGCCTCCCAGGCCCTCCGTGTGCAGCAGGAGAGCACAGACCAGGCTGGAGGCAGAGGTAGGAAGCAGCCACAAGGTATTTGGCTGCCTGGTGTGGTAGCACAGACCTGCCTTATTGCAGAGAAAGGCACTATGGAGCTAGGCCAACAGCTAAAAGTTTGGAAGGTCAAAATTTGATTTCCAGCATGTTATGAGCAAAGTGCTTAGATCCAGGTAGGCATTTAGGTACTGAATTATCCTGGACTTAACTGCGAGTTTGATGTCTAAATACATTTGCAGGTCTGTCTGTAAAATGAGCATAATAGCACCTCATATTTTCACAGAGGTTTTGTGAGGAGACAGAAACCCCAGCTGGTGAGGTAGGCGGCACTGGCAGACACAGCGTGGTATGCCTTAGGGGCATTGCCCTGCCTCTCCAGGAGCTCCCGAGCGAGGACCAGTGCCAGTGCGCTACTGCTGCCCTGCCATCCAGAGTACTTCCCATCGACGTACACAAGCCACAAGGCTGCCTGCTTGGGCAGCTTGCTGCTTTTGCAGAAGTCCTGCCGCAGTTAGCCAAAGACAGCCATCACTGGGCTGTCAGGCTGGGAAGGCCAGGGAAATCACTTATCTAAGCTGTTCCAGGCTTCTCCACCACCCTCCAGGCTCTGCAAAATGTCTTCTGGTGTCACCAGAGTTTGAAAAGACCTGGGAAGCAACACCTGGATCAGATCTAGGCTTCATTAATCTGTAAAATGTCCTCCTCTTTTTTCCCTAAGCTCTTCTCCCAGCACACAAAGCAAAAACATAGCAAGGAGCTCAGGGGGAAGCTGGGCCTGGAAGAGGCTCAAAAGAACCTAATCTCATTCTTCTGTGTATGTTTTTGCTTTGCATAGTCTTTTGTATATGCTTTTGCTCCAGATGTCAGCAGCAGAACTGAGCAGCCGGGCTGTGGGCAGCAGAGCAGCCGGTGAGGCAGTAGGGCTGACCAGGCAGGGTGGCATCCCGTGCAAAAGTGGCATCACCCTCACTCTCCCCCATGGCAGCACCCAGGCTTCACTGGCATTTGCAAGGCTATTCCCAGCAATGAGTCTGTCGGTATGAAAGACAGCCCGGCCCCCAGTTGTTAAGAGGAGCTGTGTCTCCTCTGATCTCCCATGAGGACAGCTCAAGTGAAACCACTGGATGGGTCTGACTGACGGCTGGATCTGGATGTCATGGGCATGGCACAGCCCTGTCAGCTGCCAAAATGCGGGAAGTGTCCCACTGATAATCAGTTGTACAGTGAAACGGCCAAAACCCACTTTGATTAATCTCCAGCATCAGCTCTAGATTTCGGTAGTTGTTTTGATCTGTGTGTTAAGTAATACCAGTGCCTTACTGAAAGAATATTTGCAGAAGGTTTAACAGCAATTAAATTCATATGTATCTCTCACATGGGAGCTCAGCTTCAGTGAATATGGTTTCAATAATCAAGTGGTATTTTGTTTACAAGCTGTAATTATGATATTAAAATCTATACACAAACCTCACTGGAGACAACGATCTTTTAATGTGTGGCGGTCTTTGCAACTGATGGGAGGATGCAGAGGTAAAAGGTGACAAGATGGATGTGGTATGAGCACCCGTAAGATTAACGAACACTGCAAATACAGCTGAGCGAGGTCCCTTGCATCCAGCAAGAGGGGCATGGCTTCCAGCTCTTCAGCTGAAAGCTACTAGATGGCTAGCTGAAATCCCTGAAAGATGAGCACTAGCGGGACACCAGTTTGGAATGCTGTGACCACAGGGTCACAGCATTGATGAAGTATTTATCTTTGTAGCTGTGTTTGTAAGATTCACACAACTAGGGCTCACATTTATCATGAAGATGATCTCCCCTCAAGCAACAGGATGTAGGATCCTGAATCTTAGCACTTTAAAACTGCCTAGGGCTGCCAGAAAGGGCTCAGAGTTGCACAGGGACATTTACCTTGTGGAGTAAAGCTTTTTGGAGAACCAGAGAGAATTTCAGAGGACTGACAAAGACAATATGACTCAGTATCAATTGCCATAAATCAAGCACAAGTGGCTCAGTACCAGTTCTGGTTCAAAAGCCTTCAGCACCTCACTTTCTCTCTCTGGATTTGTATCTCCCACCTCATGGCCACCTTCGCCACCTGCAGTGTGAGCTTTTGGAGAAAGAAGCTCTGTCAATACTGAATGCTTGACCCAGAGATTTTGCCTAGCAAGTCATAGCCAGCGCCCCAGTGAGGACATAGCCAGCACATTTTGCCTAGGAGATAATCAGTAAGAGGTGGTGGTGAGAAGTGTCTTGAGATCTTATGCTTTCCCTCTGCTCTGAATATGGACAACCCTGTCCCGTTCCAGGGCAAAGGCAGATCATGATGGCATGAACAAACCTCTGTCTTTCCACTGGAACTGAGGGAAGAAGCTCAATGCAGGCAAGTAAAGGTGAAAAGAAGTCATATTTTTGTACTTTTCATCTCTCCACATCACAGCCCATGCTTTTCCCTGCCACCCCCATCACCACCCCAGCCACACTGCAGAAAGGAGTGACTGGAGACTGCCCAGTGGGAGTGTCCTCCTCCAGCCTCAGCCCAGGGGTTTGGTGGGGAAGGTCAGTGTACAAGGCCCAAGTGAGGGGTGAAGCTCTGGGCCAAACCCCCTGCATGGACGCAGACAGAGGGTCTCCCTGACAGCGCGGGTGCATGCTGTGCCTGCCTGCACGCACCATCGTGGCCAGTGCCTGGGTACATCCTACCAGGGACACGTCAACCTCGCTGTGCCAGTCAGCTGGACACCACTGCTCAGGCTCTGGGCTGTGTTGCACCACCAGCTGAGCAGGGTCCAAATGACTGCTCCTCTCTTTAAAATCTGTGACCACAAAGGAGAGTTAATGTCTGTGTCATGTGTTGAGTCAATGACTTTCCTCCAAGCAGAGGAGTTGTGGGGAGAGAAACAGTCAGGGGCTGAGATTAAACGGTACCTCCAGTAATAAAAGCGAAGCAGATTTGCCTGTAGTGAGTTTTCCTTTCTGAAAGCCATGCCTGGATAATCTCAGCTTCTACCTAAGAGATAGCAGAGCTGTCAGGACATACTCCATGTGGCCACACAAGAAAACACAGACATGACCCCTTGGCTCTTAGGAACTGGGGAGCGGGGGAAGAAAGCACTATCTGGGAAAAAGAAAACAAAAAAAACCCAAATTCATACAGCAAATAAATGTAAGAGCTCTTATTTTACTCAGTAATTTACACGCCTGGCCCCCTTCCTATTTCTTCCATTTTTAATCTACAACAAATATCTCTGAACTGTACTGAGACAATAAATCTGGGCCCCTTGGAAGACTTTGGGCAGCAGTGTGACAATACACTTTATAAACTAAACATTTGAGAGATTAATTTTCCCTTTGATCTGCAGCATGGTACCTCCACTGCATATGTACACACACACCGATGCACATACACATCCTGCTGAACCCACCACACTGTGGTCTGTTGTTCCCCTGTCACTGGCGATGGACATCAGGGAGATCATAGCTGGACATAATACGCAATATACACTCTCGTGGAGATGTACATGTGAGCAAAGCCTTTTTGGTAAAAGAACGCCATAAAAGATGTGACCACTCCAAAACCGGTAAACAGCGGAATTTAAGGTCACAGTGGAAGAATTAATTGTTCAATGGTAGAGGCAGGAAGTGGTTGTAAGCAATTTTAGAGTTTGTTTATTTTTAAAGTACAGTGAGAGAAAAGGAAAGAAACTTATTGCATGATATCTTTCTTGTATCCCCAGGGACCATCAGCGGGGTCACATCCATGAGATCTACTATGCAGACTTCAGCCCCTGAACTAGCAGAGAAAGTGAGGGCAATAGCTATTTGTCATCCTTTGTGTAAGCCTGCTCTGGACACTTTGCCCATGGGTTTCACAGACAATTGTTGACACTGAAAAAATAATGAGGCCTTGATCACTTTGCCACTCTAGTAGCTGTACATCTGAGTCCACATGCCTCCCATAGCCATTGAGCTGAAGGGGTGCAAAGCATTTATTGACTGCATGTTACTCACTGGTGCATCACCCACCTACTTCCCAAATGCAGCTCCCCTGGGCCAGCAATATGGATGTAGATTAGCAAGCAAGCATGACCTCTAAGCACAGCAATTTGGGGCAAGAAATAAAAAAATACACAGCTCAAAGAAAGAGAGTGAAATCTGGTGTGAGAGAAATGCATGGCCCATGCTCAAATTTCCTGGTCATCGTGATGTGAAGTCCTCATTTCATCAGAGCAGTCTCTAGGAGTCAGTATTCATAGACCCATGTAGCAGTAGGCTAGCGTGATCAATCCTGCTGAGCCAGAAGAGAGGGTGTCACATCTGGTGACATCCTGGCCTCTCCTCTGAGGACTTTCAACTAAGAGCTGACCTGGATTGAACCCCCGTGACTTACATGAACTGACAGGATCACAGTAGGAGCAAGGAGGTCCCTGAGCATATTGCTTAAGCTGCAAATAGATCAGCTACAGCACTTGCTGTGTGACGTGTATGTTGGAGATTGAAGCATGGTGTTAAATCCTGGGGAACAGAGAGGAGGTCACTGCCTCTCATTCTTACTCATTTTCTTGATAAACCAGCCTCATGCTGTCCTGCCATTCTGCAAGCAATGATTCAAGCTACAGAATACCAGCTTCTACCGAAGGTGAAGAGTTCAGCTCTCATGCCTATAGGAAAGCATAAGTGTAAGTGTAAGATGAGATTAATTAAAGCAATGTTGTCTTCCTGAGTCTGAAGAGAGCCTGAAACAACAGCTCTGAGAGGTGGAAAAGCCTCAATTCCACATTAAAAGCCTAATTCCACATTAAGTTCCTAATTCTGGGACAACAATTATTTTAACTATCACTGTTTGACTTGCTGGCATTTTAGCAGAAATATCCAGCTTAGATGTCCGTGCCAGGTCTTAAATAATCTCCTACTTTTTCCCTGCTGCTATATTGCCTTTTGTTCAATTGCCTGCTCAATTGCCTTTTGCTCTTAACAAGATCTTCAGTTTCTTCCCTGCGATTTTTAATGGAGATACAGATTGCCAGTGCATCAATCTGATAGTGTGTCAAAACATGGACCCAGCCAAAGTAGTGAAGGGGGCCAGGGAAGAGAGGGAAGGATGCCCAAACCTCATTCCAAAACCAGGATGCTTTTTAGGCTCATTCCTGCCACCTATGCCCAAAATGGTTGGGTTATCACTAGAAGTTTTCCCCTCACTTACTTGCTGCCTGGGGAAGAGCTGCAGCAGGCACACAGAGCCGTGGGGCCAGAGGAGCAGGGCAATAGCTGCAGCTTGTTGAATCAACAGTGTCCTCCAACCCCTGCCCTCCAAAAACCAAAGGAAGGACAAAACCCAATCATCTGACACAAATTAATTTCCTGGAAAGACTGCAGAGTGAGTTAAAAGCACATGCGAGTGCACACATGCAGAGCTCAGACCCTGAAATCTGACCCGTCGCAAGCTGCAGCGAGCAAGCCTGACATGGGGGGACCCAGAAATCTGCCTCCGCAGGAGACGGATGCAAATTGTGCTGCCCCTTCGTTGGTCCAAGTCAGCAAGCAGAGAGAAACGCTGGTGTTTGGACAGATGCAGGTCTGTGTCACAGGCAGAAGGGCTGAGCAAAACGCTGCGTCTCCCGCTGCCCATCATGGGTCTCTCCATAATAATTTTCCAGGCTCCTTTTAGCCATCTCAAAAGGCCTTGCCCTCCAGCTGCTTCTCAGGTCCCTCTCACACTAGCGCTGCCCTGGTGTAACACAGCGGATGTCAGTGAGGACACCCCTGATTTGCCAGGGCATTAGCAAAAAGTGATCCAGGTCCTGGCTTGCCCTCTGATCCTTTGAACAGGAGCTACAGACAGCAAAGTCTTAATGAAATACATTTCAGGCTTTTCCATCTTGCTTTCAGGGTCCAGAGAAGTGACAGTCTTCAGGGCCCAAACACTGAATTTTTCAGCCCATGTGTACCCCAGTAGTGAACTACCCCTGAGAAACTGCAGAGAAAGTCCAGACTGTCATCTAGGCCTTTTAACTAGGACTGTCAAAGCCAAGCTTCAGGCAACTCTCCCAACCAAAATCAGAACATCCTTCATAAAATGTGAGATTTTTTTAAGGGGTTGAGTTCTTTGTTTTGCTTTCTTGCTTTGAAGGCTACATGCAAGCTTTCTTCTTCCCTCAGGAGCCCTGCTGTCACTGCTTTTAGGATGTGAGAGATGAGAGCCACGTATAATCACAGCACTCCAAGAGCTGGATCTTCAAGAGTATTCAAAGAGCAAACCCCGAGGGCAAGGAAAGGGGGGGTAAGTTTGTCTCTGGTGTCTCAGGTCACATACTGGGGCTGGATGTACAGTGCCTGAGAGTGGTTGGGGTGGTCAGTATTTTCCCCCAAACAGTTAATTCTGCTTTTAGACAGTTCATATGGAGAATAATTGCAGGACTAAACACTGGCTACATCATCTGTGCAGCATAGAATTTATGGGGTTGTCATAAATTTTGACCCTCTCTGCTCACAGTTTGCCCCCCAGATGCTACCCCAGCACACCAAGCCATTGCACAGCGGTGACTGGATGTTGCCCAGCGAGGGTATGATGCCCATGAGCACAAAGCAGACGTCAAAGTATGGTGGGCTGCTGCCACTGGAAACACCTAAGGGCATTCTGAGATCCTGGCTATCATGCTCTCTGTTCAGAATCAGAGGAGCTCAGAAATTAGGGCTGAAAAAGACCTCAGGAAGTTGTTTAGTCCAACACCAGTCCCAAGACAGTACCAGCTGTCCCTACACTGCTCCTAACATGTTTGTCTAACCTCTTCTTTAAGACACCTCCACTAAATGGATTTCCACCATTCCCTTATGTGATCCATTAGCAGGGATGACCTAGAACATGCTTAACAGCTTGGGCAGGGAACAGAAAAAGTAAACACTGGAGTGACTTTACTTTCCAGGCTGAGAGAAGAGAAGAAAGTCAAACAGATGTAAGGAGAAGGATAGGAAAGCTGAGAGGAGCAGAAAAAATCTGCAAAGATTTTGATTCATGTCTCCTTCAAACCTCCAAGAACTACACAAAGCCCAATCCTCCTCTCATCACATCTGGAGGCCCAAGAGGCTTCCAGATGGTCTACAAATGAAGAGTCAGAGCCATGTCAGCACGCCACGAGGTCACATCACCACTGGGAGCTGATGCGTGAGAGTGTGACTGTAAAACCCCAGTCTTTGTCACAACCCAGCACTGACCCCAGGAGTAAGATCATGTTGGGGAAGACAGTCACTGGCATGTGCCACTTCTCCCTCCCACTAAAACAGCCTCTTCAGGTTGTCAGATGTTGGCGGTGCCAATGCTAGGGCCGCGATGCCACAGCAGCTCTCTAGCAGTTGGCTTGTTTCAGTCCAACATTTCCAAGCGGTTACAGCCCTGTAACAGCAGAGCAACTCCACTCGGTACACTTCGACATTACCACTACTGTTGATCTTGGCGTATTATTTATCCATCTTCCCAGCCATAAATTTCCTTCCTGGACTCCGTGACTTGCTTTATAACCGCACTCTTTGCGCTGAGACTGCAAAGCCCTGGGGACGAGACCTTTGCCCCCAGGCTTTCTATTTAGGGCTATGCAGTTTTATGACACTAACAGAAAGAGTAACTTCCCAGATGACTTTGCAGCCAGTGCAGAAGTTTTTTGAAATGCTACTTTTTGGCTACTTAGAAGGTCACCAATAAGAGCAGGGATAAATCTCCAGCCTGAGCTGCTACCACATGGGGAGGAGGAGATCCTGGTAGCTTGCTTGCAAATACAACCTATGACAAACTGTAAAGTCTTTCCCCTGTTCTCCCAAACAGATCAGCATCAAAGTCCACCCCAGAGTGTCATTACCTGGCTTCTGTTTCCCAAGTTTAAAGCCTTGAAGGAGGTGAGTAGGCCCACTGTATTATCACCAGAGGCTCAGCTGCCTGCACAGACCTTTGCACCAAGCTTTGGGAGCTCAAGCAAGACCAGGGTTTGCACTGCATGCATGAACGCCTGTCTGAGAGCTCGCCAGGCTCCTGGCTCATGCCAATGACCTCAGAAGGCATCTGACAACAGCGCGGGCCAGCATCAGTTGGCTCACGCTCCAGTCCCCCTCATGAAGTCAATCCTTCCTACCAGCCTTCTTGCTCTGGACCTCTGCAAGCAGTCTGCTGTGGGTCTCTTCATTGGGGTGAGTAAATTTGAACAATGCTTTCCATCCCTGCCTGCCTGGGCTCGGAGGGGTCCCTTGAGTGCGCCATGAAAGGAGAGGCACATCTGGGCTGGATTACAGGGTGGTGCAGTGGCTTTTATAGCTACAGATTCCTGCATATGTTTCTGAGCAGGACGTATATACTCATACATCAAAATGCAGAGAGCCCCCGGGGTTGAGGGCCCTCATTTATACGAGTCGTTCTGGGTTGCCCCCTCTTTGGAGGGCTCAGCTATGGACACGTTGGCAGGCCAGGGTCAGTGGGAGGAGATGCTCTGGGCTGCTGATAACCGGCTTTCCCACTGGGCATGGGGAATTGCTTTCTTTTGAGAACAGAGGCCAAATGGAGGGAGTCATTTACACCATTGAGAAGTGGGTGTAACACTGTGATTTACTGGTGTATTACAGCCCCATAGGCACTGACTTCGCGTGGATAAGGACAACTGTGAAGAAAACAACGGAGAAGGCAATGAGACTCAGAGTAAATCCACAGAGATCAATAATGTTACATCAGATTTACGCCAGTTAGTAAACCAAAGGTTGCAGTCTGTTCTCCACAGTGTTGGTTTATCACAGCTGCAGATTTTACACCATGGTCACTGAAACCAGGATCTGTCCCCTGAGATTTTAGAATTAACCTCTTTCTCTTAAAAATATCTTCTTTAGCTATCCATGGGTTGAGAAAAAGAGACAATGATGTGTGGATGGAAAAGCAACAAAAAAGAACTAAATTAAAATTAAAACGCAGCAAGGCTCCAAAGAATTTACAGATGTCTCTCCTCTCCTTCCCCCCCCGCTTCTCCGTGGTCAGCTGTAAACATTTATCTGGCAGGCTGCAGTGAAAGGCATGGCCCAAAACACTTAATCACAATTTCAGTGTGGCTGCCCTCCAGCGCGCCCCAAACTTGGGGGACGATGGGTTTTTCCTGCAGCTTTGTTAGAGGAAGGTACCTCCATCCTTACACAGGCAAACAAGTGCTTTCAAAAGAGATTCATTACATCTCAAACATGCACTGCTCAATGCTTTTTTTCTTGTTTTTAGGATTTTTTTCTTTCTAAAGGGTTTGATTTTCTTTTTTAACCCTGAGTGAGGGAGATAAACAAGCCCTGCCACCCCACCAACAGCAGCCTGGTGCTGATTGCCAGACAGAAGTGGTGAAAGGGGAAATGTGAAGTTGGACTGGATCAGTCAGGAGCTTTGGGAAATCTTCCCCAGAAGCAGAGGTATCATTATATTTCTACAATTCACCCCAAAGTGTTTCACAAGCGCTGATGAGACACAACCCCGTCGCCCGTGGCGAGGGCAGCTGTCTCAGGGGTGGAGCCTGGCAGCTCCTATGGGGCACTTGGCTCTGCTCAGCAGAAATTTGGGACAAGTGGAAGCACTGCCAGCGGCTGGCAATTGTAGGGGCTTCAGTTTTGAGGATGCCCAGCAAGAAACACTGTTGGCCCAGGGGTTCCTGTGCGGCAATAGGCTGCCCATGAAATCAGGAGCAAATCCCATGGGACCAGGGATTTGCAAGCCTCGTTCCTTGATTTTCAGTCCAGCAGTGAGTCTGGCCTTCTGATTCTGATCTCTCCGCAAGGACATTTGGGAAGATTTCCCCACCTTCAATTGCACCATCCCTCCCCACACATGGCAAACCAATCTTTAGGGGTCTAAACCCCGTGTATTTATACTTCTTTATACTGTTACTTACATTTGTTCCTGCCATGGCAATGGACTGCTGCAGAATTTTCCTTTCTGGTTGTTTCCTAGATGGACCCCATATCCTCCCGACCCTTCATACCCCCAACCATACCACACAGCCAGAGACCAGAAACAAAGTCAAAACACTTCCAGCAAGTGCACTTAGTGTGGCTCCATTTGCCAAGAGCAGCTTCTCCTCCTATGGTTGTGGTTAAGGGACCGTATTTTGTGTTTAAAGGGGAAGAAAATGAACATCTTCCTCTGAACCTCTCTGCAAACACTTGTACATCTGGGCAGTGGGATGCAACCCAGGCAAAGAAGATGGGAACTAGCTTGGCCAGAGTCCCCTAGCTGAAAGACCAGCTGGACCTCCCCGGCTGGTGGTGTTTAGAGGTGTTGATGAAGGGTATGGGTCATTACCCTCAGCTAGCACTGACGTGACATGTAGGCTGTTCCTATTTCATCCCATCCAAACTATTCCTCATTTTTTTTTCTTTTAACTTCTTCCTGCCCCTTCCTCTCCATTCAAATCCAGAGCAGTATCTAGGGCCCATAAATACCGAGCAAAATGCTGCTGTTGACTTCCTTCAAAGGAGACATTGTGCTGAGCCTCTCCTGAGGTCTTACTCTCTGCTTTGATATGGAGGAGCTGGGAGAGGAAAAAGGGAGGACAGGACCATAACACACAAAGCTGTGGCCCCTGTGGGACCACACTCAAGGTGTCTCCCCTAGGTTTGCTCCAGTCCCACAGCAGCTCAGAGGCTGGAGCATGTAAAGAGGCAGCCAACGTTCACTTTCTGTCCCAACTTCCAGCCTCCCCGACCAAAGTGTGGCAGAGTCTTCCTTGGGAGAGGAACTGAGATGTCCAACCAACAGCTCCGTTGCTACTTCACCATAATGATTATTGCCTCAGTCTCCAGCTGAGAGAGATTTGGATGGATTTATTTTGTTTTTACAGTTCTTTGCAATTTTCTGCAGGGAGCGGCACACTTTGGCAAAGCAGAGCCATGCATGACATCACATTTTCTTATTGGTTTTCATTGCACTGCAAATGCTTCACCACTTATTGCCAAGTAGTTGGTTCACCATCTGATTATTTATCAGACTGCCTTTATGCCTTCCTGGACAACAAGATTCACTTCACTTTTTCCCTCCTTGCTAACATTTACAGTGAAAATGATGCATTGTTAGCATATCTGCAAATGTGCAGAGTTCCTTGAAAAGGCAAGTCCACTTTTTGCAATGAAGTCATTTAGAGCAGGTGATCAGTAACCACACACATGAATTGCTCTGAGGTTAATCTATTATCGTATCAGTGGCTCCTGCAATTTTTAACAGACTCTCAGAGCCTAGAGAGTTGTTAAAGCCCCCTCCATGTAAAATGTAAATATATGAGAATCTCAGCTTGCTTCAAAAAATAAACAACCCTGTAACTACCTCCTCCACAGTAATTATTGTGACCTTGCAATTGCAATGCAAAGGGAAGCTGAAAATGTGGCGCAGCTGTATCTGAAAGTTTTAAAAACCAAAATATAGGGTAAGTAATCAGACTCCAAACTGCACAGTATTTAATCTCCTAATTTTTAAGCCAGTTCTGTGAGATTCGGGGCCTTACTCAGGATTTTGAAATCTCTGGGGCTCATAACACTGTAGTGGTTAACTGTGTGCACTAACACCGATTACAGTGTTATTACCTGGGGGCTGTAGTATGCTCTGGGAGCAGCATCTCCTCTTAGGGCAGGCTTTTCCAAAAGGCTCTGTTTGCTTTCACCAAAATGGGCTGCTGGCTTTTTATTGCACGTAGGGCACTGTACTGTGAGCAATTTCCAGTCTCCCTAGTCCTGCCACCCTCTGAGCCCACCCGTTACTGCCCAGCATCGCACCATGAAATCCCTGAAAGTACCTGGCCAACCTTCTCCCCTTGTAATGTAATAAATGGCAGCATTCAGGGGTACACGGGGAAAGGCTGCTTTTATGGCAGGGTGCCTGGGAAGAGCCAGGGTGAAGGTGAGGGAAGGCTTTGCATTATCACCCCACCAGTGCAACGGGGACGGCCCCAGCAGCGTCAGGCACCACCTTCAGGGAGGACAGAGCAGAGCTGGCACTTTGTGTGGCCGTGTGGCCAGGACCCCGCTCATACCCCAAGGGGTTAACATGGTATTGAGTTTACGCAGCTGTAACTCCCATCATCTGCTCCATAGTCATCCCCCATGTCCCACCAGCAGGCGCTTGGGGTAGCTGGCTCATGCATCTGTCCCCGGTCCATTGGGACAGCCGGTTACTGCTGCCTTCATACCGCCGAGGCAGACCATGGCAGGGATGGGGGACATGGGGGAGGGAGAAATATTTTTTATACTGCAACTGCCACCAAGCTGACAGCAGCCAGCCAGAGCCGGGTTTTCCCATGGTCCCTTCACCTTCCCATCAGCGCTGGGGGTGAGGTGCCAGTTTGGCCCCCGGCTGCTGGCCAGCTCTCAAGGAGTTGGGAAGTGGAAGGGGCTGCCCAGGCCCAGCTGGAGCTTCTCTGACCCAAACATCAAGCGCGATGCCGTTTTGGCGATGCACTTTGTCCTCCTGCTTTTGTGAGCCAAGAGTTTATAAACCCGCAGGGAGAAACGCCTCCTCTTCCTCCCAGCACCACCAGCCCTGCTTTCAGCTGCAGGCACTGCTTCGCTGCATGCCTCTGAGCTGCAGATGGGTCTCTGCTGCTCGCTCTTCCCTCTTGTCTTACTAAAGAAAAAAAAAAAATAAAAAAAGGAAAGAGAAATCAAGCAGCTCTTTGCTGTTTGCTTTTCCTCTCTGGGAACTGATTACACAGTGGGAACAGCAGTTTGTTGCCCTGGCCAGTGCCACCCTCCTGCCCTCCCCTTTTTTGCCCCAGACTCAGTAAAGCAGCCGCTCCAGGCAAGTCCCTGAGGAGCAGGAGGTTCACATCGCCTGCAGGCACCATGGGGACCAGCCTGCCTGGGGGTGGCTCCACATGCTCTGTACACCATCTTCAAGGGACATCCCAGGTTCGAGGCCAGGTCAGCTCAGGCACATCCCCACTTGCCCGGTGTTCGTCTCGGGGTCTTTCTGCCCTTTGCAGACCCAGGGGCGAGTCTGTGGTGGCTGGCTGTGGTGGGACTCTTGGATGCAGACAGCATCGAGGAGAGGGATGGGACCCATCCCTCTGTCCCCATTGTGGGCACTGCTACATGTCCCCAACAGCCTGGCCCAGCCAAGCTCATGATATGAAAGGATGACTTGAGCTACACCCTGTGTATTTCCGTCCCTGCTTTTGCTGGCCCAAGCCCAGGAAGCCCAGATTATTTACCAGATACAGACAGAGGGGATGGAGTGATTCATAGATCAAGAGACTTTTCCTTTTACAGAGGGAAGAAATACTACCCCGCTCTTTTGCAGTACGTAAACTGTCCGGCTGTGCCAGCACCAAAAGAAAATCTGTTGTTCTCTCGTGTTACAGAGGAGCATCGAGGCCAGGCCACCAACAGGCTCTGCATAGGAATCACGGCCAGAGGCAGTGCTGGCATATCCAAAGGGTGATGGGGGCTTCCAACATGTACAAGTCTTAAAAGATTAATTTCTGTGTGCTATTGTAAGGAAAGAGTTAAAGCTTTGCCAGGCAGCTGCAAGATGCCATAGGAAGGTAGGATGAGGAGTTACCCAGTCTGTGGTACCCAGCCTCTTGCTATTGCAAGCAACCACGCAGCAGGTGGTCTCAGATGAGAAGACCGAAGTCTATGGCACGTGGCCAGAGCATTTCCCGGCATTCTGCAATGAGCCGAAGAGCCTTGCTCAGCCTCACCTCCACAGAGCAGCAGCATCACTCATAGAGCAAAGGCCTGGCTGTGCAAGAAGCCCTTGGCAGCATTCCCTGCTCAGGACCAGGAGGTGCC
Source organism: Pelecanus crispus (assembly GCF_030463565.1). Lineage (NCBI taxonomy): Eukaryota > Metazoa > Chordata > Aves > Pelecaniformes > Pelecanidae > Pelecanus > Pelecanus crispus. Next base: position 43,504,916 of record NC_134645.1, on the reverse strand, counting down.
TTTCGTGGGCCACCCCAAAGTGCTGGGTCCCCTTCATTAGCCTGGATGGGAGGAGCTGGAAGGAGCAGCTCTTACTCCCTCCTGGCCTGTGTTCCCAGGTTTGCTCTCAATCATGAGAGGGACTGGAGAAGTACAGAGGGACTCTCGGGTCTCATCCTGCGCACCCTGGACAGGGCCGCACTCCAGGCTCCCATAGCTCAACCCAGCACTGGGCACAGCTCCTTGCTTTGCTGACGAACAACTATAACACTTTTTGGCACAAGGACAAAGCTCCTTGAAGGAGCAATGCCGAGTGTGAAGCCTGTCTAAATACCTTGTTCATGGTCATGTACTCAGACAGCGCTACCTGTGGGCAGAGGCACAAAAAGATTGGATTCCCGTGACCCACAAATTATAGGACATGTTCTTCTTTTAACTAGTGCTTCAGATGATCCCAGTTACCTGAGATCAATTCGGGTGATTAATCACTCCGCAGTATCTACCTCAAGTGCAGACACTTTGGCCACCCACTTCCCTTTCCATTTCAGCCACAGCTGTAAAGCCCAAGTCAGGCCTGGGTGGAAACTCAGCCTGAAGACGTCAGCCTGGGATCTCCCAGGCTTGGCCCCCTGCACCCCACATGCAGCCAGCACCACGGCTCCTCAGGAAAAATTCCTTTCAGGCACCAGGAAAAACGTGATTTCCTTTCCAGCCATTCAAGAGCCTCGCTGCCACACGCAGTCTGCAAGCAGCTGCGGGCAGCACGGGATGGCATCCACCTCTGAAGGAAAGAAATGCTCCTGTGGTGGGCAAGTGATGCGAGTCCTGCCAAGCATCTGCTGCCGGTGCGCTGCAGGGACCTCACATCAAGGCGTGCGCCCGAGGTGCTCGGCAGTGCAGGGAGGAGCAGTGCCTCGGCATTGCCCGGGCAGGGGAGCGGCTTGGTGACAAGCAGGAGATGGCAAAGAAACGTGAGAGGGAGCCAAGGCTCTGGGCAAAGCCCATGCACAGTGTTAGACAAAGGTCGGCTGACACATTGCTGCACCTGAGCTGCTGGCCAAGCTGCCCTGCAGCCGAGCCTGGACGGTCAGGCCTCCCTATACCCAGCACCGAGGGAATCCGAGAGTTGGGAAATTTGGTAGCAAATACCTCGTTTATGGACAAACAACCTTGGGAGTTAAGGCATTGCACCCTGCACCTCAGAGAGAAGATGTTCCTTGCGGTGAGACCATCAAGACAGACTCCAGAGATGCAAGGCAAAGTCTTTGTGCAACCAACAATTTCTCTAAGGACCTAAATGATTTACTTACTCTGCTCTGCATGTCAGCTCCAAAGTGAGGATCCTTCCTCTGTGCAGTACCACTGCAGTTCAAAAATAGCAGGAAAATTCAGTATTTTGATGTGCACAAGAAGTAAAATCCTATCTACCTCGGATATTGCGCTGTCTCCCAGAGGCAATCACAAGGCTACAGTTTGTAGAGCACCACGTAATGAAAGCCACAGAAATACCACTGGAGATAGAAAGGTTAGGTGATTTAATATGAACCATACGTGCTGCTCAGAGTTTTCTGAGTAATCCAGCTTCTGCATGTCCTCGCTGCATTACAGAAATGATGCATCGTCTCCTCTTTTCTTGGCTTCGTTACGGGGAATGAATCTCCCCCAAGACCGTAATTGCTTCAAATGCTCTCTGCTCTATTTATATTTGATTTTACCCAGTGGTTTCAAGCAATTCTGATCCTGACTGACTGTTGATCTAGGGCTGTACCCTGGCTAACATCTGCTTTGAAGGAGTTGTGTGCAGGTCTGTTTGAATAACATTACACAGGGCAGAGAGGACTTGGCTCTTCAATTAAAGGCTTTATAATGATCCAGTCAATACAGTGTTTTTCTTCACAGACACAGCCATGTGACCATGACGGTTTTCATATCTGGGGATGCAGTTTCACGCTAATGTGTATCTTTCCACTATCTTTGTGTCGGGTCCTTGCCTTAGCCACTCTCTGTCTCAGTTTCCCCCTCGCAAACTGGCCATAGCTCCCCTGGCTTGGGCCAGGGTGCAGCCGAAACCTCGATAACCTGCCGTGCCCTACCTAAAAAGGGATCTTTCCTTCCCTGCCTGCTGGAAATATCTGCAGCAGGCACCACTGCTGGCAGCCCTGGCATCCAGAGGTCAGTGCAGAGGGGCAATGTTGCTTGCTGCTTCTGGGCAGAGCAGAGCAGGGAACATTTGTACCCTTCTCTGAGCACACATAGACCGGCTTCACGGCCAGGGCAAAGCGATGCCTTCTCTCTCTGCTGTCGCAAGGACAGAGACACGGCTCGGTCTCTGCGGTGGCGGAGGCAGGGGGGCAGGAGGAGCGTGTAAAGCAGACAGATGGCTACACAGCCAGCCCGGTTATTACCAGAATAAATTGGGTAAATCACAGGCTAAGCAGTTGCTCTCCCTGCGGTAGAAGAGGATCTGACACCGTGATTGAAAATTAGCAGCATCTCAGAGGCAATCATGGCTGGGAAGCTTGCTGTGCTGGGAAGCTCCATTGCACTTGGACTATGTTATTACTGCACTTTAAACCACAAGAACAAAATGTTTGGGACATACTAATGACACCAGGAGAAACAGAAGCATTTTGATTTGGTTGTAATTGTTTTCTACCAGAGCAGACACGAATATAATATAATGGGTCTGATTATTTATCAGCATTCAACACAAGAAAGAAAACAATGCCAGTAAATAGCAGAGGGGTTATTTTGGGGAACTGTTTAAAGCCAGAAAAGGACAAAACATCTCTCTTCAAAACAGGGCCTGTGGAGGCTCTGCGCTGAAGATCTCACAAAGGCTTTCAGGATTCAAAAGAGCTGTATACAATTGAGGTTTTGCCCTGCTGCATTTGGCTTGGCTGCATTGCCTAAGGCCAGGCTTGCCGAGCAGCCTTCCATTGGGCAAGACCCTCGCCAACGTCTTGCCAAATGTCACCCATTGGCAATGAAACAGCTTGGGGTGGAAGACTCTGGCTATCCTTTTCGGAAAAATTTGGCAAAGATGCTTCAACCATTTCCAGGAGTGGAACGCAGTTTTGTCTACATTAAAACTTTCTTGCTGTTAAGACTAAAGTCCAAAACAAGGTGGCCAAGGAAGGAAAAAACAACGAGAAAATTTGCGAGGGAAAAGAAATCGCACCAAGACCCCAGCTTCAAAGCCTCTGGGCTGGCTTAGTGCAGGGTCTTAGAGGAACCTGAAACCAGAAGAGAGGTTGAAGAAACAGGGGAGGCCTGGAAAAAGACATGGTCAGGCAGAGGAGAGGCATTCACGGAGGCCAGGGAAAAGAGGAGTAGGTCCAGGTGGACAAACAGGAGAGCTGTGGGCACACAAGGACAGGTGTCGCACCAGCAATACAGGGCACCACCATCCCTCAGTGGGGAGCAAACGCCTGTGAGACCCACCGGTGTAGTGTCCCAGTGTGCTCCAAGGCCACACTACACCAAGGACAGATGCTGGCTAGCCCGTCTCAGCGTGTCTGCAGGACGTGCCAGTGTAAGGAGAGCAGAGCTCCCAGGGGACCCTTCGGTAGAAAGCAACTTTCCTTTGGCTGCAGATGATGACCACTTTCCTTGTCAAAGGGGCTTCGTTGTCTACATTCGTCTCCCCACTTGGCACCCCACTCTCATAGCACTTTCAGTTCCTCCACTCATCTGACCTCGGAGCTACTATGCCGTGAACATGTCAGACGGGAACATGAAATCAGTGCTGGCCAACCCACTAACAGACCATGCTATTATTACAGCAGTCACTGATGTGAGCAGCCACAAAAAGGAAAACAGATTTTTGGGCTCCTCATGTGTCCGGAGCTATCTGCACATCCTGTCCCGGGTTAACTGAAAACATGTGGTCAAGTCCTGCCAGGCTGGCGTGCAGCTACAGCCGGAGCTAGCTCTCAAAGCATCTACATCTTCTATTTCCTCACCCCCTTCCTTGAATAAGTCCACTAAAATCTAGCTCAGGAAATGGTGAGGGTTACCAATCGCTGGAGGACACTTCTCCTTGCTTTCCTAACTCATTCCTACACCCCAGAAGTATATTACATATATAATATACATATTGTAAGCCTGAGACAGTGCTCAAACCAAACTCATTTTGTTCCTATGGCACACAGACACCGGCCTGCCATCAGGTACAGACCTGACCCTCCAAGAGGGGGGTGCTTCGGAAACCTGAGCCTGAGCTATGCCCTTGTGACCAGCCTCTGCACACAGCAGCCATGGATGGTTCAAGCTCAGCCTGGCTGTGGCAAGGGACACGACGGATACCAGGCAGCCCCGATGCCCTGGGGTCCTCCTAGCAGGGCCCCAGCACCTGCACACTGAGGACAGACAGGATCTATAGGATGCCCAATTGCAGCCGTGCAGATAGATCAGCGAGCAGCCCAGGTTTCAAGCTACTCCCTTGTGGTTTAACCCAGCAGGCAGCTAAGCACCACACAGCCGTTCGCTCACTCCCCCACCTCAGTGGGATGGGGGACAGAATCAGAAAAAAGGTAAAACTCATGGGTTGAGATAAAGACAATTTAATAGGACAGAAAAGGAAGGGAAAATAATAATGATAAAAGAATATACGAAACAAGTGATGCACAATGCAATTGCTCATCACCCGCTGACCGATGCCCAGCCAGTTCCTGAGCAGTGGCTGTGCTCCCCCCAGCCAACTCCCCCCAGTTTTTTGTTCAGCATGATGTCATATGGTATGGAATATCCCTTCGTCCAGTTTGGGTCAGCTGTCCTGGCTGTGTCCCCTCCTAGCTTCTTGTGCATCTCCAGCCTCCTCACTGGCAGGCCAGTACGAGAAGCTGCAAAGTCCTTGACTTAGTGTAAGCACTGCTCAGCAACAACTAAAACATCAGTGGGTTATCAACATTATTCTCATCCTAAATGCAAAACACAGTACTATACCAGCTACTAGGAAGAAAATTAATTCTGTCCCAGCCGAAACCAGGACATCCCTGATGCCAACAGCTCAGCAGATGCACCAGGTCATCCCCAACCTCACCACCAAAGACGTGAGGGCCAAGTCACCAGTGAGGCCTCATATCCTTCATATCCTCGTATGCCTTCCTCCTGGGAAGGCAATGGGGGTTTTGCCCCAAGCTTCCATGGAAGTGGGATTAGGCTTTATCCAGACCATTTGTTATCAACCCATTATGTCTGAGAAAATAAAATACAGTTAAACTGCTTTTGTTAATAACAAGAAGAGTGCACTTTGTAAGGAATCAGAGCGACCACGTCTGTTTGGAGACACTAGCCCACCTTGAACCCTGGCAGGAGTGGACTCTGCCCCAGAGGAGGATGAGACGGGGCTGACACAGAGTAACCTGCCCCAGAAAACCCCACCTCACCACCTTCCTCAACCGGAGGTAGCATTTATGCATGCAGTGTTTCCTGGGGAGTATTTTCTTCATTTTTTTTCTGTTTTCAAGTCTGGAGCCATGTAAATATTGAGCAGCCACAGCATCCTGTGGCGCAGGGTTCCCCAGTGCAACCCCACGCTCCGTGCATATCTGCCTCCAGTTGTTTGCTTTGAACCTGCCACTTGCTACTTTTATTTGATGTCCCTGAAGTTCTTGTCTGAGAAGGAACAGCATACAATCACTCTCTCTTTTGTAATGAGGTCGCTTTGTTTTGAGTCACTGTTGTCCAGGTGCCTGCTTCTTTTTAATTCAGTGGTGAAAGCTCCCAAGTGCCTCAAGGAAACAGATCAGGCATTTGTAATTTTTTCCTCACTTTTCCTAAACATTACTGGCGTGATGCATTGCAAAAGTCTGCCAGTTGTTACCACAAATGGCTGAGACTGCAGAAACAGCAAAGAAACACTCACCACCCTTGCCTTGGCATGTGTAACTTACTTGTACATCCTCCGTGCACCACTATCTGCAGACACCTGCAAACACACGGCCTCATTTATGCCCCTCCCCAGCACAAGCTCTTCTGCCCATGCCCCAGATGCACATCCACCAGCATCTGCCCTGCCAGGCCCACACTTGCTTGCATGTGTGCCCTTGCCTTTACTCCTCCAATACTTCCTTCCACTTCAAATATAAATAACATGCCATAAATTTAAATGCCACAACCATATAAATGCCACTGTAAATGCACCCTGTGTCTATACACCCACACTGTATCAGCACATACCCCATCCAACCCTAACCTGATACACACCCTCGAATGCATTCTTCCACCCCATGTCTTGCCACAACATGCTATGCAGCTTCAGAAAGAGCAAGGGAAAGCCCTAAGTCGTTTGAAGGAGACGGTCTGTCCAGCAGGAAATTCTGCTTCTCAGTTGTTTCTGTGCCAAGCTGTGTTTCAGTGGCCTCCATCTAGCCTGGGGTGAGAACCCTGGCCCTAGCAGTACTGCTGATTTTGCCCGTTTTCCTAGTCAATCTGGTAGGTAGGCAGATAGGTCAACACTCAGCACGCAGTTGGAAACAGGGTGGTAGGTGTGTGTTCCAAGCATCATCATGCTTTGTAGCAGACAGATGGTGAGTGTGCCGCAGGTGGGCTTCGCATTGAGCCCTGTCAATGAAAGACCCAGGTGGGCACAGGGCACCCTGCTTGTGGGTGACTGTAAAAGTGGAGAGATTTCTGCACAAACGAAACATAGAGAGACGTAAGTATATATATCATGTGTGTGCATGTGTGTACACGCATATGTATAAGAAAATGTTTGGAAAGCACAAGAAGAGCTGATCCTGTGCACTGGCTGCAAAGGGACTTGCCGAGTCTCAGGCTACACATATAACAACTCACTTTGCTACTGCTGTGAGCTTGGTTCCCCTCTGTTATTTTTATAAGGCCACAGCATTAACCTAATTAATTTACTTTAATTGGAGAACAGTATTAGCCTCAACGGTCCCACTTAAATCACAGAGAAGCCATGGCCAAGCTCCTCAAACAGCCGCCTGTCCCCATTCACCCTCATGCAGATGGTTAACACAGCTGAGTTCAGCACACCTTGGCACAACAGTCCTCCTCTCTTTGTTTTCTGTTCTGAAGGGAAACACCTGCACGTCTCCAAATGAGATCGGCTCAGAGTAGAGAAAGATCTCAGCTTAGAAGTTACGGGCTCCCCCACCGAGCCACAACCCAAACCTGGTGGAAGGACTCACTCCGCAGCCGGGAGCTCCAGCGCATCAGAGGTCCCGAGGGACCCACGCCAAGCTGACTACACTTGTGAACTGCTTCACTTGCACCCCAGCCAGCGTCCCTGCCCGCTCCATCAGTGGAGGGAGTGTTTGCACAAGGTGTTTTGCAAGCCACAGAGGTGAACAGCCCTGCACGGATGTATGCCAGAGGCAGCAACAGGGCGCAGTGGCTGCAACAAGGAGCAGCCTTCAGAAGACCACAGCTCAGCTCTCATTTCCGTGATTTCTGCTGATGGCTTCCTCGGTGGTCTTTGGCAAACCCTTCCCCCATGCCAGCGTCTGGCATCCAAACGAGGCCGACGTCCTTAGCCTCCTTTGTCAGCTACACTGGTAACTACAAGTTAAAAGTACCACATAAGATCTTTGTGAATACCACTGACCTCTTTTCTTTTAGCTTCAGAGTTGTCACCGTATCAAAGCTTACCATATTTTACCACAAAAACTGCCCTGTTTTGTTGATAACTCAGAGGCCCAGCTTGCAGGGAGAGATGAGGGGTGGGCACAATCAAACTTAACCCAAACATATGCTGGGGGCCCAGACTACAGCCCTGGGGGCAGCAGAAGCAGCCCTACACCCCAGCTCAGCCCAGCTGATTAGCTGACTGCACGCTGCAAAGCTTTATGCCAGCTTTCTGCGGTTCCACCTGCTGTACTCTGCAGGATAGGTGTCCGTACCTACAGCCTGGCTGATACAAGGTCAGCACATCCTTGTCTATGCATTTATATCCTTATAAACAAGCTTGACCTGGCAGAAGCCTACAGATGATCAGGGTTTGCAGAGCCATAGCGGCCACCGTGTTTTTGAACGGCATATAGGGCCCCAAAGGTGGGTGTGCTGGACAATCAGTCTGTTTTGGAAGAAACATCACAGAGAAAGGCAATTCTGTATAGGAGGTATGAGAGCAAAGGGCTTAGGGGAGCCAGCAAGTCCACCTTACAACCCTTGGAAAATGGGCCAAGGCCAATTAACAATGAGCTGCAGCTGACAGAGAGGGGAGGCTTTCAAGATAAGAGAGATGGCAGGAAGCCTAGAGGAGATCAGAGCTTGTAGGGAGGAGTAGAAAAGGCCACCTGGGAATGGGGCTAAGTAGGACTGCTAAGGGAAATTAAGCTGGTATCTCTCAGGGGGCCTTGGAAAAGGGAACATAGGTAATAGCCTTGTGAGATGCTGGTTAAGATACAGAGCTAGGAAGAGACAAGAATTAGCTCAAGAAGACAGCGAGGGCTGGGGAATGCACATTACAAGTACCTGAGATGGGGTTTTTAGAACAAGATCCAGAGAAAGGGATGAGCTAGAGTTATGCTCCTGAGGAGAGGAGCATGAGTGCTCCGGGTGTGAGCAAAAGGGCTGCTGAGAAACTTGGGATAGAGGTGTAAGACTTACTAAGGCTAGAATTACAAGCTAAAGACCCAGCTGTGTGGTCACCCACCCTTCTGTTTGCGGGACGGAGATCTCCGGCCAGGATATGTTCAACCCCTAAGCAATAGGCAGGTCACTCAAAAGCTAAAGCACCTTCTTGGTGGGGGGAGCACCAGTGAGGGCCAATATACCATTACCAGGCCTAGCCTCAAAGGGAGCAGCTGCACAGGGAGCTCCTCGTACATGCAAAGAACCTGGCATTTGTTTCAGAGAAGCTCTTGCTGGTTTGTTTTCAAAGCCATTCTCTTGCAGACATGGCTTGGGAGTGCTTGGGACTGGAAGTGCTCTGCCGTAGCTTGCTCTGCTCCATGCCCTCCCACCAACACCCAGAAGATGGCAAACATGTGAGACCCACCAGAGGTGTGAATAGAGCAGCTGTTACACTTTACTTAATTGTTTGTTTGGTTTTTTTTATTTTTCCTTCTGACTGAAAATGAAAGGACAGAGAAAATTTACAAAAGTACTAAAAGGCAACAATATTGGCAGGACGTCTCTGTTCCCTGCTCCCACGTGGGGGAAGGCAGCCTGCCACACCCGTGGGCTGGCAGAAACACACACCTCGGCAACTCCCACTGAGCGAAGGCTGGGGGCTCAGGGGGCTGCCACCCCAACCATCTGCACGGGGAACGTGCCTCTTCAGACAGGTACCAGGCTACAGCTGTCCCTTGAGTGTACCAGCCATTTCAGCAAAGCCGGTGAGGTGAAGGGGTCCGGAGCAGATGGTCACGACGGGGGACCCTTTGTAAAGTGGCAAATCAGTGGCAAAAGCACAGGGAGAGACAGGGCACCCAGCCCCCCACCCAAAGCAGGAAAGAGGGAGCTCCTGACCAGAGGCAGCTCCAACTCAGCGTGGCCGGGGACAAGAGTGACAGCGGCCAAACCCCCTCACGTACAAGAGCAGCCCCCAGGGAGCAGGAGCAACCAGGGTGCAGGGCGGCTGTTGGGGCAGGCAGGGCGCAGCCCCCCTCCTGGCTCTAATGGGAAAACCAACTCAGGGTCATCGCCCTCCCAGGAGAAGACCTAGCAGCTGTGGTTTCCACTCCCCAGAAAGCCATGGCCAGAAGGAACGTGGCAACCCAGACGAAGCTCCCACACAAACACGCAGCCCTCCAGGTCTCTGGCTGCAGGGAGTGCCTGGGCCTGTCACTCGTACCGGAGGGTGGCACAGCCAGCAGCCATTTTCGGTGTGACCAGGTGAATGATCTGCTCAGCCTGGTGGCAGAGCTGGAAGTGGAAAGGCTGAGGAGTGTCAGGGAGTGTGAGGGAGACAGGTTGGTGGAGCCACGCCCTGCCACCCCTGGGGCCAAGGCAGCAGGTGGAGGCCCCACAAGGAGCAGAGGATCCCCCACCCTCTTGCCAGCAAGCAGAAGGAGGGGACCTAAGAGACGGGGGGGAATGGAAACAGGTCCCTGCTTGGGGCGGCAGGCGAATCCCCTCCCGGCCTCCCTCACCTTCCCAGTTGCCCTCACACAACAGATGTGGGGCTCTGGAACTTGAGGGCCAGGCAAATGAGGGTGTAGGTGAAGGTCCAGCCAGGGGATTGCCTAGGGTGAGTCGGTCAGCCCCACGCATTACGAGTGCTTCTGTTAGGAAAAAAAGGAGGGTAACAGTTGTAGGCGATTCCCTCCTATGGGGAACAGAGGGACCAATATGCTGTCCAGACCCATCCCACAGGGAAATCTGCTGGGGCCCGGGTTAGAGACATTACTAAGAAACTCCCTGATCTGGTACAGCCCTCTGATTATTACCCACTGTTGCTTATGCAGGTTGGCAGTGATGAGGTTACAGACAGAAATCCTAAAGTGATCAAAAGGGACTTCAGGGCACTGGGATGACTGGTTGAAGGATCAGGAGCACATGTAGTGTCTTCCTCAATCCCATCAGTGGCAGGGAAGAATACTGAAAGGAACAGGAAAGCCCATCTGATTAGCATGTGACTGATTAACATGTGCCATCAGTGGAATTTTGTTTTTTTCAATCATGGGGAGGTTTACACAGTACTGGGCCTGCTGGCAACAGATGGAGTTCAGCTATCTCCAAGGAGGAAAAGGATCCTCGCCCATGAGTTGGCGGGGCTCATCGGAAGGGCTTTAAACTGGGTTCAAAGGGGGAAGAGGATATAACCAGGCTCACTAGAGAGGAGCCCAGGGGCAGCATGGCAACGTTGGGGGTGAAGTCAATAGCCCAGCTCAAGTGCGTCTACACCAATGCACGCAGCATGGGCAACAAACAAGAGGAGCTGGAAGCCATTGAGCGACAGCTACGACTTAGTCACGATCACAGAAACATGGTGGGATGACTCTCATGACTGGAGTGCTGCACTGGATGGCTATAAGCTCTTCAGAAGGGACAGGCAAGGAAGGAGAGGCGGTGGGGTGGCTCTGCATGTTAGGGAGTGTTTTGATTGCATAGAGCTCAACAGTGGTGATGATAAGGTTGAGTGCTTATGGGTAAGGATGAGGGGGAAGGCCAACAAGGCAGATATCCTGCTGGGAGTCTGTTGTAGACCACCCAACCAGGATGCAGAGGTAGACGAAGCATTCTGTAAGTGGCTGGCAGAAGTCTCACAGTCACTAGCTCTTGTTCTTTTTGGGGATTTCAACTTACCAGACATCTGCTGGAAATAACAACACAGCAGAGAGGAAACAGTCTCAGAGGTTCCTGGAGCGTGTGGAAGATAGCATCCAGGAATGCTGGGCATTCTTCAAGAAGGAAGTCGTACAGGCACAGGAGCAGGCTGTCCCCATGTGCCATAAGATGAACTGGCAGGGAAGACGACCAGCCTGGCTGAACAGGGAGCTTTTGCTGGGACTCAAGAAAAAAAGGAGAGTTTACCACCTTTGGCAGAAGGGGCGGGCAACTCAAGAAGAGTGCAGGGATCTCGTTAGGTCATGCAGGGAGAGAATTAGAAAGACAAAAGCCCAGCTAGAACTCAATCTGGCCACTGTTGTAAGAGATAATAAAAATTGTTTCTACAAATACATTAACAACAAAAAGAGAGCCAAGGAGAATCTCCATGCTTTATTGGATGAGGGGGGGAACATTGCCACCAAGGATGAGGAAAAGGCTGAAGTACTTAATGCCTTCTTTGCCTCAGTCTTTAAGAGCCAGACCAGTTATCCCCAGGGTATTCAGCCCCCTGAGCTGGAAGACAGGGATGGAGAGCAGAATGGAGGCCTCATAATCCAGGAGGAAGCAGTTAATGACCTGCTATGCCTCCTGGATGTGCACAAGTCTATGGGGCCAGGTGGGATCCACCCAAGAGTACTGAGGGAGCTGGCAGAGGAGCTTACCAAGCCACTCTCCATCATCTGTCAGCAGCCCTGGTTAACAGGGGAGCTCCCAGGCGACTGGAGGCTTGCCAATGTGATGCCCACCCATCTACAAGAAGGGCCAGAAGGAGGATCCAGGGAACTACAGGCCTGTCATGCCTGACCTCGGTGCCAGGGAAGATTATGGAGTGGTTCATCTTGAGTGCACTCAACAGGCATGTGCAGGTCAACCAGGGGAGCACGCTCAGCCAGCATGGGTTCATGAAAGGCAGGTCCTGCTTGACCAACCCCATCTCCTTCTATGACCTGGTGACCCATCTAGTGGATGAGGGCAAGGCTGTGGATGTCATCTACCTGGACTTTAGTAAAGCCTTTGACACTGTCTCCCACAGCATTCTCCTAAGGAAGCTGGCGGCTCATGGCCTAGGCAGGTGTACTCTTTGCTGGGTAACAAACTGGCTGGGTGGCCGAGCCCAGAGAGTTGTGGTGAACGGAGTTAAATCCAATTGGCGACGGGTCACAAGCAGTGTTCCCCAGGGCTCAGTTTTGGGGCCAGCCTGGTTTAATATCTTTATCAACGATCTGGATGAGGGGATTGAGTGCACCCTCAGTAAGTTTGCAGATGACACTAAACTGGGTGGGAGTGTCGATCTGCTGGAGGGTAGGATGGCCCTGCAGAGGGACCTGCACAGGCTGCATCGATGGGCCAAGGCCAACTGTATCAGGTTCAACAAGGCCAAGTGCTGGGCCTGCACTTGGGTCACAACAACCCCATGCAACGAATGCTACAGGCTTGGGGAAGAGTGGCTGCTGGAAAGCTGCCTGGTGGAAAAGGACCTGGGGGTGTTGGTTGGCAGTTGGCTGAACATGAGCCAGCAGTGTGCCCAGGTGGCCAAGGTGGCCAACAGCATCCTGGCTTGTATCAGGAATAGTGTGGCCAGCAGGAGCAGGGAAGTGATCGTCCCCCTGTACTCAGCACTGGTGATGCCACACCTCGAATCCTGTGTCCAGTTTTGGGCCCCTCAGTACAAGGAGAACACTGAGGTGCTGGAGCGTGTCCAGAGAAGGGCAACGAAGCTGATGAAGGGTCTGGAGCGCAAGTCTTACAAGGAGCAGCTGAGAAAACTGGGATCGTTTATCCTGGGGAAGAGGAGGCTGAGGGGAGAGCTTATCACTCTCTACAACTACCTGAAAGGAGGTCATAGTGAGGTGGGTGTTGGTCTCTTCTGCCAAGTAGTTAGCGATAGGACAAGAGGAAATGGCCTCCAGTTGCATCAGGGGAGGTTTAGATTGGATATTAGGAAAATTTTCTTCACAGAAAGAGTGGTCAAGCATTGGAACAGGCTGCCCAGAGAGGTGGTGGTGTCAACATCCCTGGAGGTGTTTAAAAAACGTGTAGATGTGGCACTGTGGGACGTGGTTTAGTAGGCATGGTGGTGTTGGGTTGATGGTTGGACTGATGATCTTAGAGGTCCTTTCCAACCTTAATGATTCATAGTTTTACTTTCATTAAGAAATAATCCAGCCACAAAGCCAGGAAACGTGAAATTAAGTATTACTCTACCCTTAATTGGTTTAGTGGTGGACTTGGTTAGGTTAGGTTAATGGTTGGATTTGATGATCTTAAAGGTCATTTCCAACCTAAATGATTCTATGATTCTCCTGAGCACAGGGTTTTTGGTCCGAAGGGGCGACACTTACTGTCCTGCACTGGTCAGCTTGATCTGTCAGCAGTTAAAAAGCTGAGGTGTGCCATTCTCTACAGGGGCAGGAGGAATCAGCAGAGGTATCGGCCTCTGTTGGATGAAGGGACTTCCTGTGGGGAACCATGATGTTCTGCCAGAGGCAACTCACCAGCAAACCCAAGCAACCCCTTGGAGGTGGTGCTGATGCAGGGGGGTGGGCCCAGCTGTGACAGTCTGGAGCCAAAGAGCAGGCAGAGCTGAGGCAGCATCAGGACAGACATCCCCTCACTGCCTTGCCCAGCTGCTCTGCCTGCCTGAGTGAGAAGAGGTTGGGGAGGGAGGAGGGCAGGAGTGGGGGATTCGGGTCCCCAGGCCTAAACGGCCTTTGGGCTTTCCCCAAGGGTCTCAGTGAAGGGCCCAGAAGGCACCAGTGAATGCTGGTTCACTGTGTGGCCTCCTACTGGCAGCTGGACTGACCATTGGTCTCATCCAAAGAATGGCATCAAAGACCTCCACACGGGAGCAGATTTAAAAACAAAAATTATTTTGTATTACTCGCAGTTGCTCCTCTTGATTCAGACAAGAAATAAACTACTCGCTTCCCCTTGCACCCAGCCAGATACAGGCTCAAGGTGGGGAATGCCTAGACAAAGAGGCTACTTTCTCCACCAGATGCAGCAAGGGGAAATGCCTTGTTGCTCTGCCTCACTGAGAGAGATGAGAGCTTGTCCCATTAGCTGTTGCCTTGTGGCACAAAACACATACATGTCTCAAGGCCAGATCCCAGTCAAACTCCAGTGGTAGCAAGGCCTAGCATGGTCCTAACTGTCTTAGTACTGTCTATGCAAAAATGTCCCATAGCTTCACCCAAACTTCCCTCCTGTTTCTTCCACGAACAGGTGGCCACAAAACAGAGACCTCTTTCTCCCACTCCATGCTACATCTGGGAATACTTGTTCCACTGGTACAAGAGGGTTCTACAAGAATTTAACAGCCAGCATAACAGGGGAGTGGAAAGCTGCTGGAGACAGTAGATTTGGTTGAGTTTGGTGATACCAGTTAACGTTCAGCATCAAGCTGGGGCAGCAGGGTATTGGGACAATGCTGTGAAGTGCTGCATATCCCAGAACACAGCCAGCATCAGCAGAGAGGAGACCCAAGAGCACAGTCATCCCGCCAATATCTTCTCTCTGATGATGCTGAGAGGACTGAGGGCGGGCACTGTGTTTCCTTGGATGGCTGAACACAGACCTTCCATTCTAGAATTTTATTCTAACCTTTGATCTACAACCCCTTTCAACCCCATTTTAGACGGTATCACTGAGTTTGCCAGCAGACCAGCTGGAACATGCAGCTAGATTTGCTGGTTACACCCTCCCACCTCCCTCTCCTTGGGTCTTCCACTCAGGAGAGCTTGAAGTGAATGCAGTTGTAACAGTCTCAGAGAGGGATCTTCGTGCTTTCCAGGCAGCCCTGTGTAGCCTCTGTCTCTAATCCTGAGCTCACTTCTGAGTTGGAGAAGGGTCAGGTCTATAGCAAAGCACTGTAGACCGAGGTACTCTTGGGAAACTGACTGGACTTGTTTCAAACTCTATTCATGCATCCCTGCTGCCATGCAGGCCATACTAGCACCTGAACCCCTCAGGGATATCTTCAACTACCACCATCCTTGTGTTTGACACTGCCTTGGGTGGCTGCCCTTGCAGTTTGTGGACCTGACTGGTTTGTTTTGCCCTGAAAGACAAAAATCTCTCCCTTTGCCACTATTCAGATATGGCAATGGTGTGAAAACAGGCACTACTGCAAAGCCATACATTTCCTGCTGCCAGAGAGGCTGTATTGCAAAGATGTGTCACTGTTCCCTTCTTCCCCCACCCATCCCCTTGGGCATTGCCACCTCCCCTTCTCCCTGCCAGGCAGGTGGTTGATTGATAGTTCCTGAGGTTTTTGGAGAAACTCCTTCAGTAGGCACATGATGGTTCTTCCACTGGAGCTATCGGGCTCAGCGGCTTCAAGGTGCTGAGGGAACGGAAGGCAAAGGTGGATGGATCATACACAAAGTGGGGTGGTGGGCGGCCTCCATTGATGCTCTGCAGGGGAGTAAAAAGAGGGACGAAGTCAGTGCTCATATAAGCTGCCAACAGTGAAGTTCTTGCCTCAAGTGCTTTGCCACATCCCTGTCTGGCACAATTACACCTTCGTGAATGGGTGGTCATGTGTGTACTTGCAGCAAATGGCACTAACATAAGCAGTGAAGCGCTTTACTTACTCCCTTGCTCCTACCCCTCAAGAGAAAAAGCATGCGTGTCCCCCCCACCCCAAGACTGAGGTCCCTGGGATCCACATGACCAGGATCCATGGCACCTGTAGCCACTAAGTGAAACAGGATATCCATGATGCATTTAGAGTCCCAGAGTCAGAACAGCATCACGTCCAGAAAGTATCACATGGAAAAGCTGAATTCAGATTCACTTGGCCTTGAAGGAAGATCTACTACACTTTTAGAGCTGGGAGATAAACCAGGTCAATCTCTGAAGATTCTTTCTTCAGTCCTGTTTTTCAGCAGCTCTCCAGTAAGGATTTACAAATCACCCCTTCTTAATCTATGAAGTCCCAGACACACTGAAACTCTCCAGTTTTGGCTCCAGACTCCACAGTTCAATGAGGAATGGCTGGGAGACACTCAGAACAAAAGATCCCACCTGAAGGCCTTACAGCCTGGTTTGTACCACAGCCACCAAAGACTCTTCTCTCCCCTTTTGCTCCCAGTGTTCAGAGCATGGTCAGAGCAGATCCAGAGTAAGGAGGCCAGAAATACCCATGCACTCCTTGCACTGTGTGTCAGGACAGAAATACTGTTCCCCACGAGGCTGTGCTGGGACCTGTGGATCCCAGAGGAACTACAGTGCCAAAGAAGTGATTCCACTCTGTTAAATAGGAAGTCTTTTCCATTTACCTCTTGGGAACTTTGTTTAGCTTCTTTCCTTAAGCAAGCAGAAGCACCAGTGAGGCAGCCGCTTCACAGACATTCTTTGTCCAGAAGAGGAGGTCTCACTACTCTGTGGGCCAGCAGGGTATTTAATCATGCTCTTGCAGAGTTCATTCCCCAGGGACAGGGGTGAGCTACCAAGTGCCACATGCCAGAGAGTTCAGCAGCTCAGAAACTCATGCAGATGTCCCCCACCTTCATCGCACTCCCATCACTGCTGGGAGGGGCTTTACTATTGTTTTTATGGAGGTTGGAAAAAGTCCAGTGAGAAGAGATCTGGCCTGGGCTCTGGAGTTATGTGCCTCCCTGCTGCCTCTTCCTGGCCTTTCCTAGCAAGACCCATGGTTTCCCTCGCTCAGTCTGCACTAAGGGACTGTGTCTCAAAGAATTAGGCTTTTTAGGAACAACTACCAACTCTGCTGTCTCCTCTAAGACAGAGGTTCATTTTGGCACTTCAAAGTCAGGTCTATCAGACAGCTGCAACCACATACCAGCACGGCAAGGTGATATTTTGATGCCACCTGTCTCTATCCTGGCTGGGTTTTATTTTAACTCATCATCACAGGACAAGCACGTGCAACTTTTCCCAGAAAGCTGCTCAAATGGTCAGGCTTACCCAAACAGTCATGACAAATTAGAGAGAGCTACAGAAGTGTCCAAGCCAGGCCCCGGGTGCTGCAGTCACTGCAGCAGGATCTGGAAGCCTCTGCCTCCAGGACCACAGTCACAGCTCGGACCCATGGGGCAGCCTTCATGTCAGAAAGGGCCTCTTTAAAAGCCAGTGTGGGCAGCGTGTTCCTGCCTAGTTGGTACCTCCTCTGCAAATTAAGATGGGCACTTGAGAATGGAAAATGCCAACATGGTGCTTGGCATCAGCTGTACCTGGAGTTTCAGCCAGCAAATCATGCCCTGCTACATCCCCCTGACACCTTGGCCAGCAGCATAAGAAACAAGAGAGGCAGATTTAAGGGCCTTTACTCAATAGCCACCTGCTGTGGGGTTATATATGGTGTGTGCTCTGGCAAGCCTCAGAGCTGGAGGGTAACATAGCAACCCCTATTCAAAGCTAAGGGACAGAATAAATCAGCACATTTGTCCTTCTCCAGAGCAGAGAAGGTCCCCTGCCAGCGCCAAGAGGGAACAGGAACAAAGAACCTGGCAGTCCCCTCCATTTTGAAATGCCAGACAGGATTAGGGGAGGCAGCTGAATCAATTCATTTCTGGCGGACAGCAGATGGAGAAGAGGCTGGGGAAAGACGGGTCCAGAGGACACACAAAAGTCATCCACAAAACTCACCAGGCTTTGGGTGGGAAGGCACCCTGGGGTTTTTCTCTGGGCCTTCTTCTGGGGCCAATGTGTGGGGCAGAGCGCCTTCCCAGGGCACTGCAAGGGAGACGGGCACAGAACAAGGGCTGAGGCGAAGGACAGGGACACAAGAAGAAACAGGAGGATGCAGAGATTCATGGGTGTTCAGGCAGCTGCAAGTAAGGCTCAAACTGCACCTCTTCATCATGGCACCTCTCACGTGGCCACAAGACAACGGCTGGCTTTCAGCAGCGCAGCCACCACAACAGCAGGCGAGGGCAGGGTGAGAAGGGCCTTGTGTCCAAATGTAGGCAGTAACAGGAGAGCCAGTAATGCAACTGCCCTCATTCGTGGGAGCACCCTGACCAATCTGCAGTCATTTATAACCCTGAGCAGTGCAGGTCTGTCTTGCACCTACTCCATAATTGACAGGGCAGCACCTCTGCTAGGGACCTTGCTGGAGGAAAGAAAGAGCACCGGCACCAAAGCACTCCACTCTTCTTGCAGAAGAGCATGTTTTCTTTGGAGCTCATATTCTGCTCTAGGGATGACCAGGCCTGATCTGGCTTAGTCCACGACACCATTTGGGATCACAGCATGTGGTGGTCTGGCTCTGATGAGTAGCACAAGGCAAAGCTCTGTAGATGTATTCTCAGAAAAAAGACGGATAGGGCCGGCTGCCAGAGAGGGGAACACGTTCCTCCCACCCCGTTGCTCGGGCCAGCTGCCTCCCTGTAGTCTGGGCAAGTGTCCTAGCCAGCCTGCCCTTCCCCTTGGGGTGCCCAGCACCAGCCTATGATGCCCGGAACATCGCTTTGACTAATGAAGGCTGTTAGAGTTGCTGCTACTGCAGCAGGCCCCAGAGAGCTTGCCACAAACCTGTCTGACAGCCCCTGCTGAGCAACCCCAGGCCAGCTCCTGCACAGGCTCCTCGGAGCACAAACACTCCACGCTTGACATTAAAGGCCAGTGCGTTCACTCTAATGGCATTCAGGCAGCTGGGTAACTCACACAAAATGGAGCCTAATATGGGCCCTGCGCTAATGGCAATCATTAACCAGAGCCCTCAATTTGTTAGGCAATGTATTTACACAGCTGGAGAACAGCCTGAGATACAAGCACTCGGCTGCTGGCAGGAGGGCGCTGGGATGCACGCTCTGTCACACACACCCATGCTCACTTGCACACACTCACCTGCTCTCACACACCTCAGGTTCTCCCCAGTACACATGCCCTTCCCTGGTCACTTGTCCACACCCCTCCATGCACACACACAGACCTCCTCCTGACTTGGCGATCACAAGGAGAGCTGTCCCCACTCATACAAATCTTGTCCGCTCACATCGTAACTCAAGCCAAGCAGGGCCCGAACTCCACCAGCATCCAGGGGACAGCCCAAGGGAGCACAGCTCATCACTTTGCTTGTACAACTGCCCAGAGCAGAAGGTAGTTTCAGTACCTGCAGACACCCATGGTGCCTCACTGCATGCCTCATTTGATTTAGATGAGCTCCTAAGGGAGTTAGCTTGTGTTAACACGTTTCAAGCAACTACGTGCAGACCGCCTCAGTCACACATGCTTATCAGCATGCACCCAGATACACACTTCTTCCCTCATACACACACACCTACCTATACACTCTTGCAAACCTGTACTGTGGTCAACAACTGCATTATCACCATTAAATACTGGTGGTAAATAAGCAACCATGCTTGAAATATATCTGAAACACATTAACAAAGAAGCACACCTAAAGATGGTTACAGATAGCAACCGGATGCAGGTCCCTCAAAGACAACCAGTGAGATTAAACACCACGGAAGAAATGCAGAATTTCAATCATATTAGCAGCCCTCCGAAAACAGAGAAATGGACAACTGCTCCATAATCCATCTGTAACATAATTGTACGTTTCAGCAAGGAAAAAGTACATAGGAAGAAGATAAACAGGTAAAGGATAAATCTACTAATACAAACTCACATTCCTCCTAGAAACCCGTCCCTTACCCCTATGAAGTCTGGGAAAATATCCCAAGTGCAGATTGTGAAATAATTAATTTTGGACTCATGATTCCACAGAAGCACAGTTCTCTTCGGACAAAGCAAAGGCAAGCACAGCTCCAAGCATGCTTTCAGCTGTAGGAATGACAATCCCCACAGGAGGGGGGAAACGAAGTTACCTAACACAACAATGTCTTAGAAAGGAGTGGTGTGCAGGGGTGAGATGAAACTAAAGCCCTGCTTAATACTCTTTGGTCCTCTTTCGTAAGAGCTCTAGTATCCTGGCAGGATTCAAAATCAGATCAGCTTGTGCACTCTGCCAAGCTGTCCTCTACTCAGGGCCAATCCAGCACAGGAGTCCCTTCTCTCCTACCCCAGCAGCTGGGAAACACTGCCCAGCTCCATTGAAAGGATGCTGCCTTCCAGTGGTGGATGCCTCTCAGTGGTGGGTGAATGATCCCTTTGCAGTCTGTAGACTCACTTGTTAAAAGTCCTTTGGGATGAAAGGCACCATGTAATTGCAAGTTGTAAAGGCGCATCCGATTCCCACCACCACCCTGTGTGGAAAGGAATAAATCCCCAGAAAAGCCTTGGCAAAGACGGATGCCTGCCTGGGATGCTGCCTCTTCATGAGACAGCTGCCTTGCCCAGGAGTGGACAGAGCCAGAGGTAGTACCGATATTCAGGCAGGGCACAGAGACAGTAAAGGCTGTCTGACTCGACAGTGGAGCATTTACAGGTGCACTGCTTTTAATTCCACTCATTTAATTGCCCTTGTTGCTCTCACCCTTGCCAGCTGGTTAGAAAAGAAACTGGTGACACTTCAACTTCGATGTGCGAAACCATCAGCTGTGAGCAAGGGAAGGGGATCCCCAGGCCTGCTCCTAGCTACATCTGTAATTCTGGACATTGTCCTGACCAAGCCACTTCCCATCACCTGTGCCTCAGTTTCTCCTGTGTATAATACATACACCACAGTCAGGCAGCCAGGATGAACCAATTAACATCTCGGTGTTGCGACCTTCTGATGACAGGTGATTTCCTTTCAATTACAGTCTCGCTTCAGGCAGTTTTCAAGAAATAGTCGCTGACAAGCAGGACCAGCTCCTCCAGTGGAGCAGCAATTCACATTTAACTGCTTCTTCATTAACTCCAACAGGGCTTCTGACAATTTATTCCAGTCACAGAGCTGGAACAGTTCAAAGAATAACTTTTCAAAGGCAAACCCCTTCCCTCCTGAAAGTCTCTCCTCCATCCCCAGGTTCATAAGCAGTTTAATTTCAGGGGGTAGCTAAAAGATAGAATGAAGTTCTACCATGATGAAAGACCACTCGTCTCCCTTCTCTTCCAAGAAAAAAAAGATCAACTCCAAACACTGTTCTGAAAAGGAAGAACAAAACTTTGCAGTTAGCACTGTTTTTCTGTGTTCTCCATTACCTTTCCCTAAAAGGCTGAAAGGCCTGTCTTCCTCCACCAGCGTCAGGCTGCCTAACACCTTCCTTCTATGCAACCACATTGCAAAGACCAGTTCAATAGTTTACAAACACATCACTGTTTCTGTTGGAAAGGAAAGAAAATAAATTAAAAAAAAAAAATCTATCAAACATTTGCAAATGTGTATGCATAGTTGTCAGATGGCAACTACCAGACTTAGAGAGGTGCCACCAGACAGACAACACAACTTTTTTGGAAGGTACTTCAAAGGGCCTACCAGATGCTTGCTGGTCACTTGCCCAAAAGCAGAAATAGGCCAGTTTCAGATACAGGTCCATGCTGGCACCAGTGTAACAAGCCTTTCTTTTCCTCTCTCTTACATGTCTTTGAGATGTGTCTTTGAGAAAGCTGACTGCAAGCTTTGATTTTGCCTGCCTGACAATCTGAAGGAAGGAGACCTCCACAATGAAAAGGGACAGATGGGTCATTCAGAAGGGCAGGCTGTCAGTGCTCCCCAGCCAACTTGGGGAACGCACCGCTCCAGGGTCCCAGTGAAGATCACCCTCTGAAGGCCACACAAATCTCTTAGGAACAAGTGAATGAACACCCATCCCCCTACTCGTGAGCTGTGTCTTGTTCCCACTGTCTCTCCTTCTGATACCAAATGGCCTGTGCTTCCCTGCACACACCTGCAGCAGTTCCTGCATGCACCACAGGGTCTGCATGTGCCTGAGTGGGAGGAGGAGCAGGCACAAGAGGAGCTCCAAGCAAGCACAGACGCAGACAAGGCACGATCTGGCCCTAAATCTCTCAATTACATCCAAGTAGAGTCCTTAGCAGTTTTGGTCTATACCTAAGTGACACTACCTTGTCCTCTCCTTCCTCCCCACCTTCCCCCTGCCAGGCCTCCCTGTGTGGCAGGAACATCCTCCCTCCCTTCAGAGGGATCACAGCTGGCTGCCCTCACAGTCCTCCTCCCTTCGGGCCAGGAACACCAGGTACCATGCTTCTCTCAGAACCGGCGCGTGGTGCATACTTGGGCATGTGCAGCTTCCAGTTTGCATGAGGCTAGGGCAACCCGATCCCCTCTGGCCAGGCAAGCTGGCACAGAGCAGCACGCTGCTTTCAACTTAAAGGGAACCCAAATTAAAACTGCAAAGTGAGTATTAATTACCCTGGCATGAGCAGGCTGCAAACGCATGCTGACACAGTGTGCTTGCCTCTGGACAAACCGCCCCAGCCATGAAAGCCAAGCACAGGAAGTGGGTGTATTATGGGAGAGGTGTGTGGGAAAAGAGGATTACAGCTCTGGGGACTGGAAGAGGGAACAGGTGCCAGGTTCCCACAGCCATGCAAACAAAGGGGAGCAGGGAGCAACTGCAGTGGGCCTGGATGCAGTCGTAAAAGATATGCCTGACCTGCCATCTTGGACTTGAAGCTCTGCCAGAAAATAGTGGCAGAGCCGCTGTGACCCTCTGCCATCCCCTACACCCCCCTCTCTCTGCTCTATCACCCAGGTATGACCCAAAAGTCACCAAATCTGTCCCCCTCTCTGTGAAACATGCCTTGCCACTTCCCGGCCCCTTGAACCATGGTGCCACCAGCCACAGCCACCACTGACACACACGGCTGTCCCAGGAGCAGCTGGTGACTGGGCTGCACCTCAGTCCTAACCTCCTTCCTACCCCTTCCCACTCCCCCATTCTTAAACCAGACCCACAACCCATATCAGACCACAAAGCAAGGACAGCGCTGCAAAGAGGATGTCAGCCTCCTGACTCACCAGCCACTCACTACTTTAATGGTGCTGTCTGGATTACAGATCTCTTGGTTATTCCACGTCTATTCTGCAAGCACTTAAATGATTTAATGGGTGCAAGGGCATACATGGCAGGAATTTATAAAAAGCAGGAGCAATAAAAATTCTTTTCTTTAAGGAAGCAGAAGAGAGACACATGACAGTCCCTCTTCTGGCTGCTACGGACAGGCTGAAGGCTGGTTAGCCTTTGCCATGAAATCCAATAAAAGCAATGCTAAATAAAACAATGTCTGGAGCCAGATGTTTGGGATAGTTTTTCACAGACAGAGGCATTTGCACCTTGGCTACACTGGATTCTTCCCCACACTGAGGAAACTCTGGACAAAGTCTTTTGTCACGAATTATTCAGACCAAGGGCTGGGGCTCTCCAGGGCCAGAGACCTTCAGCAGGCAGCTCGGTGGCTGGGTTAGGAGGAGCATGGGGGGAGCTGGCTTCCCCAATAAGCAAATGGATATTCATGCTTTCACTTAGCAGAGGACCTTCTCCATTTTGCTCAGCAGAGAGGTGCCCATCAACAGGAGACAAGAGCCCACCTAGGGAACTG
The DNA here is from genome assembly GCF_030463565.1 of Pelecanus crispus. Taxonomy (NCBI): domain Eukaryota; kingdom Metazoa; phylum Chordata; class Aves; order Pelecaniformes; family Pelecanidae; genus Pelecanus; species Pelecanus crispus. The sequence continues at coordinate 43,481,270 of NC_134645.1, read as the reverse complement.
GAGTGCTAAAATCTCCATGAGGGGCCTCTGCCCAGCAAGTAACCCAAGGATGCGACTGGCCAGGGAGATGAGTCTCTCCTGTTACCTCTAAAGGGCAGGTTTGGGTTTAGGCACTCAGTCACCTACTAAAGACAACCAGGAGGGTTTGACAAACTGTTAGCAAGCTGCAGTTTGGGATTTCTGCTGCCTGAGATGTCAGAGCTGTTTAGACTGCATGATAGGGTACAAATAAGTACACAGCTCAAGGAATGTGGTTTGAAGATCAAAGCCCAGACTTCAGTTATCCTCACACTGTCTCTCTTTGGGCAAGCCACATTCTCTGCTGGTTTCTCAGTTTAACTCACTCTGAAATTGCAGTCATTGTATTTATCTGCCTTGGGATGCTATATTTATCAATGCTTGCGAAGCACCTTGAGAGCCTGTGATGGAAGAGGCAACATGTATGTGTGTGTGTATACGTATATATGTATGTATACACACACAAAGTCTTCTGATTTTTTAGAAATCCTTACTTCCTGCTGTGCAGCCAGAACCAGAGGTTTGCACCAATACTGCTCTGTCACCTAGTACGCCTTGCATTTGTGAATAGCTCAGGCGTTTGCCAAGAAGTCTCAGGCCAGCATATCTCCTGCTCAGCTCCAAGCTGAAAAGGTCCCTTGTTTTAGGAGAAGAAAACCCAGCATGTTTCTGCAGTGGCCTTTTACGATGCAGACGCAGAGATAATAGACAGGGAAGTCATTCCAGGGATTTGGCCCCTATCCAAGCAGAAGGCGTTCTCAACATCGATAAGATCAAGGCAAGAGCACAAGAGGTTTATGTTCCGATTTAAAATTCTTATTTTATTTTTACATAGCAGAAAACATCTCTCTGATCAGCCAGGTTATCAGATTGGCCTTGAAATTCTTCCTCCCTCTCTGCCTGCCCCAACAAGAGCTCTCAAGATAACCAGCAGCTTGCCAGTTGTGTCTTCTACCCCACCTACTGCTGCTGAGATAAGCACAGCTCCACTGATCCCATTCAGAGACTGCATGTAGGAGTTTGTGAAGGAAGACCAAGAAGAGGAGGACTTCATGGCAGACTTGTAACCTTCATCCCAAGAGGGCCTGGAGAACTGAAGACTTGCAGTATTATAGAAAGACTCTGGAAGATGGGTCTCTGCATTCAGAGCTGGCTACAGCTGACCAAGCCTGGCCTGGGGTAAAGGCAGTTACACCCTGCAAGCATGTGCTTGTAGAGTCATCCTCCTTCCAGCGCTAAGGAAGTGTCTCCACGCAACACCCAACTGCACCACACAAACATGCTCTGGATGCTAAAATACCCATGCACATGCATGCACCCCTCTCACCCACACCTAGCACCTTGCTACCACTTACAGACATCACGCTGGCTGACTCTTTAGGGCACCAGTGACCAGGTCTGCACATGCACATTGCCCAACTCACTGTGCAACACCCATGGTAGGCCCACGCCTACCCCTCACCTTGCACTGCCCCGTGCTATGCTACATGTATCTATTACGCACAAATCCATATTTCATACACACGCTGCCACCTCCAATTTATCTCTGCTCCTGTCCGCGCAGGGGCCGATTCTCTGGTTCCATTATCCTCTACTGGGGGGGGGGAGGGGGGGAGCGGAACAGAAGGGAGATTTTTGTAATATTATTTTCTTTTCACTGTAGGCCCTGACCTCTCACAGCTGCTATTCCTGAAAACATTTCAAACACATCTGAGCTGCTGCACATTTGGGAAGTTTATTAATCTCTCTGCCTTAATCTGTCTAGGTTCTTAGACTTGTCACATCACTGTCCCATCATTCTACTTAAGAAGCACTGCTGAGCGAATGGAAAGGCTGTAGCCTAACACAGCTTGAGCTGGCCCATGGCAAGCTGAAATACAGGGAACAAGGACAAGGTGGCACCTTAATGTTCAAACAGCATGTGGAAAAGCAAAACCCATCCTAGGTCACCTGCTTGAGAAAGACTCCCGAGGACCAGGAACATTTCCAAGGGCTGAAACTGTGTTTCAGTGCCAGAGGGCAAAGACACTGCCCTTCCATCTCACCTTCCCATGGGAGACATTTCTAGCAGAAGAGGGAGGAAGAGCATAGCTGGGATGATGCATGAGAAAGAGTCACCTTGCATCCTGACATGCCAGTAAGGCCCCAAGACATCAAGGCAACCAAAATATCAGTCAGGAGGACGGTATTTTTAAAAGCACACATGACCTCACAACCACGTAAGACACTGACCTCAGCAAGAACAGGATGAAAATGCTTCATTGATGTTACTAGCAGGTTACTGTCATCATCATCCTCGCACAGGAGGGAATAAAGGCAATCCTCTCTCCTTCAAGGTATTCAGCAGCAGGACAAGTAGGGGGAGAAGGCACGTATCCTTGCTTCAAACCCCTGGCATAAAGCATTAGGTAGCCTGCCTGCCCCTCAGATCAGTTCACTCACTGCATCTCCATCCAGTTGTACACTGTCTGGATGTCGCTGCCCACTTCCGTTCAGAGACTGCTCGCTCTCTATCTGTGCTGAAACAGGAGCACTTGCGCATCAGGGCTTCTCAGGACTACAGCAACACAAGCAAACTGGTTCGCATGGTGATGTTTCCTGTTCAGACACACAGACAGTTGCCTGGTTCCTCCTGTAACTGCTCATCAACCCATTTGCTATGAGATCTGTCTTCATTTCTTCCACCCTCACCACAATGGCAAAGTTCCAGCACTGAACCTGTGTCACCAGACCCTCAGCAACAGAGGACCAAGCCTCTCACCTTGCCTTCTGCTATCATCCTGCAAAAGGTCACATTCAGTAGGGCCCCAGAATAGCCCTCCCAAGTGAACTAAGGTCCCTGGTGTGCTCTGACTCCATTACTGAGTGCTGGGCAAGAGCCAGAAATCACAGAACAGTTGAGGTTGAGCAGGCACCTCTAGAGATAGTCTAGTTCAAACCCCCTCCTCAGAGCAGGGTCAGCAAAAGCACATTGCCCAAGACCATGTCCTGGCATGCTTTGACTATCTCCATGGATGAAGACTCCACAGCTTCTCTGGGCAACCTGAATTCCCTGTGTTTTAACTCGTGCCCGTTACCTCTTGTCCTGCTGCTGGGCAACACTAAGAAGGAACCCCGTGCCAAGCACGTCTTGCTGGATTGAGGTTTCCTTTCATATGATGAGAACACAGCATCGTCCTTCAGAGGGATCGACCTCTCTCAGCTGCTTCCAGAGCTGAGGCACCTTGGCAAGGTATTCTGCCAGGGACCTGCTGCCTCCTTTCTAAGCTGGGTACACAAAAGTGGGCACTCGCAATCATTTGAAAAATGGAAGCAAAAACGCTCCTTTACCTAACAGATCTGCCACCACAACAGACCAAAAAGAGACTGTGAAGTATCATATGGTATTGTCATGGAAACCACACGAGCGCCTCAGGTAGATGCACTGTCCCAGCTTGGCAAGGCTGGCCAGAGAAGTGTGGATTCTGTGCCATCTGTCAGAAGGGTGTGCTTTCAGTTTCTGCTGTTTATTTTAGTGTGAGCTGACATGGGCACAGTAGGGAGTGAAGGAGTAATTCTGCCTTTCATTCTCCAGGGGCACAAGAGTAAGCCGCAATAATGAGCTCAAGGTGTTGGGGGTAACCACCCCACTGAGGTGTCTCTGAATCCCCAGGGATTGTGGGACTGCCACCAAGCAGCACTGGTAATAGCTGTAGTCCAGGGACACCCAGAAAAAAAAACCAACAGCGAAAGCACATGGGGCAGGGATAAAGGAAGGTGACAAACAAGTTGCACTAAAACATTGCGGCAGGATTAGACTGTTGGTAGGTCTGAAGGACAGGCACAGTCTCGGGAGAGCTCAGAGGGCACAGGAGACAGCTCCACTGAAAACAGTCCAGGCGGGAGCGCAAGAGAATACATAATAGATCAGGATTAACTGTGCAATCAGAAGTATCAGGACATTGTGGGGCTGCTGAAGACAAGTGCCCTGGTAGAAGGCACATGAGGAGTGGAGAAATACCATCCAGCTCTGCACAAGGCTCTAGCCAGCCCTACCTGCTCCCCCTCCTCTCAGATAAAGCAGTGATGGGCAGGGGCACCCAATGGCACACCCCTAAACAGTAGTACTCTGGGTACACAAAAGCTTCGGTCCCATTTCCTGCTGGGCAAGGTGTAAACCCTGAAGGATCCTGCTCTGCCATTCATCCCTCTTACAAGGCATCACTGCTGGCTATAATTGCTGCAGTGAAAGTGGTAGTTTTATCACAAAGGGTATCTGTTTTCTTTACCCTCACCTGGTTTTGCCTGTGTATCGCACACATGTGGAGGACCATATGGGGCTCAGTGAACTGAAGCACTTGTTTTGGCTGCAATGTGCAAGGTCACGCACACACCCCCTGCAGCACCATACCGCACAGACCGAAAGAAAGCCAAGGTACCCACAAAGGAGACAGGCTGGCTGAAGAGTCAGGGGATGGGGTACGAGAGACAGAACAGACTCAGAGGTGCGGGCAGCACAAACTACAAGCAGGAGAGTTGAGCAAACCTAGCCCTGCTAGGTGTGTGTGCACTCAAGAACAAGAGATGCTCAGACACTGCAGTGTCATCCCAGCTGCAAAGCCATCCAAGCAATCTAGCTCTCATCTGCCATCATTCAGTCCCACATCCCATACAGTTCTAGAGAAATCAGTGCACCATGCAGGTATAGTTCCTCTTCCGCGGCTATCTACCAGTACTTCTCACCCCTGCTGAACACCACTTGTTACCTCAGATCAGCACTTCCCTTGGTCAAGAAGGATCCAAATGACACCTACAGAACAGCTATGCATAACTGTATGAGCTCATAGCAGGGGATGTAGACTTTCACTCCAAGGAAGCTTTGAACCCATAGTCTCCAAAATGGAAAAGCTGATGTATTATTAGCCTCGTCAGCACCTAACCTAAATTGCAACTACAGTCTATACTCCAGACTAGCAACTTTTGTTATGCAGCTGATCAAGCCACAGGAAACCTCCAGAAATAATCTTCTGGGCATAGATGTTCAAAGAGAATCACCACATTTAGATATATGTGGAAAGATGAAGGAACTGCACCAGAAAAGGGCAACTTACACGAATTTTAATAATTCTAGTCTTCGCTCCACAATTCTTCTTGAGCAGCATCTTCTGAAAGAGAAGTAGAATCCAGGGATTAGTAGCAGTAGCACGAGGGAACAGAGAGAGGGAGGTTGTAGGGAGTCTCTTTTCATCAACATTGAATTAGCAAACAAGATGGGTAGATGGTTAAGTGAGATATGAAAGACTAAGAATTACCAGAGGTGGTCATCAAGTAATCAACCTAATCTGAGACTGTCTCGACCAGCCTGCGCAGAGTCCTTTGGCAGTGGCTGATACCCTGGGTTTTGAAAGAAAGTACAAGAAATTCCACAGAGAAAGAGATGGAACAGCTGCCTAAAAGGAAGTTTCATCCTAATTTCTGTCAATTAGTGGTTAGACTCTGTCCTGAAGCAGGTGAATTTATCTTCCTTTTATGAAGAAAAAAAATAGTCTATTTAATGTAAATGTGGATGTTCCCATTATTTAACTGTTATTTTCATTATGTTTATTTATTTAGAATTAAAAACAAGGTAAAAAGCACCGGCCAACAGTCATAAAACCCTTTGCCATATACCGTAAGAGCCATTAAAGTTGTCATAACATATGAACCACACAACTCAGCAAACATGATATACTTAAAACAGCAATTACTCTGTGTAAGTACAGAAATAAACAGGTGAGTTGCAGCTCTATCCCAGTTCTGAGACAGCACTTTGAAAGTTGGCAAATGAATAAAAATCATTCTTTCCCCTCAAAAATTTTCCAAAAAACCCACTCAAAGTGGAAAATCAAGGCTTCAAGAGAGAACAGTTTTTCTGTTTTTTTTTTTTTTTAAAAAAAAAGAGATACTTCAACTACATTTTTCATAGTGAAAAACTTGGTGGCGGAGGCACATCGGGCAGAAACTTCTCCATCAGCTTTTGAAAGAAATAATAGATTTTCCTAGCTTCCGACTGTTTTCTACCCTTTTCCAGTTGGAAAACTGTGTGAAGTATCAGCAAACACTCACTCTCCCTCCCCCCACCCCCTGCTTTAACAAAGCAACTGAAGTGTTTTTCAGATTAAGTTCTTAATACAGAAGACCTGTGGAAAGCCATCTCACCGTCTTACTAACATGGATGTTAAATAGTGAGACCTTGCTACTTCTTTTCTTGTTTTGTTTGTAGTCTTCCTGATTTTTCCAGTAGAAGACAAGATAAAAGCAACACAGTAAAGGGAGCCTTGGAAACTCAGAAAGTTTTAAAAAAACACCAAAATACACAAACAACCCCCAAAAACCTCAGAAGAAAAAAAAAAAACCCAAACTGAAGACAGCACTCAGGTGAAAGTACATATTATTTTTCTGGTAGAAAGTACTGCTGGGGGGGGTGAGGGGAGAAGTCCCACTTCACCACCACCTTCTGTCATTCTACACCCCATGAGCAAGTCTCTGCAGTGCCAATCCACACAGCTGTCCAAAACTTTGAGAGGGGGTTGGAGACCCACCCACCACTTCTATGCACACCAGCTTCTTGGATCTAAAATCCAGCCCTCAGCACACTCACGGCCCACTTACATGCCTGGAAAAGAGACGGGCACTGCAGCAAGTCTTGAAACTTGTACATGGGTAGTTCGGGGCCTGAGGAAAGTGCATTTCACTGTCCAAGCATGCATGGGGAAGAAGGGAAGTGTGGCAAGGATTTTGAGCTTTTTCTCTTAATGCTTTTGCAGGTGAATCCTAATGCTGCCTTTGTTATTCATCAAAGGGCTCAACAATAGCTATGCCTGATGCCTCTGTCCCCAGGTCTGACCCGGCAGCACAGGCACCCATGTCAACACAGCACCAAGGTTTCTAACCTAAAAGGACCCAACAGGCCTTTGCACAAACCAGGTAGAAGGAGACAAAGGGAACTACCGAACTGAACTAACCCAAGCCTGTGCTGTCCAACTAAGCAAGTAATTCTCCGGGAATTCCTATAAAACTACGTGGGGCTCCGTTCCCAGCCAGGCTGCAAGGCAGTTATTGTAAGCCTGGTATTTACTGTGAGGTTAGTGCCTTTCTTAAGGCCCCCCACAACCACACAGTGAAAATGAGGAGGAGGGAGAACTTGGTGGGGCTGAGAAACGCCAGGGGTGCAGGGAAGGGCAAAGTGAGGAGTTGTGAGGTCTTGCAAAGTTTTGTTCTCTCTGTAAGCTTTTTATTCTAGACTGCTGTGAAATGTTGGCTGGTGGGGATGAGGCTAGACACCTCAAGCCACAAGCCCACTGGCGGGATAAAATGTGCAAGACAAAATAGGGTCAAACAATGAAAGTGAGAATCAGGACTCCGGATTTTGAGCCCCATCCTTTAGGGGAAAAGCGCTGTTACAGCAGGACGTACCCTGCCGCATCCCACTTGACTGCAAGCTGCATGACTTTGGGTGAGACTCTCAGCTTTTCTAGGCTGCTGTAAAGCTGAGCTTTATAGTGCTACTTGGCTGAACCCCCAAGGATGGAGCAAGGCTGTGACACCAAATTCCACAGCAGCTCAGCAGCATCACAGGATCCTCTGCTGAAAAGGGAAAAGTATCTTTAAGCACAACTCTGTCAGCCAGGGAGCAAGTACAACGCCTTCCAGCACAGTTCAGCAGGGTCCAATGCCTAGCGAGGTCCCCATCCGCAGATCCCCCGATGACTCCATTGGGGTGCAACAAAAGACATTATTTCCCAACTGCAAATTAGCAGAGGCAGCAAGACCTTAAATTTACTCATCCTGGCCTTCTGTTAAAATGCATAGGGAGGAACAGACACAGCAATTACAAGACAACGACAAAGACTGACTGAAAAGTTTGAACTGGCCTGTGGGTGGAAGGACAACCAGCCAGACTCTACCAAGAGGAATTCAAGTGCTCAGCTGTATCCCAAGTCCTACACTTCTGGCAGAAAAAAGAGGTGCTCTTTTAGCAATGCTGTTGTGATGAGCTTTAATCATATGAGGAACTTAACCACTGTTTGCACTACTGCTACAGTTCAAAGAGGTTGCATTGTGCAGCAAGCACAGGATGCCCTGCATAACAATTTTTGTTAGGTAATAGTGATCTCTGGTGTACTTCTCGATGGACTTATAGTAAAATGACAACATGACATCCCCTCATCCGCAGGCTGTAAAACTGGAGCGTAAGCCTCAGCAGAGGAAGCTCTCTAGAACTGCTGGGTTTTCCTGCTTCCACTTAGACTGGAAGTGGAGCAAGACCACTTGTGCTGCATTCTTCCAGCTTCACTGCAAGGGCCCAAGATCATCGTAGGAGACAAAACAGAGGGAGGGGGAGAGAGCAGGCAAGCCAGCCACATGCTCCTGCAGCTGAGAATCAATAAATAGAAGGCCAGTTATCAAATGTTATTCTATTTAATCAAATTGCTTCCACCTCACTTGCAGCCACATGCTCTTTGCACCCAGCACAGTAAAGCCATGCTTTACAAAAAGTAAGTCAAGTGTCTTTGTATGGTTTTCCATCCCTCAGTTTTCCTTTTCCTTGCCAAACGTGAGCACAGACTTTCGGACGGGGAAGCTAAAACGCAGTGCTGCCTAGCAACAGCCAGGGACTTTCCACGGCAGCCTCTCCTCATCCTCCCTCTGGAGACCTCCACGTCACAAGCCAGCCATGAGATGCAGCAACTCATTAACTCCTATTTACATAGATACAAGGCAGACCTGAAATAACATTTATTTGGCTACATGACTTGCAGTAGTCTAAAGCCAGGGGGAATGGCCTATAAGAAAGGTTACACATTCAGTTTAGTAACCCTGGGATTATTCGTAGGCCAATCTGGAAGTGCAGTTTTATTTCCTCGAGTTATTTTTTGGGAGCTATGACAAGGAGAAGAGCAGAGATTTGCCAAAGGTCATGGAGAATGTTAGTAGCAGAGCTGAGAATAAACTGTAGGGTTTGGTTTCTGAGACGTTTTTCCACCTGCAGAAAAGGAAATGGAAGAAGGAGGCAGCGTCTGTGCTCAGCCTCCCTATTTCAATTAAAAAGTCCCTCCCTGTTGGTCTCCGACAGAACTGCTGGCATCAGAGCTGAAACCTACAGCTTGGGAGCACTATTATTTGCATGAAGGAAAGTTTATTTTATGATTTGCTCTGGCTTCTACTTAAAAGGAGGAAATTACATGACTAAGAAAATGTGGAAAGTCTTTTTGAAGGCACAAGAGTTATGCCTCACTCTAAAAATAAGGCTGAATTAGAACATTTTAGGGTTAAACTCCCAGAAAACAGCAGAATCGGTTCAGCCTAAGAATCTTCCCACCAATCTCACCTCCTGTTATACAAATACTCTCTGCTCACAACCCGGTGACTCTCTCCGTCCTGGACCTGGATTCGAAAGAAAGTTGCAGGGACTGGAAACGATCACTTAGAGGGTTACATATTTACCGAATGACATGCAGTAATTAACCCTTGAACTGGCATGTGTGGCTTTGCTGCACATCACTGCCACATCAAAATACCACATTAAGAACAGAGATGAACCACCACTCCTGCGTCTCTCAGAGCACAGCTCTCTAGTCCAGGCTTGCTTCAGGAGACATCTCCAATTAAGCAGTAGTGCTCCAAGTCCTCTAACATGGACTTGAGCAGTTCTGAACTAACCCAGACGGTAAGTGGTGCACACATGTATGTGCTTATGCACACAAGCTACTGTATCCAAACTATTGTATAGAAACTGCATCATGCAGATGATTGTAATATATATTAACAAACAAAATATAGATATTCTTAATGCAAGGTCATTCTAGGAATAATGAAATAGTCAAGAAGGATGAATTTATGTCGCACTACTGCAGTTCAAAAATAAATATTTAAAAGTCTGGCAATAAACAGTTTAAAGGCAGGCATCACAGCTTAATTTACAAATATTTAAGAGTTTGAAAAATCTCTTCAGTGTACAATGCAAAATATCACCCTGTGTATTAAACACCTTACATCTGCTTTTTATATGCACATTTCTATTTTTAGAATGGTTTCATTTTCACTACCTCCACAGGACAAAGTAACAGCTCTTTTGTCTACTGGTGGGGTTTTTAAATTATTATTATTTAATTTTGTTATGTGGTTGTAGTTTTAAACCTAAGGGCCTGTCTAGAGTCGGACGCAGTTTAACTATTACCATTTTTTCAAATCAGTTTAGTCTATTTCATGCAAGAGAGCACAGGAACTCTCAAGTTCAACTTAACTCATCATTTAATTTACAATAAATCAGCACACTTCATCAAATGCTACATACTGATATACAATCAGCTTGTTATGACAAGAATTTTGCAGGGATTTTCACTTGTCTAATGAAAAAGATTTCAAAATTTTAAAAAGTTTGTATTCAGTAACTGTGCTGTAACTTGATTCAAAGACCAAACTTTTAGAAGAAAATCAAGCAGGCCAGAAGTCTGCCTTTCATTAGTTTTGCTGAGGACCCTCCACAGAAGGGCTGGTGCACTTTGACTGAAGGAATGGACGTGTCTGTCACTTGTTGACATCTTAAAGCTCTTGACAGGACAAAGTTTTAAGCAGACCAAGTTTTAAGAAAAAGTCTTCTCAGCTCCATAACTCGTTTTACTTCCATGCTGTTAACCCTACCAGCCAGTTTCCCAGTTGTCCAGAGTCTTCCAGGAACAAGGCAGACCAAGCTTGAATGTCTATCACAGAAAATAAAGAAACAGACTGATGGTGGAGTCACCATCCCTGGAAGTGTTCAAAAAACGGGTAGATGTGGCACTTCGGGACATGGTTTAGTCTAGTCTACCCTTGATTAGCTTAGAGTAGACTTGGTAGTGTAGGTTAATGGTTGGACTGGATGATCTTAAAGGTCTTTTCCAACCTAAACAATTCTATGATTCTATGATTCTATGATGTTGCCTTGTTTGTTTAGAAAAAGAACTGAAAGAAGAAACATTACAATGTGAGGAGAAACCGCACTCTAAGTCATAGCAGAAGGCTGATGCGAAAGGAGAAACCATGTCCAGTGATGCGATGTCCATAAAGAGAAAAAATGACAGCAAGGCAGTGAAGCAGCTCTGTGGCCCAATAAGCAGAGAGCTGAAGGGGCCTCAACAAGATGCTTCTTGTGACAGGGAGGTGAAGCAGACACCAGTGCAGAGGCAACACCAACGTGTGAGCTCCAGCCCAACGCCACTCCCAGTGCACACACCAATCTGGCTAGGGGAGCACGGTCCCATGGCTCTTCTCTCCTGGGAAGGCATTTGAGAGCAAGAAGCCTGCCTGACCTTCTTCCCTATGAGCCCCCAGAGCTGGGCTTGGGCCAGGAGGAGCAGCCTTCCCCACCAACCAGCTGCCGAACAAAGCCTGTCCCCTGCCCCACCGCTGCTCAGGCGGGGAGAGTGTGCGGAGGGTTAAGGCACAGGGCAGGGGCGCAGCTGCAGCGCAGTGGGCAGATGAGGTCAGGGCGCTGCACAAAGTGGCTATTGTGCAGCACACTGTGGCTGCAGGCTTCTGCTTGACCAAGTCCCACCTCCGTCCCACCGCGTGGCACGGGGCGGACAGCCCGGGGGTCCGCAGGGGCAGGAGGCCCACAGCTGCTAGCCACCAGAGAGTGGGGAGACATGCATGCAGGCGAACCAGCAGCAGCCTCACATTACCAACAAAGCGGGGGATTTCAGCAGTGCCCTTTTTACAGCACAGGCTGAATTAAAGGAAGGGGATCGGCTACCACCAAAGGCAGTGCTCCCACAAACCGGGCATGAAACCCCGCAAGGCCCCAGCCAGAGCTCAGCAGCAAAGCTGAAGCTTTCGGTGCCTCCCCAACCCGACAGCTCCAGGCAGCTCCAGGCTACAACACTGCAGCCCAGTGCCCTCTGCTTTTGCAGATGCCTCCCACCCAGGCGACCAGTGGTCCATGCCCACGCGGCAGGGTGCAAGGGAACCAGGCCGTGGCTCCCATCCTTTTGCCAACGTGGTGATGGGTACTCTGCAAAGGGCAAAGCTGTGTCTGCCCTCCTGATCGGTTTAGGAGGATAGCAAGCAAAAAACCCTTTTAAAGCTATTTTGTAGGTTGATTTTGGACTGGGTTTTTAAATTCCTTGGCACTGAGCAGTGCTGCTAGGGCATGGGCATCACCTCTTAGTGCTGCAGTACAAAAACTGTAAGGAAAAAGAGTAGATCACAGGCGCCTCCTTACTGCTGTAAAGCTGAAGCAGCTCCAGCTGACCTTACCCCCCAGGCAGGCTCAGGCTCTCAGGCACACATGACTTTTTAATCAGCAGAGAAACAAGGGGGCCAGGCTTTCCCAGCAATCACCTGAGGGTACTCTGCATTTGCATCACTCCCTGCAGCCCTCAGCCAGGAATGCGCCATGCCAGGGGAGCACCCACTGTCTGGGCCCAGGGGTGCGAGGCTACTACCCAGCACATCCATGTGCCAGATGTGGACACGAGCTCCCTGCCCAGCCCCTGCAGCAGCACAGCACCAGGAGGGCTGTATTTCAGCCACAGCTTTGAATCACAATTATCATCTGTCACAGTCTGCAGACTGCTCCATCAGAAGTTAAACAGCTTCACAGCACTTTAAAATACAGGCTAATTCAAGTGGTTTGGCCAACAGTCTCCTCCTACAAAAACAAACCCCAGCATCTGAAGACTGTAAGTTGTGGCGATACTGTGGAATATCCTGAAAAGCCTCTGAACTCTTTAGAAAGTTACTTCTATTTCATATTCAGTTGAATTAGTCATTAACACTTTTTTTGCCACGTTTACCCTCAATTTGTCTGAAACCCCTGCAAAACATCAACACATTTGGTCTCTCAACAGTGTTGTAAAGGGCCCCCATCTCTATCAGGCAGGGGAGCCCCAGTTTTCCAGGCAACACCTCTGTGAGCAAGTGCCATGAATCCACAGCCTCCATTTAAGGCAAACACTGACCACTTAGCACCTCTGGACAGGGCAGCAGAGGAAATGCTGATTACTACATGATCATTGAGAATAAATTCAAATTAAAAAAGAAAAAAAACCAGACAAGGCCTTACAGAAAAAGTGTACTGCAGGGACTTGCCTGGGATCACACAGTCAAACGGTGGACCATGAAAACCACAACAAAATAACTTCTGTGGTCACAAAATCCTCTCCAACATAATGTCATTAGTCACCTCATTTTGTGCATTCCCAGGAGGGGCTCAGCTGTCACTGCTGAAGAGAAATGGGTGAGAGCCTACAGCAAATACAAACCGGCCCTGAACCACAAAGGAGTCTTAACCGGCAGAACAGCAAGTCAATCCCACAAGTGATTGCTCTCTAAACAAGCACAAGCCAGTCGCATCTCAGTCTGGAAGGATGGGCAGGTATCACCACAGAGTCGCACCAGGCTGCTGTGCCTGGTTGATGCCTGCCACAGAAGAGTGTGAGCCGAAGCCTGGCCAGCAAGGTCTGCCACCTGGCAGAGCATCCGAATTCCCACCGCTCCCAAGGCCCAGAGAGCAGACAAATTTATTCAAATTACAGGCTGCTTTTTGAAGTTCTCCCTGAATATCACACCGAGCCACAGCTAATGCAGATGCAGCTACCTACTTACACAGCTGTAGTCTAAGCAGACTCTCTGCCTGTCTGTAGGTGACCGGTTTTCTGCGGCTCCTCTGTCATCTTTGTGCCATACAGTCTCCAGATATGCTCTGGATCCGTACAGAAACCCCGACCCCCTAGGCAGAGATAAAACAGATTTGCCCTGGCACTTTTACCGCTAGCCCTTTGACTGGAATTTGGGGATAGAGGAAGTGAACACTCTGTATGGAGCATCTCTGGCTCAGCAGCCACTTCCCCTGCTGGTCTGGCAGGGTCTGAGTCTGCTGATCTGCAGGGTACATCAGATGGTTCATCTATTCACTCCTCGCCAACCCCAAATCTCTCGCTGAGTTTTCTTTGAGGCCTGGAAAAAATGCAAAGCTCCATTTGTGCAGGAAACAGACCTGACCAAAAACTCCAACACCTGTGGAGTAACAAAAATATAAAGAAGCGGCAGGATTCATTAATTCCCTATCACTCATCTGCACATGCCAAAGTTACCAAAGTTCAAATGCTGGGCTCGCCCCGCCCGCTCAGTAGAGCCTGGGAAGGGAGGAGGGGTGCAAAGGGCCAGGGGGGTCTAGTTTCACAGCTGGCAGGCACGGTAGCAGCTCCTGAGAAAGAGCTTACAAGCTTTTAATTCAGGGTTGCCAACGTGACTGTTCCCTCCCTTCATTCCCGGCCTTGGCTCCAAAGCTGTCCACAGGGAACATCCAGTCTAGTCTAACATATCATCTGATGTCTCTATAGTTTGTCTCACTTCTGCAGTCCCAGCTTGCGACTGTTAACTGAAGCCTTGGCTTGGCGCTTGGATGTGACTCCAAAGCCCTCCCTCCTCACCGACCTTTGCCACAGGCAGAGTTAGGGCAGAAGGCACACTGCCTCCTGCGGCTTTATTCCATTCCCCCCAGCTCTGCTGCTGCAGCACGTGAGAGATGACAGTGCTGGGGGCTTGAAACAGGCAGCCCCAAACACTTCCACCATTTGCTGTTTAAACGCTGTCCCAAGCACACCAAGAAAGGGTTAAGCCATTAGCACAAGTCAGGCAACACAGTAAACACAGTTTCCTCTAAGCAGGGAGACACAGAGAGGGCTCTGAAAGTCACACAGCTGTATACCCTGGGAACGGAAAAAAAAAAAGATCAGTGAAAGGTACAGACTCTTGTCAGCTATGACATTACAGGGACACAAAGAGGAAGAGAATCCACAGATGGCTGCTCCAAACCCAAAGGACACAGGCACTACCAGAGTGTGTGCCAGGTTACCTTTACATCGTTCTCAGCTAACTGAAAAAACTACAAGACACTCCGAAGGACGTGCAAGCCACCAGCCAGACAGCAAATAGCCTACGCATCCAGGACGCCAGATTTCCAGGAGAGTGCACCCTGCCACAGGTTCATCCCGGCAGAGGAAGAGATAGCTGTATGCATGGAAGGCAAAAGAAAAAAAAAAGTTCAAAATTGTTTCAAGCCTAGATTTTTAAGTCAATTTCATCCTGTTTTTAGAGCTAACCTGAATGTTTCAGATGGTGATATCAAGTGCGCAAGGTTAAAGGTACAAATTCTTGGCCCTGAATGCCTGTTTGTCAGCCCAAAAACCTGCCCTAGAGGGTATGGTTAGCACAAGGGAATTTTCAGGAGGTATAAAAACCACACTGTATCTATCTCTAATCCACCACACAAAATGTCCAATGGAGATCAATGGGTTTGTCTAGGGAGAACCTGAAATATGCACCTTTTCCACAGATTCTTAGCCAGAGGGTTGGCCTTAGTGGAGCTTCTCAAAAAAAAGGGCAACATGGGGTAATACTCCTAACACTAACTTCAGGAAAGGATTTTTCAGTGGCCAGGAAGGCAGGCGTGGCCTGTTCTTCATAATGGAAACCTCAAAAGGTGACTCTGAATTGCCTCCCACCCTCTCTCCAGTTGAGCGGAAAGGACATTACCCCATGGGAACCCTTGCCTTGGGTTCAGTCGGTACTGCTGGGAGCGCTGACTAAGGCAACTTTAAGCAGAAAACACACGAGGTCATGTCTTCAGATGAGAACTTGAATTTGTGGACAGTGGAGAAATTTTGAGAAAGCCAAATGCAGACTGACTGCATAAACAGCTCTGGGAAGCCAAAACAAGCCTGTCTCAAGCAAACAAGCAAGCATCCCAAGCCATGGGGCTTGCTCAGGCTCCACAGCGTCTGAATGCAGGGCACAGAATCCCACTCCTTCTCCTCCCAAGACACACACACATGTGTACGTGTCACGTCTGCACAGCCCTGCAGCACATTTCAGCATCTTCTTTCACATGACTGTGCCTATTTGTGAGATCCCATTTGTTTGCATGAGCACATGAAAATAATTTTACATAAACAAGTACTATATTAGAAATTACAGGCCAGAAAATTATTAACAAACAAGAGAGACCATTTTTTGTCTTCAAAGAGACATCCGTGAAGTAGGAATAGTAGAATATTAATAACCACAAAGAGAAATTATGACGTAACCCAACTGTTCCCACATTCCCTACCCTACCACCTACTTGTCCCCCTGCTCCTGCTGAACCTCACATACACGTTAGTGACAAGGGAACATGATGAAGTGGCTGGCTAGCTAATAGGGTAAAGGCCTCTTACTCCAGGGAGCTAATCCATTTATGCAGCATGTAACTAACCACTGTGCTAGGAGAACATTCTCCCAGACCCACATCTGCCTTGCAGCACACCACTACACAGCTCATGGGGTCTGGGGTGGTGGTTGCAGATTGAAGCTCAGAGCTTGTGATGGGGTTTGACCTACCAACTTTGAAAGGGCCAGCCCAGGCCTGTACCCATGTGAACAGCTTGCAAGGATTTCCGAGGAGCCGGTATGCCCCACCTGGTGCTTTGTCCTTCCTCTTCAATAGGTATGGGCTTCCTTTCAGTGCTGGTGATCAGCACTCGTGGATTCTGATACCCTGTTGCATCCCCTTTGTTCACATCCTCATGGCTGCACGTGGCTCAGTATGGCACAGAAGCTGGTCCAGGGAAGCTTCCCCAACATGAGAAGCAATACAACCCATTCGGCAAAGAGTATTTTTCCCTGGACACTTCAATGCGCTGAGCTCCATCTCCACTTGTCCATGGGTGTCAGCACAGGATATACATTACTCCTGACAACTTTTTGAACCTCCCCTATGCAAGACAAGTGATGTGCCAGCTCAGAGCCAGAAGCAGGCCACTACCCTTCTAAACAGGTGTTAGCAGAGCATGGCAACCCTTAGAGCTGTGCCGGAAGCCGTGCACAAAGAACTAGTTGGAGAACTGCTGACCTCATGTATGCCACTCTGTCTGCATCAAGATCCACTTTCCAAATAGTTGGAAATAAACCTCCAACTCAATAGCCTGTAAGATCCATATCAGAGCTTGTGCAACACATGCCAGCACTCATAACACATGCATCAATTTTAACACACAAATAATTTTGGTGTTTCCTTTTTTCAGTTCAGGATTTTGGCCCATCTCATGGTTATGAAATAGTCATGTCCTAGGACCAAGAGGGCTCATTCAGCCACCACACTGGAGAAGGGCAAAAGTTCAGATCATCTCATTACAAGAAGAACGAGCAGAGTGTAAAGGCAGATCCGAATGTCTCAAGGCCAAATTCATTAAGATCCTCTGTGCAGAGAAAGGTTGATAATAAAAGCAAAAACATATACCACATCTATATGAATAGTTTTGAGGATGTTTGAATGATTTGCATGGTTGCATCTGGAAAGCAAATGAACCAGTGTCTCAACTCTGTAGTACAGAGTTTTATACAGCGGACCAAGCAACATAGGCAACTCTCACAGTTGCAGCAGTAGTTACTGCTGCTTTCTACTTCTAAGCCTACTAGCAGCCACATCATGAGATAGCAATCTGATTTTTTTTCAGCTTCTTGTGGTTTACGGTTCACTCATCTCTAGGGTCTTTCCATAGGCTGTTGAGCATAACTGCCCATAGTAAGAGTCTGCAAAATGCAGACAGGAAGAATTAGCACATCAAAAATGCCTTTCACGCTTCTTGTAGCAGTGAGACTTGAAAAGAACATTAGGTGTATGATGAAAGAAAAGATACAAGAATACTAAAAGGATGTCATACTAGAAGTCTCTGTGCTCAAAAAACATTTTCCAAGAGCACCACTTCCACTACTTATAATTACACTCATTCCTCTAACAACACTTAGAAACTAACAGAGCTGGCCATGTTATTCAGAGCATGACAAGAAATTATATTAAGTTGAAAACAAGTTAAGAGCTTGATTTGATAGCACATCAAATTCAGAACTACAATGAAAATGCATGTATCATGAACTCACTGTGCTATTTCAATCAGAGCTCTGAACAAAGCACCGCAGCTTAGGTTTCAAGACTTGCATTATGGTATGCTCAATATACAGTCTTATCACCTAGCTAGGTACACCACGTTCTTATGTGTGGCTTGTCTGTCTTTCCTGCACATGCATTAAACAATAGAGGTAACAGGCTTTCCTGAACAAACCCAGGGCATTCCCTGACCTATGACAGTTTCCCCAGCTGCAAACCACATCACCTGCAACATAACAAATAACATGTTCACAGCAGTAAGAAAACCAGACATCTGACTGGTTCCATTTTAAGGATATTTCTACCTATACTAGGAACTGCACGGATCCACTAGCTTTGCAATTTGGAAAACTATTTGTTAAACTGTTTCTTGTTTCTTAATCATATTATGCCCACATACCGTCACACCAGAGCCTATAGGAGTGTCTGATGAGCCTCTGAAGCGATATGCAAGATAGGGAGCTCCTAAAGTCTCCACAGGTAGGCAACAGACTTATCTATGCTGTCAAAAATGAGCATGCTTACAATAAGATTGCAAAGTAACTTGCAAAGTGATTCAGGGTTTCATCTTTTGTGTAACTGCTCAACCTATTTTTTCCATAATCAAATGCATGAAGGTGAAATTATAGCTTGCAAGAATATGCCAGAATTTTAAAACACAAGCACATTTTTAGAATTAAAAATATAGTTTGCCCTAGTATAGACATGACCACAGACTTCTCATTTACATTAAGTTCCTAATACTCTAGAGGATCCTCAGTTTTGCAAATTCATTCCTATGGAAATTGCTTTGCATGAGCTAGCAAAGTCCAACAGGAGATTGAAAAGATTATTTTCAATGAGGAAAACCAGCAAACTTAATAGGGTTTCTCTTAAGTATCTTCATTTGTGCTTTTTTTAATTTACCTGTGGCCCCCAGAACACCTATGCTTTTGAAACCTTGAATTTAGAAAAAAATGTAATTATACGGTTTTGGCTTGGAGAGGAAGGGTTCGTCTCTGACTTCCCAGTCATTGTTTCCTCAAAACCAGTTGCAGCTCAACAAGTGTGTATCTGGGAACACAGCTCTGGAGAAGGGCAGGGAGTTTTAGAAGTGAATCTGCTCCAGTTTAACTCAGTCTCCATCTACATGAAAAATAGATGCCTCTATTGAGTGCCTCCTCGTGTGAGATGAGCTGTGGACTGATGCCCAAAACTCCCATTGACATCAACAGGCTGAAACAAAGCACAAGCAGAGCCCAGCAGTGCGGTTCTCATGTAAGCCAACAATGGAGAGGCTATTCAGAGCTAAGGCAGAAAATCAGAGCTAAACCCCAGCCCACGCCAAGGACAGCTGTGTTGTTGACAGCCAGACTGGCTATTCTACCATGCCAAAGCTTGCCTCAAAAACAGTATTTCCTAGAGTGTTTACTCTAGTCACAGGCTTGGCCTTAAAAGCGTAGCCAGCTTCTGCCCATTGAACAGTAATGGCTGCTGAGTTTTTATAAGTCTCAGACATGCTCTGAGACAAGCTCCTTGCTTTCAGTCCGTGGTGGCAAAACTGGAGCACAAAAGCCCAGCATTAATAGTTAATCTGCACCATCACATGACCGCCCTATTTCTGCTGTTTCCAAACCTGCACTACCACCTCCCTCCTTCCTTCTCACTCCCAGGCACTGCCCCACAGGGAGACTGCAGGGTGCAAAGCACACCTGTGTCACCTCTCAGACACCAGTGCCAAGCCATGCTGAATGAGGAAGGCGTCCTACTTCAGAGATATGGAGCTATGCAGTGCCAGCAGAAAGTAAAGTGAAAAACAAGCTCTTGCTTTCCATTCCTTGCTACCATCGCTTCTGTGTAGTGCTTTGAACAAGTCTTTTACTGCCTGATTTTTAAGCAGTAGCAGCCCCTGTTATCTTGTGGGTGCTGACTTGTAAGAGACAAGTCACTTATGTAAGTGCTTAAGCTGGGAATTCAACGCTTAGTGGTGGTGGTAGGGTAGGGACAAAAGAAAAAGCCTAACCTATCTCTTCCATTCATTTAAGTTTCTTTATATAATGAAGTCAGAAAAGCAAGCAGAAAACTGCCACCACCATCACACACTCTCTGGACTACATGAGGAATAACCAGCTTGGTTCCAAATAGCCATTTACCCTTTCCAGTCTCCTCAAGCTCACCTCACTGATCCTCCAACGCAGTAAACTGTAAGGCGTTCTCCTTTTCAGAGGTTGCTACCATAAGCAAAAGATGTAACTTATCATGCCCGAAGAGAGATCCATTCACCCGCAGACCAAATACAACATGGGCAGTGACAGCATATGGTGAAGCCGCCTGCAAACTCCTTTTCTCCCCAGGCAACAATGAGATATTTGTATCACAGTGAGCCACATGCTGAGGGAGGAGTGGGAAGGGAGAGGTATCTGGCCAACTCAGCAGCCACACTGGGACCCAACCCAGGTAGTCCTTCTAGTCCAGACACACCAAGGCTGGGGGCAGTGAGGACAATCCAGCCCTATTCCACAGAAGACCACTGTAGAGAAGGTCCTGACCTTCACCTTCAAGCAACATCTACTAACTGGTCTTGCTGGTAAGAATAAACAGGTTGCAGCAAAACTTCTTAATCTGCCAGGCCCTCGAGGCTACTTGGGCTGAATTCAGAGAGTGGGAAAGAGAACGTGCCAACATTATCCTTCTGCACTGTACTCTGTCAAAACAAGAAACAAAACATCCTTTGGAAAACCTTCTTCAAAAAGGACCTGCAACAGCCAACGCTCAAAAGATGGAACAGGGATATGCTGCAGGATGGCCACCCTTGGGTATCCAACCCAGTGCCTACTCTGTGACTGCCATTCATCCCACTTCAAATGGCATTTTAACCAGTTGTGTTGCCACAGTTGGGATCTCTACGTTTTGCTGAGTGATGGCTTTTGTGCCCTGATGGCAGCCCACCATAAACCACTGTCAGTAGATATGGGAGACTGGGCTTTTCCTTCTACTAGTTAAGTAGGAATTACTCTCTGTGGTACTTTGAAAGAAAAATGCTAAAGAGGTCAAGACCCCAACCTTGTCCATTCTCATGCAGAGACTCTGGCAGCCACTTCCAGGTGGGAAAACTTTTTTTTTTCCCCCCTTCCAAATTTGCTCCCTCCGGGCCTACCTACCCATCAGAGTCACACCAAGAGTTCAAGCCTCACACAGTATCACCAGCATCACTCAGGACTTCTCTGTAAGTCATATCCCAAGGACACATGCCAGTGGTGCCCATATGCCCATTTGATCTCATCTCTCTGGTCTGCAGCCAAAGAATCAGCTTTAGTCTAATACCTTCTTACCAGGCTTTAGAGCTTAGAGAAAAAAGAAAGACAGCAGGGTTGGGAAGGTAGCCAGCAAGCCTGCCAATCTAAATGATAAGCCTTTGGCTTTAACCTCGGGATCATAATTTACTGTCACTGGTGCCAGGTGCTATTATTGTCCCTTTGGGAATCTTAATACAACAAAATTACTCTCTCTAACTGTGTCTCTACCCTTTCTTACCCTCCTCTTCCCCTTCCTATCCCAAAGACCTCTGCTGCCTTCAGCACATACTCTCCCACACTTCAGCCACATCTAACTTCTTTCCCTCATCTTCCTTTTCCTCAACCAAGCTCTCTGGTGCACTCAAATCGCCCTGACCAACCTAATCCCCACTCTCTTTCATGATCCAAAACAGCACCTCAAGGAACCAGGTTTCAGATGTTTCATCAGATGTTCTAGCTACTGGTTCACGCTTGAAGACAGCCCAGATGGTACTTAGGCCCCATGGTAGTCCAAATAGCTATATTCACCAACATGCAAGCTCCCAGGAAGAGAAGGCAAAGGTACATGGCCAGATACCCAGGTAAAAAGAGATAAATATTTCCAGACAGAAGCACTCATACAGTGGCTCACTCGCCCGTCTCCCCCTTGAACTGTTGCTCCTTTGCGTGCATTACAAAACCAGATCAAAAATGCACTCAGGTAAAACAAGGAAGGAGGGGATTAGAGAGAAGAGCAGAAGTGTTTGGCCCTAGGAATGGACGAGCCAACACACTCTCTGCCAGGGCTGACAATGGTGTAAGAGGTCCAAGGATAGATGCATGATCAGAATGAAAGTCTGCTAGCAGCACACTTGAAAGGCAAACATAGTATCAACAGATGTCATGGTGCAAGACAGAAGTGCCACGGAAAGTTTGAGCAGACTCGCACAGAAATTAATTCTGTATTTCAACAATGTACAGAGAACAGAGAACCTCACAGAGAAGCTGTTGATGTACAGGTTGGGTGAGCAGACAGCGAGGTGAACTGAAAACTGGGTGAACGGCTGAGCTCAGAGGGTTTTGATCAATGGCACAAAGTCTAGTTGGAGGCCAGTAATTAGTGATGTACCCGAGGGGTCAATACTGGATCCAGTCCTGTTCAACATCTTCATTAATGACCTGGATGATGGGGCAGAGCATACCCTCAGCAAGTTTGGGAGGAGTGGCTGATACACCAGAGGGTTGTGGTGCCATCCAGAGAGACCTCGACAGGCTGGAGAAATGGGCTGATAGGAACCTCATGAAGTTCAACAAGGGGAAGTACAAAGTCCTGCACCTGAGGAGGAACAACCCCAAGCACAAGTACATGCTGGGGGCCACCCAGCTGGAAAGCAGCTTTGCAGAAAAGGATCTGGGGGGCTTGGTGGACACCAGATTGAACATAAACTAGCAATGTGCCCTTGCTCTGAAGAAGGTGAATGGTATTCTTGGTTGCATTAGGAGGAATGTTGCCAGCTGGTCGAGGGAGGTGATCTTTCCCCTCTACTCTGCACTGGTGAGGCCACACTTGGAGTACTGTGTCCAGTTCTGGGGTCCCCAGTACAAGAGAGACATGGAGCTACTGGAGACTGTCCAACAGATGGCCACAAAGATGATTAAGGGACTGGAGCATCTCTCCTATGAGATGAGGCTGAGAGAGCTGGGACTGTTCAGCCTGGAGAAGAAAAGGCTCAGGGGGATCCTATCATTGTGTACAAATATCTGAAGGGAGGACAGAGCCAGGTGCTTTTCAGTGGTACCCAGTGCCAGGACCAGAGGCAATGGGAACAAACAAACGCAGGAGGAGGTTCCCTCTGAACATCAGGAAATACTTCTACTGTGAGGGTGACTGAGCACTGGCAGAAGTTGCCCAGGGAGGTTGCACAGTCTCCATCCTTAGAGATGTTCAAAAGACATCTGGACATGGTCCTAGGCAACTGGCTGCAGGTGACCCTCCTTGAGCAGGAGGTTGGACAAGATGAGCTCCACAGGTTCCTTCCAACCTCAACTATTCTGTGAGAATGCTCTAACCTTTGTCATGCTGATTGATGCTGAAAGCTTAGAAATAGGACTAGATTATCCTACCTGCCTTGCCCTTTGCATTCACAAGCTGGCACCATGGCAGCAGGTGAGCCTTACCATCAGTGAAGTGATGACATAGTCAACTCACTTGCCTTCTTCAGGAAAGAAATGGAAATCATTACCCCTTCTAGGAAGCAGCTAGGCCAAGTTCTGCATGGGTTACTGCTCTCTTATGCTCCGATTCATCCAGCCCTGGCAGCACACAGGCACTTGCATGACAGCATGTTTTTGCATGGATTAGATAACCATCCAGGGAACACTTAGGGGACACAGAGAAAGAGATATCTGCTGCCTGGCAGAGTCATAATCACCTCCTTGGGGCAGGGTGGGGTTCCTCATGCCTTCCCTCAGTACTGAGTCTCTCTACCTCCCAGACCTGGGTGTTCTCAGAAGGCACCCTTCCTTCCAATCCTCCCTCTCTCTGCCACTGTCAGACTACAAATGCCTTAATCAGCAAGCCAGACATCAGCTGCATGGCACTGAGCCAAAGAGCCTTTATAACAGACATCAAACCAGACGAGAACATCTCCTCAGCTCCTCCAAAGGCACAAAGAATGAGACACCTCTACCATGCCCCATCACCCACTCATATGGTACATGTCTATAGAGTCCCAGAGCCTCCTGCCACAGAACTACATCCTTGCAGGCAAACAGACCAGACAATCTAATCAATCTTTTTCAGCCCCAAACTTTCTCATGCTAGGATTGCCTCACAGCAGCCAGGCATAGCATTTGTTTTGCTGGCTGCTTCAGTGCCAAATGCTGGCAGGGGTGAGATAGACAGGGGCTTCTGTGCTGGAGGAACAGCTGTTGTAGAATATTTCTGGGGGTGAAAAATAAAAGCAAAATTGCAGGAGGTTACCAGAAGCAGGATTTCTCATTCTGTAATGGCGCAATTGGTTTCTGCAACAGTTTCCTTATATTGCTTCAATAAGGGCTCTACTGCACCCAGGGACAAAGAACTGCTATGGCCCAACTTTTCACACCTGGGAGAGACAAGTTCTGGCACTGGGCCCCTTAGGAAATGGTGTAAGCCGTTACGCTTAGCACAGGCCCCTGAACTCTGCTCAGTCACTCTGGAGAGCAAGGCCCAGGGCAGAGACAGTGATGAAACTACCACCAGCACCAGCAGTGGGTTTTCCGGCACCCCCTCAGCACAGAGGCAAGCTCAGACAGGCAAACAGATGATAACAATTTTCAGGAACTGACAGGGCCTGGATTCAAATGGGAGGCTGAGATGTGAAAAGGACTCACAAGCTCACACGTTTCTCTATCTGGAAGCTATTTGTCAAGTCCTGGAGAGATAGGCAAGGGCAAAGCCCAGCTGTGCTAAGGATATGGAAATCTCACCCTGGAGCCATTAGCAGCCTGAAGCCCAGACCCCAGCGTACCAGGGGTCACACATTGGTCCTTGGCCACGTGTGATGAGTGCCATCCTGCAGCCTGTGTGCAACCAGTATCGGCCCAAAGAAAGCTTTCCATGCCGATGGCCCTACCAGGCCCAGTCCAACCAAAATGCCAGTATTCAAATATTCAGCAAAAGGACTACCACCCAAATGCTCATACAGGATGTGTTTTTCTCTTCTGTGCTGGCCGTTTTCATCTTAGGACCTCAAAGCATTTTAAATAATGCATTTAGCCTCCATAAGACAATGGAAGCTTGATATTATCTACACATATGTGCAGGCAAACCATGGCAGAAGGGTTTCACAGCTTGTTCAGAACTACCTAGTGACTTCATAGCATAATGGGAAATATACCCACGTACCCAAACTCTCTGTCTTGTACTTCAAAGCAATGCTTTCCTTACCAGCCACCTACCACATATGAGGGCAATTTGGATTTCTCATCCTGCCAACCCAAAGCTGCTCTCCTCCAAGAGACATCTTTTATGATCTCTCTCTCTCTCCTGCAAATGCTGCCCTCTCACTTCTCAAGCTGTTGAAAGTAGATTTCAAAAGAGCTCCAGCCAGTCCCACTAAACAGTACAGGAAGACAGACCCTTTACTTCCTATCTGTTTACGTAACCTGCTGAGACCAATTACTCTCATCCCCTGGGAATGAGCTCAGCAGCTCCAAGGAGTCTTTGTGACACCCTGGACCTCCTTACACCTCAGCCGACCCTTGCATCCCCTGGTGCCTTCACCTTGAGCCATCAAAGGATGTCCAGGCTGTCCTTGACCTCATGCTCTCAGCATTGCCAAAAGTCAGACCTGCTGAGGTTAGCAGGGTGGCAGCAGCCTCAGTCTTTCTAGGACATGCACGGCCTTCATTAAATAGCAAGTGGCTGGCAGCAGGGCCTGTGTGTAATGAGGTTGCTGTCCAAGGACCATGATCAAGGGGTGACTGGCA
The DNA here is from genome assembly GCF_030463565.1 of Pelecanus crispus. NCBI lineage: Eukaryota > Metazoa > Chordata > Aves > Pelecaniformes > Pelecanidae > Pelecanus > Pelecanus crispus. The sequence continues at coordinate 43,455,599 of NC_134645.1, read as the reverse complement.
GAGGGCATTCACTGCAGCAACACGGGTGTCTGCATGAGCCAGGGTATTTCTGCCCAATTAGGGGAAAGAAAGGAAGAAGTCTTCTGAGCTAATTTTCTAGTCCTTTGGAGGAGTGAAGAAAAGTATGTATCGAATTCCCCTTGCTCAGCCTCAATAGGGAAGAGGCTGGGTGGCCAGCTGACCAGCCAGCCAGGGTGGGAAATACACCCACCAACTGCCCAAACTCATGGCTGGGGCACAAAGGGCAGAATCACACTGCCCCATGAAGCTGAAAAGGCATGGCCTGGCACCTAACCAGAACGGGACTTTTTAAACCTGTTCCTATGCAGCCTTTCCTGCTGATGGAGGCTGAACTGAAAGGCCCAGATGATGGAGGCTTCCATTTATCCACAGGCAATGGAGGTAGAAGCACAGCAATTCCCTAACCCCTTCAAAGCACTCAGATTGCCCCCAACCCACTTGTCTCTCCCAAATTTGCTCCCCTTCCTTACCAAAAGGCACCAAATCACTGGAAGACATTTGGACACCACGTGCCACTGATCCATGGCCTTCCTACAAAAGCTGCCTTGTCTGTTCAACCATAAGAATAGCTTAAGCATCCCCACACAGAGCCACTCCACAGCACAACTCTCTGGACTAATTTTACATCACCATCCAACATAAACTGGATTTGATGCAAAGACAAAACACTTGGCATCTCTTCACCCACCCTCAAGTAATGCATACAACATTATGCACCCAAAAGTATCTTCTTGTCTCAGAACACATTTGCTTCTGGCACAAATTAATCTTGCCTGATACTCTTTGTCATCTGCCAGCTTCACAGAAACGCAGGAATGGGAAGTAAGGCTCAGGGATGAGAGTAAAAACCACATCTGCTGCTCAGAAAAGCTTCCATCTGATCAAGCTTTTCAGGTGTATTCTCATGGGCGCAAACATGATAGTAAGAATAAGAATCGTAAAGGAAGAATAGCTTGATATTCAGAGCCCAGACGAATCCTTAGAGTAGCCGGTTTAATATTATCATTCCTCATTTGCATTGTTTACCTGACTAAAAAACACATGATGCCAAGTGCTGTCCAGACAGTTAATAAGAGGCATTTTTGTTGGAGAATGGGGGTACTGAACGAGACTTGCCCAGCTTCATACAAGGATTTTGTGGCAGAACTCAAAACAAAACCCAGATTTGAGATCACTGTCATAAGAAATGAGATTGCAGATTTTAGCTAAGCTGATGGGAACCCAAATGTCAGTAGAAGACCGAATCTACACCACTATTGTTATTTCTGTCATGATTTTTGTAGCAGAAACAAGTACAGGTAGCATGCAAAGCCATGCAGTGAACAAGACTTCCTGGATCAAGAAGTCATCATAAAGCTTCAAGATGTTACTGCTTGAAAATTAACCAATTAAAACTATAAATATAATACAAATAACCAAACACTGTTACAAGGTTCACATTTTCCCCTCCCAGTCCCCCCAAAAGTACACTTTTAAATTAAAACCACTACCTGAATACCCTTTATTACAGGGATTCCACAACCTGGAAGTACGAATGACACCTATAGTAAAAATGTTACTTAAAACCGCACCCCCACCTCCACTCTAGATTTCAACTTCTTTGCAAAAATCTTTGCCACAATTAATCCAGAAGTGTAGTGAGCAGACAGACCAGGAAGCAAATCATTCTCACAAGGTTTCCCAGAAAAACCACAACAGTTTGGAAAGGTTATTTAAATCAGCCTCTAACCTTCACCAACATGCTCCCAAACACACTGCTGAAGGGAATTTAAGGCAGAGCAGGTAGATGCTATGCCTGGCATCCAAATCAGAGAAAGCACCTGGGCCAAAAGAAAAATTTCTCCATTTACTCAAATGCACTCTGAAAGAAAGGCAGCTGGGCACAGGCTTACCAGCTTTTTTCTCCCCTCATTAGGATGTGAGACTAATTAAAGTCTGTCAGTATCAGTAGAAGATTTGGGTGATGTGAAATGCAAGACTGGGCCTTTTGAATGTTCTGTGAGCAGAAACTTGGCGAGAAGGGCAAAGAGGGGGTGAGGAAAACTGTACTGAAACCACAAGTCTCTGCATTATGTATTCATGGGATGTATGTTGCCAGCAGGACTGAGAACAAGCAGCAATGTAATGGGGAAATGGAGGGATCTCACTTTTATAGATCTTGGAAAATAAATACATAATCCTTTCTTCTAGTGGGTCTATCTAGGAGGCTTAAAGGGGGTGTTGTTAGTAAGGTTAAAACTAGTACATCCAACGAATGAGAGGCATTCTTCCCTAATGAGAGGAAATTCAGAACTGAAAATAACTGTCTCTAACTTACTGCAATTTACCAGGATCAGCAGATGTCTGCAGATAACTCTTTCAAACTGAGACTACACCAGTGCAAGAAGAAAAACAAATAATGAAGAGCAAGGTAAAATACTAACTCTATAGCAATGCCTTCTGAGAAGCACCAGATGGGCACTGCACAGGGCAGTCCACCCCACCAGTACCAGGCATGCCCCATTTCCCAGCCTCTGCAGAGATGAGGCAAACTCCTAGCATTTATGTACCTCAATCCAAGGCCCCTACAAAAGTCCTGCAAAATCAAGCGCAACCGCATCTAGAGCAAACCTTAAACAGGTTGTATTTGTAAAGTGTTAAAAAAGTAAAAAGTACTGTTTTACATTGCTGTAAAACTCCTAGGAGGCATAAAGAGGCCTGGGCCCAGGAAGTCAGCAAGTGTGGAAATACCTATTATCATCAAGTTTACAACTGCTTCCATCACAAAGATATTTCTCTATATACCCCAAAGCAGTTAATTTATTTTGGAGTAAATGTAATGGGTCAGCTCATGGCAGCAGGGGTAACTTGACAAAAATGAACTCCAGTGATTTTGTTCATGTGTCATGCAATGAGCTGGTCAGTATGGGCGCTGCCTTCCTACTGGGGGGAGCAAGAAAACAGCCCAATGGTATCAAAAGCCACTCAAGTAGCAGCGGCTTTACCTTTCAAAAGAGGTATCTACACTTCGGCCTAGTTTATCCTAGACAGACAGCAGAAATACCAATTATGCCTCTGAAGGTGTGATCACAAGAAACAACCCTATGACTTTTCATTTTGGTGAAGTCAGCGAGGCAAAGGGGTCCAGAGCAGACGGTCACGACGGGGGACCCTTCTGGAAGAGGCAAATCAGTGGCAAAAGCGCAGGGAGAGAGAGGGCACCCCAGCCCCCCACCCAAAGCAGGAAAGAGGGAGCTCCTGACCAGAGGCAGCTCCAACTCAGCGTGGCCGGGGACAAGAGTGACAGCGGCCAAACCCCCTCACGTACAAGAGCAGCCCCCAGGGAGCAGGAGCAACCAGGGTGCAGGGCGGCTGTTGGGGCAGGCAGGGCGCAGCCCCCCTCCTGGCTCTAATGGGAAAACCAACTCAGGGTCATCGCCCTCCCAGGAGAAGACCTAGCAGCTGTGGTTTCCACTCCCCAGAAAGCCATGGCCAGAAGGAACGTGGCAACCCAGACGAAGCTCCCACACAAACACGCAGCCCTCCAGGTCTCTGGCTGCAGGGAGTGCCTGGGCCTGTCACTCGTACCGGAGGGTGGCACAGCCAGCAGCCATTTTCGGTGTGACCAGGTGAATGATCTGCTCAGCCTGGTGGCAGAGCTGGAAGTGGAAAGGCTGAGGAGTGTCAGGGAGTGTGAGGGAGACAGGTTGGTGGAGCCACGCCCTGCCACCCCTGGGGCCAAGGCAGCAGGTGGAGGCCCCACAAGGAGCAGAGGATCCCCCACCCTCTTGCCAGCAAGCAGAAGGAGGGGACCTAAGAGACGGGGGGGAATGGAAACAGGTCCCTGCTTGGGGCGGCAGGCGAATCCCCTCCCGGCCTCCCTCACCTTCCCAGTTGCCCTCACACAACAGATGTGGGGCTCTGGAACTTGAGGGCCAGGCAAATGAGGGTGTAGGTGAAGGTCCAGCCAGGGGATTGCCTAGGGTGAGTCGGTCAGCCCCACGCATTACGAGTGCTTCTGTTAGGAAAAAAAGGAGGGTAACAGTTGTAGGCGATTCCCTCCTATGGGGAACAGAGGGACCAATATGCTGTCCAGACCCATCCCACAGGGAAATCTGCTGGGGCCCGGGTTAGAGACATTACTAAGAAACTCCCTGATCTGGTACAGCCCTCTGATTATTACCCACTGTTGCTTATGCAGGTTGGCAGTGATGAGGTTACAGACAGAAATCCTAAAGTGATCAAAAGGGACTTCAGGGCACTGGGATGACTGGTTGAAGGATCAGGAGCACATGTAGTGTCTTCCTCAATCCCATCAGTGGCAGGGAAGAATACTGAAAGGAACAGGAAAGCCCATCTGATTAGCATGTGACTGATTAACATGTGCCATCAGTGGAATTTTGTTTTTTTCAATCATGGGGAGGTTTACACAGTACTGGGCCTGCTGGCAACAGATGGAGTTCAGCTATCTCCAAGGAGGAAAAGGATTCTCACCCATGAGTTGGCAGGGCTCATCGGAAGGGCTTTAAACTGGGTTCAAAGGGGGAAGAGGATATAACCAGGCTCACTAGAGAGGAGCCCAGGGGCAGCATGGCAACATTGGGGGTGAAGTCAATAGCCCAGCTCAAGCGCGTCTACACCAATGCACGCAGCATGGGCAACAAACAAGAGGAGCTGGAACCCATTGAGCAGCAGGACAGCTACGACTTAGTCACGATCACAGAAACATGGTGGGAGTGCTGCACTGGATGGCTATAAGCTCTTCAGAAGGGACAGGCAAGGAAGGAGAGGCGGTGGGGTGGCTCTGCATGTTAGGGAGTGTTTCGGTTGTATAGAGCTCAACAGTGGTGATGATAAGGTTGAGTGCTTATGGGTAAGGATGAGGGGGAAGGCCAACAAGGCAGATATCCTGCTGGGAGTCTGTTGTAGACCACACACAACCAGGATGAAGAGGTAGATGAAGCATTCTATAAGCAGCTGGCAGAAGTCTCACAGTCACTAGCTCTTGTTCTTTTTGGGGACTTCAACTTACCAGACATCTGCTGGAAATAAAACACAGCAGAGAGGAAACAGTCTCAGAGGTTCCTGGAGCATGTGGAAGATAACTTCCTGACACAGCTGGTAAGTGAGCCTAACAGGGGAGGTACCTCACTTGACCTGCTGTTTACAAACAGAGGAGGACTCGTGGGAGATGTTGTGGTCAGAGGCCATCTTGGACTTACTGACCACGATATGATAGAATTCTCAATTATTAGCAAAGTAAGGAGGGGGGCCAGAAAAACCACTGCCATGGACTTCCAGAGGGCAGACTTTGGCCTGTTCAGGACACTGATTGGGAAAGTCCCTTGAGAGGCAGTCCTGAAGGGCAAAGGGGTCCAGGAAGGCTGGGCATTCTTCAAGAAGGAAGTCATACAGGCACAGGAGCAGGCTGTCCCCATGTGCCATAAGATGAACTGGCAGGGAAGACAACCAGCCTGGCTGAACAGGGAGCTTTTGCTGGGACTCAAGAAAAAAAGGAGAGTTTACCACCTTTGGCAGAAGGGGCGGGCAACTCAAGAAGAGTGCAGGGATCTCATTAGGTCATGCAGGGAGAGAATTAGAAAGACAAAAGCCCAGCTAGAACTCAATCTGGCCACTGTTGTAAGAGATAATAAAAATTGTTTCTACAAATACATTAACAACAAAAAGAGAGCCAAGGAGAATCTCCATGCTTTACTGGATGAGGGGGGGAACATTGCCACCAAGGATGAGGAAAAGGCTGAAGTACTTAATGCCTTCTTTGCCTCAGTCTTTAAGAGCCACACCAGTCATCCCCAGGGTATTCAGCCCCCTGAGCTGGAAGACAGGGATGGAGAGCAGAATGGAGGCCCCATAATCCAGGAGGAAGCAGTTAATGACCTGCTATGCCTCCTGGACGTGCACAAGTCTATGGGGCCAGGTGGGATCCACCCAAGAGTACTGAGGGAGCTGGCAGAGGAGCTTACCAAGCCACTCTCCATCATCTGTCAGCAGCCCTGGTTAACAGGGGAGCTCCCAGGCGACTGGAGGCTTGCCAATGTGATGCCCACCCATCTACAAGAAGGGCCAGAAGGAGGATCCAGGGAACTACAGGCCTGTCAGCCTGACCTCGGTGCCAGGGAAGATTATGGAGTGGTTCATCTTGAGTACACTCAACAGGCATGTGCAGGTCAACCAGGGGAGCATGCTCAGCCAGCATGGGTTCATGAAAGGCAGGTCCTGCTTGACCAACCCCATCTCCTTCTATGACCTGGTGACCCATCTAGTGGATGAGGGCAAGGCTGTGGATGTCATCTACCTGGACTTTAGTAAAGCCTTTGACACCATCTCCCACAGCATTCTCCTAAGGAAGCTGGCGGCTCATGGCCTAGGCAGGTGTACTCTTTGCTGGGTAACAAACTGGCTGGGTGGCCGAGCCCAGAGAGTTGTGGTGAACGGAGTTAAATCCAATTGGCGACGGGTCACAAGCAGTGTTCCCCAGGGCTCAGTTTTGGGGCCAGCCTGGTTTAATATCTTTATCAACGATCTGGATGAGGGGATTGAGTGCACCCTCAGTAAGTTTGCAGATGACACTAAACTGGGTGGGAGTGTCGATCTGCTGGAGGGTAGGATGGCCCTGCAGAGGGACCTGCACAGGCTGCATCGATGGGCCAAGGCCAACTGTATCAGGTTCAACAAGGCCAAGTGCTGGGCCTGCACTTGGGTCACAACAACCCCATGCAACGAATGCTACAGGCTTGGGGAAGAGTGGCTGCTGGAAAGCTGCCTGGTGGAAAAGGACCTGGGGGTGTTGGTTGGCAGTTGGCTGAACATGAGCCAGCAGTGTGCCCAGGTGGCCAAGGCGGCCAACAGCGTCCTGGCTTGTATCAGAAATAGCGTGGCCAGCAGGAGCAGGGAAGCAATTGGCCCCCTGTACTCGGTGCTGGTGACACGACACCTCGAATCCTGTGTCCAGTTTTGGGCCCCTCAGTACAAGGAGAACACTGAGTTGCTGGAGCATGTCCAGAGAAGGGCAACGAAGCTGGTAAAGGGTCTAGTGCACAAGTCTTACAAGGAGCGGCTGAGAGAACTGGGATTGTTTAGCCTGGAGAAGAGGAGGCTGAGGGGAGTGCTTATCGATCTCTACAACTCCCTGAAAGGAGGCTGTAGTTCTCTTCTGCCAAGTAGTTAGCAATAGGACAGGAGGAAATGGCCTCAAGCTGCATCAGGGGAGGTTTAGATTGGATATTAGGAAAAACTTCTTCACGGAAAGAGTGGTCAAGCATTGGAACAGGCTGCCCAGAGAGGTGGTGGAGTCAGCATCCCTGGAGGTGTTTAAAAAACGTGTAGATGTGGCACTGTGGGACATGGTTTAGTAGGCATGGTGATGTTGGGTTGATGGTTGGACTGATGATCTTAGAGGTCCTTTCCAACCTTAATGATTCCTAGTTTTACTTTCATTAAGAAATAATCCAGCCACAAAGCCAGGAAACATGAAATTAAGTATTACTCTCCCCTTAATTGGTTTAGTGGTGGACTTGCTTAGGTTAGGTTAATGGTTGGATTTGATGATCTTAAAGGTCATTTCCAACCTAAACGATTCTATGATTCTATGACTTTACTGAACCCTGCCTCAAGAACCCATTTCCATCTTTGCTTACACCACCTTCTCTCAAGTGATGATGCTTTCCTCATATGAAGTTGTGCCTTACCTGCTGCATTTTTTCCAGGTCAAGGCTGGGCCTGCTGACCTTATCCCCGTATCCTTGTCGATGTCTCTTACAAGGCATGACTTGCTCAAGGCCTGCCCCAACACTTGTGAAGATTAAAGGTCTGGAGGCTGGGCTCCGCACCAGGGGCTGGAGTCTCTTGGGAGGGGAGGCACTGAACAGCACGGGGCTTGGGCTGGCATGCAGGCCATCGGCCTGCTCTGCCACAGGCCGGAAGGACATAGCGCACAAGTTCTTCACTTCTTCGTCACTGGAGGAGGTGTTGTTGCTGTCGCTGCAGCAGGCAAGCCTGCTGACCTGGGACCACTTTCGCTTCTCAGCAGCAAACTCTCGGTTGATGCGCTCCAGCTCCTCTTCCGAGCTGTGGCGGTCAAGGCTGGCATGGAAGAGGGCCCGAACCTTGCAGCATTGGTTCTCCTGGTTCTGGAGCTGGTTGGTGGCCAGAGGGGTCAAGGTACAATTCCGTCTTCTCTCTGGGTGAGGAGGAGATAGAGGAGTGGCAGAACAGATCTGCATCCCACACCATAATAAACTGGGCCTGCTTTCTCCTGACCTGTTTTTTTTACCTTCTCCCAAGTAAATTTCTGAGCTGCTTTCTGCCTTTTTTTCCCCAGAAGAAACACCCCCCCAGCTGAATGCCTCCCTTTGGATGTTTCCAGAGCTTTTAGACCAGACTGCTAGACATCCCCTTGCAGACTGTCACCTGGAAGTCTAGTTGCAGAGCAAGAACACAGACCTGCCACCCACCTCATCCCCTGAAGGTGAAGAAGACACTATCTTGCAAATGTGTTGTTAGCCACTTACCTCTAGCTAGACATATTACATTCTACTGACCAGTTCTCAGGGCAGAGGTTGTAAGTTAGCTACATTATTCTAAGCAGTACATCTGTGGCTCAAATAATACAGATCTGGTTTCTGGAGGTAAAGGTCCTCTTTCTATTACAAGCCTTGCCATACAAGAGAGTCTCTCCCTTCAGCCATAAGCTGGGAATGCTCTGCCTGTTCTGCTGAGCTCTTTCCATGTTAAGCATGTGGAGGAGGGATTTGAATTTCAACAGGACATATCCTGTGGGTCAGGAATTTAACTTCTGCCTTTGCTTAAGAATCCACTTGAATTTGGCTAAGTTATGATAAAACACAGGGCATGCACAAATGACAGAGGTTTAGCATAGCTCAAGAGATGCATTTACTACAGATTTCACCTACAACTCTAAGCTGCTTCATATCAGGTCCAAGAACAATAGCAGAGCACCTGTTTCTCCTCTGTGAAAGATCCTCAGCTAGATTCAAGAATAGGGCTGCCCAATACCAACGGTACAGGAAGAAGGGAGCAAGCTAATCAGGCAAGTGAGTCCAGGGGAATGAGGAAAGGGACAGTCAAAACTGGAAATTACAAGGAAGAGAAAACCTAGAACAACGATGACACAGGTACATAAGCATGGAATAAAAGATAAATTTTCAATCCCAGCTCTGCTGCTGGCCTGACTGTTGACCTTCTCTGCCCCATGTCTGCAGCACAGGGACCTTAACATGTGGTTAACAATGTCTATCTCTGGTAAGAAAAGTGTAGCTGCAGCATCTGGTAACAACAGCTTCTCCCTGAGAGGTCCCAAAGACTTCAAGGTGACTGACTTAATGCATCTGGTTGTGGTACACTGGGGACAGAGGAAGCACTTCCAAGAGTACAAGTGAAAAGCAAAATGGACTTCAGCTGTGGCATCCCAGGACCCTCCTATCTCATCCCTTTACCTCTGTCGATCTGAGCAAGTTCCTGGTTCTCTCCCTCAGAGTCGTCGCTGTCCTCATCACTTGGGGGGTAGGAGATCTAGGGGGCAAGGAGAAAGAAAGGCTTCATCATGAACACTGAACATTGCCCTGCTGCTGCCCAAGCCACTTCCCCCACCCTCTCCCTCTCATATCCTGTAGGCATCCACCCCAACTAACCACACACACACAGCCATAGGACCTTCCTGTATACATATCCTCATCTCCTGTCCTGGTGTCAGCTGGGATAGAGTTGATTTTCTTCCTAGTAGCTGGTATAGGGCTGTGTTTTGGATTTAGTATGAGAATAATGCTCATAGAAACAACTAAAACTTCGGTGTGCTAAGTAGTGTTTATACTAGTCAAGGACTTTTCAGCTTCCCATGCTCTGCCAGATACACAAGAAGCTGGGAGGGAGCACAGCCAGGACAGCTGACCCAAACTGACCAAAAGGCTATTCCATACCATATGACATCATACTCAGTATATAAACTGGTGGGAGTTGGCCAGGGTGGCAGCAACTGCTGCTTGGGAACTGGCTGGGTATCGGTCAGTGGGTGGTGAGCAATTGCATTGTGCATCACTTATTTGGAATATTACTATTTTCCCTTCCTTTTCTGTCTTATTAAACTGTCTTTATCTCAACCCACAAATTTTACTTTTTTTTTTCCCCCCCAATTCTCTCCCCCATCCCACTGGGGAGGGGGAAAGTGAGCGAACAGCTGTGCGGTGTTTAGATGCCTGCCAGGTTAAACCACATCTCCCAACCTCAAACTCCCATCGTATCCTCTTCCTTGCAGCAACACAAAACACACAGCCTACCACTATTTCCACCTTACTGCACCACCAACTCTTTCCCAAGCACAACGAACATAACCTGCCCTTAGTTCCCCAGACATACAGCTTATAACCATCATGGCCTACCACATCCACATCACATGGGCAACCGAATCTCCAAAACCCACTGCCGAAATAAAGACACATCCTGTCAACAGCACTATCGTCTTGCAAGGCACCCACAAATGGAAGTGGCATGTTAACTTTAGCCATCCTATGTATGTACCCACACTTCCCCCTTGAAAGCACACACACATAAAGTCACCAAAGAACAGACTCATCTTGCTTTCCCATACGACAACTCTGAAGAATGTAATAGAAATAAAAGAAACAGGATTTCACAGAAATGCAAACAGTAACATTAAGCTGTCCCCACCAGCACAGTGTCTCACTGAACACCCTTAAATGCTCCAAGAATAATGACAATTCACATATTTTGTCTATCAGGAATTTTCAGGAACATTTGCTCTGGATCAACCAATGGACTTGACCAAACCACTTGCTGTATACCCAAATACCCACTTACTCAAAGCATGTTCTAACACTGAACAAACTTGGTAGTTGCCTCTTAAGAATGGTTGAGAGATCTGAAACCAAGCTTCTGTAGGTCAGATAGATCCCACTGCTGCTGAGTTTCCTGCTTGGAGGAAACCCTACCTACCTTGTTCCTAAAGTGACTTTTGGTCTGCTGCATAGAGCATACCTGGAAGTTAGTCGATCAAACCTCTGAGCTATGCAGCTCAGTATGTCTCTGGCAATGGCCAAAACCCAGTGAGTCAACGGAAAATGCAGTACTTCAAAAGAAACTTTTACAAGAGACAGTTCTGGAATAACATGATCACTGCAAGATGAGCTTTATTATTCCTTACACCTTTTTATCCAGAGTAACAACAAGCATTCCCATCATTCTTAGCTGAGTCTCACAAATTACTTGCCCACAACGGTATCCAGTGGCAATAGGTTTCAAAAGGTTACATGCTGCCTTTTCCATTTTAAAAGTCTGATGTGCTTGCTGTGCTTGACTTTTATAGAAGACGAGGCAGCATGCAACCATCACACTGATATGGACCCATTTCACCTCCACCACTGTTCCTAGGAAAACATCCTTGGAGTGTTTCAGCCTCCCAGAGACCCAAAAGAGCAACTACACTTAACTAGGTGGCTACGAAAGACACATACAGCTGATGCAGAGAAATAACAGGAATAGTGGAGAAATTCTGACTTTGACAGCTATTAAGTCAACACACCTATTTTGTGACCATCCTCCAGGATTGTTTGGGGGTTTTTTTCCCCCAAAAGCCTGTTGCCACCTTTTTTCTCCTCCTTTTTTAAAGCTACCTTTTGCTCTTTTATCTTTACATTGCCCTTTAAGAAATCAGAAAATATTTTCCTTCCCTGCTAGTCTTTACACTATTTTCTCAACTGTCAAATGATGAATGGGAAAAGTGGCACAGATTTATCCCCATTTCTGACATCCTTGAAGTAAATGCGGGGGGTTGTTTTTCCACCACAACTACAATTTGCTTGTATGTATTCACACACATGAGTCATTTAATAAAGGCAGCTGGCACTGAGGAACACTGCCAAATTAACAGACTTCTAGTTGTCCCCCAAACAGGTATAATACCTTGTTTGTGCCATGGCAGTTCATAGAGGGGACAGCTGACACTGAGGTGCCATTGTGCTAGCTGCTGTACAGACAGACAGTGGTCCCTGTCCTCATTACAAAAGCTAAGGCTCCAATTCTAACTAACTCGAGAGGTACTGACCTTAGTTTGTGGCTCATTCCCACATAAACACTCTTCATTTGGATGTGGCATGGTTTTTACTGAGGTTTAACAGCTCTGTATGGGAAATCTGTCAGCTCTGGTTTTTTTGCTGTGTAAATGTCAATTCATGGCACAGTACTGCTTCCAAAAAGGAGGCAGTGACACCTAGCACATGCAGGTCAGGGAGCTACTGCACAATGTCACTGGCTTGAGATGATTAAAATAGGACTTAGATTTGAGGCAATGATTGATGTTTTGAAGGTCTTTGTGTCTACTGGTCCTGGGCTTCCAGAATATTCACTCCTCCATGTACGAGTACAATTATACTAGCCTCCTGTCTCATATGGGTAACTCACTTCCACTAAGTACTCCCCAGTCCCACAGGCAGCCCAAGGCTACACCCCTCTGAGCTGCCTTGAACACTTCTCTAGAGGCTTTGTCCCAGCACCTGCGAGAGAAACCTCTTTCAAACAAGAAGATACTGAGTCTGTGGATTTGATCCCATAGTATATCCCAAATTAAAGTGGTAGGACAATACAAAAGGCTTAATGGAAAAAGGGGGCTCGCACAGACTTTCTAATAATCCTCCAGATGCTAGCCATGGAAAAGTAAGCACCTGCTCTTCTAGAATCAACTACAATTTTTATGAGCAACATACCAAGTGCTTTTCAGAAACAATTAGACACACCTATTAAGCCACTCTTCCTGACACTCATCTTTTGTTTTGGGAGAAAAGTTCTCCCAACATTCAGACTTGATTTCTCCCACTGGTTTATTATACCCTTGTTCTAGACAATACCCTCAGAAGTTAGAATATTTTCTTAATATACATCACAGGCTAACCATAAAAAAGCCTTAAACCCCAGCAATTGTGCATTTTATCCATGAATGAAGTAAACATGATAGAACTCAGAAGTCACATTACCTCTGATGATCCATGACCTGCACTGACTTTCAGAAGTCTTCTCATCTCTGATTTTGTGTGGGTTACATACATGCAAATACCCTCCTGCTTGGTCTTCACATCTTTCAGTCAGACATCATCATTTTCTCCCCATTTGTCATTTAGCAAGGTCTTCTATTTTAGTATTGTTACATTCTCTTTCTATTAGTAAATCCTTCCACAAATTATATCCTGGTTGTGGGAACCAAAGTCTCCCAAGCTCCTATGTATGAGACCCTAGCTCCCATGTTCTATAACAGAGAACCATCATTCATAGCAGACTAACCATTAATCTTGCAGAGTTCAAATTTTACACATGAAACTCATTGCCATAATACACCACACAGGCAAAGATTAATGGAAGTTCAAAAAAAGGACTGTCTGTATATATAACAAGAATTTCCAGAAATTATAAAGATACAGGGAATCAGACTAATGCTCTGACTAGTTGGAGATAAATGCTCTCTCCCTTGACTCTTCCCAGGCTTTAAAAGTAACACTGTCCTCCCTTCAGAAGCATTCCACTAAACACAGCGGTATTGTGTTCAGGCCTCCAGCCTCCCTTGCACAGTCCCTGTCTTATTTTAGCCACAGATTTACTTTTGTCCAAGGCAGCACAGCCCTGTTTGCCCCACAAACTCAGAATTGTGGCACTGTGATAACAGAAAACTCAGTCTCCATGTCAAAGATCCCACTAGATCATGGCTTCATCCACAGCATACGAATCACAGAACTGGTTAGATTGGAAGAGACCTCTTGGTATATTCTAGTCCAAGCCCCTGCTCAAGTGAGTCAACTGGAACAGGCTGCCCAGGACTGTGTCCAGTACACTCTGTACCTTAATGTGCAAAATTAAAGAGAAGAAAATGTCCAATTCACATAGATGTGTGAATGTTTACAAGCCATGGCACAAAACAAGCCAGAAAACAAAGGATGCCCATCCAACCTCCAGTCCTTCTTCAGGAAATGCATCAGATCTGCAGTTCAAAGACAGCAGCCTCCTGTTGATGAGAATCTCAGTCTTATACCTGGGACCTCAGCTCCAGCACCAGACATGCCTTCTGTCAGGCTAAGGGCTCCCACCGTGCCAAATGGAAACACGGACAAACTTCCCCACGTGCTTGATTTTGCGTCAATCTCCAGTAAGGAAAAATGGGCTTGTGTAGAATAATCAGATGGTATTTAAGGAGAACTGAGTGTAAAGCTTATAACTTTGAGGGAGATCTAACATGAAAGACAAACTAGCAGATATAAGAGAAAGACAGAGACAGAAAAAAATTTTGTCTTTCTCTTCACACTGCTGCTTGTCAACTGAGCAATGATTACTAGCTGCAGCCAGAATTGCTCAGGTCCTAAAAGGTCCAGTCACCCTTAAAGTCTAAAGCCCTGAAATACATCAGACAATTAAAAAAATTCACCCTGTTAAAGCAAAGTTTCTCTTGATCTTTGCTCACAGAAGAGAAATTAACCTGCTATCATATGATCAAAAGTAATTACATTAAGAATCATCTGGGAGCTTACAAAAGAGAAGGGACTCTCACTTTTAAGGCAAAACAAATCTCTCCCAACAGACTTCACTTAATGGCTGTATTGTCCTAAAAAACTAAAACAGCAGTGGGGTCGTTTCATGCAGTGGAGGGGGTGTGCATGAGGAGCAGATAAGACAAAGACAACTGGCCACAGGCAACCCCTCGTTCCCAGCTTGAATCAAGAATGCACACAGGCTGGAGGGCATCATTCCCAGTCTTCCTCTGGGAGGGAGGGAGGGAGGGAGGGAGTTTACCTCCAGGGAGGTGGCTTCCTCAGCAGAGGCCTGTGCTGCCACATATAAGACTGTTTGTGACACAGGCTCATTCACTTGAGCCCTGGCACTCCAGTAAAGCACCTTCCATGTGCCCTGGAAAGAGACTTTGCTGAGTTGGTCTCACTCACTGGTTCCTGGCACAAAAGCAGAAATGTATGATGAGCTCAGCAATGACTACCAATATCTCTGCTATGGGGAACCAGTTTCCATTTCTTTAGACTGAAGAAATGAAACCAGCGCTCACTTACCTTCTCCCTGCCACACTGCCTACAGAGCAGCCGCTAGAGACATGGGCAACCTACAGCACAGGGCTCTGCCGCTGGCTCTTCTCCTTCCCAACTGCTTGGCTTTAGTAAAAACATTTTACTTAATTTCCCCACTGTTCTTTTTCCAGGTCAACAATTGCTGTAGTTGCCATGGGACACTGCCTGATCTTAAATGAGGGAGGTGCCACCCTCCCAGTTATAAGAAACTCTGAATTAGAGAGAGTGGAAAGACAAGGGAGATGAGACACTGAAGGGCAGTTTTGAGCTGTGGAACAACATGAGGAAGAAGGAAGGAGTGAGTCAAATAGACCTTCAAATTAACATCTAACTCCTTTCCCAAGTTCCCCTTTAAATTTTATTTTAGAGATATTCAGCATTGCAGGGACAACTTATGCTAGTAAAACAGGCTGTAATGCTTGCGCTCTCCTCAAGAAAAGCAGCAGTTAGAGGTTAGAGGAAAGGTTCAGTTCAGTCTGCAAACTGTGAGATATGACTGCCCAGACTAGATCTGGGTTTTACAGCTGGGGTCCTTCAACAGCTAAGCTTCCAGACAGAACAGTCCTAGTTTGGAAAAGCTTTCTAAAGTCTTTTTCCATTGTTATTATTGTTGTTTTCCTTCTAAATTTTCCTAATAGCCTGCCTCCAAACTTCTTTCCCCATTTCCTTGTAAATGGCTACAATTCAAACCTAGGGTTCATAACCCTTGAACATTGTCTTGCTTGACAGAGCAGCTGCCCGGCAGAGTCAGTGAAAGCAGTGGTGGGCCAGTGGGACACAGCACTCCTCAAGGCCCTTGTTTTCCAGGCCTGCCCCATGCCAAAGACAGCATGATTCCTATTTTTTGTAGGAATGCTGCATGTTTAGTCAGACACGTCATCTTCTGCATGGGTCTAGAGTCTAGTTAACCATGGGTGGTTTCACAGATTTGAGGGAGGCAGAGAGTAGGTAGCCGAGTCCACAGTGTTTTAACAATACAGATGTAATTTTTGTTGCTGACTTACCTTAGACATAGGCAAATATAGTGACTGGCAACTCTCAGGATGCAAGTGGTGGGAGTCATTAGCCAGAGAACATGGAAACTGAGCTTCTGTTCTGAGGAACAATGACTGAACTTGATTTCCAGAACTGTGAGCTTAAGTTGGGTTACCGAGATCTTCAGGGAGGAAAGCATTAGGCTTGCACAGAACAGCAAGGACACGAGTGGTGGGTGGGTGTGGAGAGGCACATATGTGGTCCTCTGTTTCAAATTCTCTACCTCATCCTTCCATAATTTCATGAACAAATTAACATGTGTGTTTTGAATGTACTGTTTGCACAGCAAGATTATGGTTCTCTACTCTCTCTAGCTCTTGGAAAGAAGTTACAACTGTGGCCAAACTACAGATATGACAGGGCACTTCCCTAGGCTTGGGGATCCTCATTTGCAAGTGGAGTGAATCAGAGGACTCTATGCAGAGACAAGTGCAGTGGGGCTGGGTTCAGCACTGGCAAGGGACACAGAGATTGGTCAAAATATGGTTCATTCCAAACCCAGAAAGCACAGCTGGACACTCTGCACAGTCTCATCTGCCCCACATCAGTTTTCTTGCAGCAGTCAGAGTCTGCAAACCTCCTTTTCTAAACCTCCCCCTGCTCTTTCCAGGGCTAAGCTGAGATGATTTTGCAGGAGAAGGCTAAAGATAAAAACACCAGGGGCTTTCACAAAATGAAAAAACAGGAAGCCCTGATGCTTCACTGTTGCTCCAGAGAAGTACAGCATACAGCACCAATGAGCCTATGGTATACGGACTCCATAGTCACCAGAAACAGCAGACATCTGATGTTCTCTGATCACAGGGAACTGAATGCAGCCAATGCCTACAATTGAGCTCCACTGTTTTACGTCAGCTAGGGATCAGGTCTTATACACAAGTATCAGGTGAGCCACCGCAATAGCCTTTTCCATTGACTCCTATACACCATGGGTCTGTTCTCAAAAGCTCTGGGCAGATTTTGTTAGAAGAGCAAAACCAAGATCATCCTTTTAAATTCCACTCAAGATAAACCTCCAAAAGGCAGTACTTGCAAACAGACTAGAACAGCCTCAGGTCTACCCAGCAGAGACCAATGGTATAGGCACCCACTCCTCCCACCAGCCATCAAACTTTTGAGACAGAGGACAAAAAGAATGCAGCCAACTAAAATATGAGACTTTAAAAAGCCTCCTAGGCAGAAAACACCCAGACTCTGGTCCTTAGCACCCAAAATACTCCAAATCTTAGAGAGCTCCATTCAGTTTAATTATCCTCTAAGCCACTATGAGAACCAGAGTCTCCTTTTATAAACATAGCTGTAGTCATGTTTGGGGCTATGATTTAACAGGTCATGATGTTAGAGGTTACAGATGGGACAAAGTCACTACGGCCCTCACTCAGCAAGTGGATGGGGTCTGGTAACAAAGTGTTACCACTGAAGTAGAGCCTTTAATCCTCAAATTTCCTCCTTGCCTTCCCAGACCACTAGGTTTTACAAAATAAGATTGCTTCTGCAGTACAGGAGCCAGGGCAATGCTGCAGCTCCATGCTGTGATATGCATCATCCTTTCTGGTAGCAAGAATTTTTACAAAATTCTCAAACTATCCCTATGTTGTTAGCTTAAGAGGCTGGTGAAGGTTTATAGCTCTTACTATAGAGACAGAAAGCATACACTACTCCACATCCACTTCTACCTGCAAGTGAAGCTTCCAGATGTGCCACTTCCCAGTAAGCCTCCAGCAAATGCTCTCTCCTCCCACCGTTCAGTTTCTGCTCAGTACAAATCCCCAGCGCAGCCTGTCCTCAGCCAGCAGTCGCCTGCATGTGATGGAGCCACACAGCAAGTTTCTCACCAGCTCCGTTGCTCTACTCATGGCTTTGCTGATGTGATAAAGAGTTATGGCTAATTCATATCTAAGTTTCAAGGATTCTCTTGGAAGACTAGCATTCACTTGTTAACTTTCTCATCCTATGTGGGGAGATAGCATTTTACATACATAGTTCAGAAGGGAATTAGCAAAGAAAACAGTGGTAAAGTGTCGGGAAACACCCATCAGAAAGAAGCAGCAACCTACAAAACGGCTGTGCTGGAAAGAGATCCCTTTGCAAAGGAGGTCAACTCCTCTTAACAGCTCACAGCATAGAGCCCTGGCACTCCCCTGGCTTGCACCCTGCAGGAGCAGCGTTATTCAGTGTTACTCAGCAGTGTTGACACCACAAAGCACAGCAGTCCAGAAAGATGAGAAGGAGCCTGAGGGATTAAAGACCTTCATTACCGGGCCTCACCCACCCTGCATTAAGATACAGTGACAGCTCCATCTGTAACTTACAGCCCATTTGCTGTTAAACCTCAGCTCCAAACATAGTCAGATTAAAAGCAGCACTATTTATCACAGGCTGACAACTCTCTCAGACATAAGGGGAAGACGGTACAAAGGACACCTAGAACTGGAGGGACACCTATAGCATAGCTAATCTTACCTGTAATGCATGCACTGAGAGATGGCTGCTCACACCAGTGCCAACCATTCCTGCTTAGGCCACAGGGACTTAAATACACTCCTCCCAACTCAGACCCCATCTCCACTGGCCTAGCTCCATTATTGCACTGCTGTGATGAGAAGAGGTCCCTTTGCACAGGCCAGCTTCTCTGACAGTTTACAGCAATTCGCCAGCATTGCATGGGTCCCCTCTACCAGGGAAGTACAGCTGACAGCAGCTGGCATAAACAACACATCTGGTAACAGTTTTTCCACCCCCTCCTCAAATGACCCAGAGAGGGCAACTGCCATTGCCCTGAGATACTTCATTAGCTGAGGAGAAGCTGCCTGTGTTGGGAGACCTCACTCGACACTCACCTCTGCTCAGCCATAAAGAACTACATTAGCCAGATTTGCAAACACAAGGAACAATGCCTTACAGTCAGGCTGGAAAATGCATTTGGAGCACATGAGATTTCAGGCTTCTCCTCTAAAAATCCCACATTAACCCTTCTGAGTGCAAGTGGATGCAAGCTGTTTCATCTCTATGGATTTACACCAAACTTCTTGTGTTCTATCATGGAGCAAGCCAGTAATAGAGGATAATCCTTCAAGACCAAATCTTTGATCCATCTGCTCAGGCATCTTTAAAGTAAGAGTTAGGACCATGTAGAAACTTGCAATGGCTCTCACTGCATCAGATCGTTTCCTGATAGGCATTGTGTGATTCCAAGTGGTTCCTAGTTGGGAGAAGCTGGCCAAAGGGGTGGTCTCTTCACCCTGCACATGGAGGGATGGGCTAGAGATGAGGCTAGAGATGAGCGGCACAAAGAATTTGAGTGTTTACTCTCTCCTCCAATATATGAGTCAGAAAGCACGAAATTAAAATAGTAAGAGGCAAGTTGTAACAAACAACAGGTGATCTTTCAGCAACATGTAGTTAAGGTGTGAAACTTTTTTGCCACAGGATGTTCTGGATGCAAAGACCCTAGATAGATTTGGTGGGGGGAAGTGGGCAGGTTTAGGTAAAAGAAGTCCACTGGGCTACTAAGGTACAGACAGCAGTTCTGTCTCAAGAAGTCCCCAAGACCAAAGTCTGTGCTGTTCTTACAGTCTTCCCTAGGTGCCCACCTCTGGCACCTGCAGGAGATAGGATACCAGGGGAAACAGACCATAGGCCTAACACAGGATGGGTGCTCTTAAGGCGCATTCATGGAAGCAGGCCACAAAGCACGTGCATTTACTTGCAATGTCACAACACAAGGGAACACACAGAACAAAACCCAACCGTGTTGGGTTGCAGATCCAACTCGCCTCACTCACCACAGACAGCTACTGACACAGTGTCCAAGCATCACATGCTAAATCAGCACCCCCGCATACCATTTCAGGTGAAAGACAGGGGAAAAGTTGCATTGCACTGCAGCCTGCTGCAAAATACCACCGAGGGGTTTCCCAAGAATGGCTTGTTCTATCCAAGCCAGAATAAAGGGGTTTCTATGAACAAAAATACATACATGGAAGCTGCTGATTTTTTAAGCCTCTAAATTATGTCATTTCATATGCTCCACACCAAATACCACTGTTCTCTCCTGTTAATTAGCATTTGGCCAAAGAACTTTTATTTCTTTGGAATAATCAACTCCTAGGAATAAAGAAAAAACTGAAAAAAAAAAAAAAGAAACCCACACACAAAAACAGTCTGGCTGCAGACAACTGTCTGGAACAACCACTTGGATTTGTGTGTAATAAGTTGGTGACAGGATATGGAAGGATTATTTTATATTTACCCAGCTTACATCCAGACACACTCTCAGCAAACTCGAGGATCTAACTGCCTGTCTGGCACCTCTCCTCAAGATGGGAAATTCCCCATTCAACCAAAGGAAATTTTCTTCTCATCTTATGCCCATATAGAGCTTGGCAGATTGCAGCCTCTGATGCCAAGAAGTAAGGCCATCAGTTAAATAAAAAATAGCCTGCATCATGGAAACAATGTGACCCCATTAGGAAGGAGTAAGATGAGACAGATTTCTGAACAAAATGAGTGTGAGGGGATAGGATCTTTATGCCATCAGCAGCTTGAACTCTGTGATCTCCTTGAAATAAGTGGCTCAAAACCAGGTTTGTAGCCCAGTCAAATCAATTAATCAGCTACCCAAGGCCAATCAATAGTTTGTTCCCTAGAAATGTCAGAAACCAAGGTCTGTCTACTCTCACTGTGGACATTAACAAATATTGAGGCATGTGGGAGTACTTATCCAGGCATCTCCTGTTCTTTCATAAATCTAAATTCAGGTAAGGACCCTCTACCTTGCAGTCAAGCATCAAACCTCAGGTCAACCCATCCCTGAAATGGGAAACATGACTAACAAAAACCTCCTCTGGCCACCTAGACTCAGGCACTGGTTTCCTCTTTTCCTCCAAAGGTGTTTCCAGCCCTGAACTCTTACATCTTCTCATATAGGCTGATGCTGGAACAAGGGTTGGCAGGTGATCCCAGGCAAAGCTGTAAAGGGCTTTTCTCAGGTGTGTTTGCTGGGTACAACGACCAACCACCCCAGTCATGTCAGTCCCACACGATGGCAGCTCATTTGAGGAAGGCTTTTCCTTTAGCCTCACAGTCTACCAAGTCTGAGGGACACCTCCCCAGGTTTCAGCACATCTCCTCGCTGACAACACTCATTTAGAAGGTGCATGCCAGTGGGGCACGGACATCAATCTCCATTCCCAGCACCACAGCTCAAGCCTTGGCAAGCTGAAGGGGCTCTGCAGCAGGACTTCATTTCTACAGTGAGCCTGGATGGTGGGCTGGCTGGCTAGCTAGCTAAGAGTGCTAGGTGAGGAGGGGTCTAGAAACAAAGGCTGGTCCACACCAGCTGCTTGCAAAGCTGACAGTCACTCACAGAATCTTCACTGGGCTTTTAGCCCCTGCCACCTCCAAATGACATTCTGCCATACTAACCCAGAACAACTAGGAAGAACCAGGATTTGGATTATTGCACATGCAGCTATGGTGTAAATCTTCCAAGCAAGATCCTTTCTTATATCCAGGTCTACCAGGAAGTTTCCATAAGTGTCCATAGTATTTCACCCTCCATGAAGCTGTCAAGACTGGACAACCATGTGAGCTCTTCACATGATGTACCCACACAAGGGTACTCTGTTGTAGCATTCCCATGCTGCTAGGGCTGTCTCAAAGAGGGAACAGCAGAAGTTCACCTGACCAAGAGCTTGGTGTGCTGCAGTAATTACAGAGGAGGATGAGAGACTACTCACCATCTAAGATCCAATCCCTCTGCCTCAGCCAGCTCCCAAGATGACCCAGCCTCAAAATGCCTGTCCTACAACTGAACATTTCAGTCTGATGTATTGTCGTGGTTTAGCCCCAGCCAGCAACTAAGCACCACACAACCGCTCACTCACTCCCCCTACCCCAGTGGGATGGGGGAGAGAATCGGAGGCATAAGAGTGAGAAACACTCCTGGGTTGAGATAAGAACAGTTTAATAATTGAAATAAAGTAAAATAGTAATGATAATAACAATATAATAATGATAACAACAATAATAATATACAAAGCAAGTGATGCACAATGCAATTGCTCATCACCCGCCGACCGATACCCAACCAGTTCCCGAGCACTGATCGCTGCTCCCCGGCCAACCCCCCGCCCCCAGTTTCTATACTGAGCATGACGTCATATGGTATGGAATAGCCCTTTGGTCAGTTTGGATCAACTATTCTGGCTGTGCCCCCTCCCAGTTTCTTGTGTACCTGGCAGAGCATGGGAAGCTGAAAAGTCCTTGACTAGCATAAGCAGTACTTAGCAACAACTAAAAACATCAGTGTGTTATCAACATTCTTCTCCTACTAAATCCAAAACACAGCACTATGTCTGCTACTAGGAAGAAAATTAACTCTATCCCAGCCGAAACCAGGACATGTATATACTGAGGTACACATGGAGGCCAGGTCAATGTCCAAACAGACCAGCCCACAGCAGGGAGAAGATTATAATGGGTCTGGAAAAGCAAGAACAACATAGCAAGAGGGGCGAAATACCCAGAGGCACCCTGAACTGTCCACCCCCGAGCAGTGACCAAGCTGGTCCAGAAGAAACCAGACTTCTTTGAACTGTGCTTCACATGTGTGCTGTGTCCCCACAGCTTGGGCAGGCCTGTGCCCACATTAGCATGTAGACAGTTCTGCATAGGTCACATTGGGCCACATGTCCTTTACATCGACTTTTAGGCCTGGGTCACAGCAGAGTTCGTACTGCACAAGGAACGCTTTCTGTGCAGATAAAGGTCACAACTAATTGGCTTTTCTCTAAATCCTTGCCTGGGTGTTCATGCTGAGCAGTTGTGGGTGGTGCTGGTACCTATTCAAAACCAGCTTAGCTGGCTGTGACTCTGCTGGTCAACAGTGGCAAGAGGACAAACAGGCTCTGCCCACAGCCACATACAAGTGACTGCTGCAGAAAACAGCCCTGAGTGCACACATACCTGTGATGCTGGTTGCTAGGAAGAGTTGGGTCACCCGGCAACCCAAATCCCACTGAACAGGAGAACAGGGGCTACAGATAAATGCGTGGGGCTGGAGAGCTTGGCACTGCCTACACTGTAGGTAGGAGCATATTTCCCACTGAAAAGGGAATACAGCCTTTGGTTCCCGTACTGAGGCATCCCAACAACACTTCTGTGACACCAGGCATGCTCCAGGAACAGCCAGAGAAGCTGGCCAGACTGGCATGCCATGGCAGAGTGTCCCCTGCCCACCCACCACTCTGCAGATATGTCCTGAGTGGATGCAAGCCTTGCTTTTTACTTCAAAAAAAGGTGAACCCATTGTTTTGCAAGAGCCATAATTAAAATAAATTATGACCTTGGTCTGCTTTCTATTTTCACTTCAAATATAAGCTATTTTCCTGCTCAGGAGAACCTTTAGCATCCCAAACAGTGCAACATAATTCAGCAGCTGTAAGAGAGTGCATGACAGCAAGAAATGAAGTAGAACTGCACTGTCCAGCAAAACAAAATGGATTAATCTGTTTTCACTGAAATGCAAGAGTTAAATACATAGTATTACATTTTCAGAATTAAATTTTTCATTCAAATAAAAGTCAAGAATTGGGAAATACAAGGAAAAGTAATGACATTTCTTCATGACACTGGGGGGTAGATTTTTTTTTTAATCTAGCCCATATTTTCATATCAGTCATGAACAAGGCCAGCTAAGAGGACATCTCACTGAAGTGTCCCAATGCCAATGAACTTCCCATTATGCTATATTTGCAATATCTGCAATTTTTCTGAAGTCCCACTCTCTGGAATTAAGTCATTACATGAGATTGGTGCTGGATGTCTGCACAGGAAAGATGACAACCCTTGAAGATTCAGACCTTAGAAGCCAAGTAGAAAGAATTGCAAACCTATTATTTTACAATGCCTCGGGCAGAAGTCTCAAAAACTTAAGGTTTCTGAGTGGCTGGTATTGCCTGTTCTATTCTTTGCTTTGGCTAAGTATCTATCACAGCATTTCTAACCCACTAACAAAATTTTAGTCCAAATTATCACAAATCTAACTTTAGGCATATTCATAGATACTTCAATAGCCAAAACTATACTTACACACTTACATTCACGCAAGTGCTTGTCCCCCTTCTAAGTGAGATTAAGACAAACCAGAAGCATCTAATGTTACCAGGTGTCAATAGGAGGAAAAGCAAAGCTTTGATGTGAAACAGAGTCCTTCAGCCCTAGAGGAATGAACCTGTTTGGTGGGATGTGCTGAAAAACCCGTGAAGGAGAGAAAACCTTCATACACGACAGGAGACAGACAAAGCTAAATTTTCACTGTGTCAAGCTGTCTTCAGCCAGCCTGAAGACCATTGGCTGGCTGAGCACATGACAAGCAGTCAACCCAAAGAAAGAATGAAATTAATCTGTCCTCATTCATACAAAGCATGAGCCCTTACACAGGTCTTTGAAAGCACCCCCACTGTGCATCAATAACAACAATGCCACTTCACTCTTTTTTGGTCTGAGGAGAAAAAGTTTAAACAACACACTCCTGGCTCTGCAGAATAACCAGCTACTGCCAGGACAGCGACTCAGAAGTCACTGCCTGCAAGCCTGAGGATCACTTTGCACAGCCAACTGAACCCCCTTCATACAGGAAGGATCGGGATGATTTCCCATCAGGGCTGGCCAGCCAGGCTGGAGTCTCATAGCTGACTCCAGATGCAGATGCCAGCAGAAAGTAAGTGACATGACTTGCTGGTCCCCAGCGCTGTGTATGCACACCTACAAGCTGCAAGGTTACGTGAAGAGAGCTGACATGGTGGCTTTGTTAGTGCCTAGTCCACAGTTCCCTTGCAAGCAAGTGTAAGGCTAAAGTTACATAGCAGAGGAATGGAGTTCTCTATTATGAGAACAGACTCACATATGACTTCATTTCGTTGATTGACATTAAGGAAATGACAAGCATGTCTTAAGTACCTCTGCCCAGGATAAAAAGAAATATGCCAAGTACATAAGTAATTTAACAACTTTTGTGGATTAGAACATCAATTGCATCGCCTCCAAAGTTGGTTGTGTCAACAGCAAAGTTGGAATGGAATTGCCACCCTTGAAGTGCTCAGTTTTCTTCAGCTACATGTTCCAGCCAGTTAATTTTTTAAACACACCACAATCCAACTGTTTCATTCTGATGGACATCTAGGTCCACTAATTAAGGGCTTAGTTTGACTGGCAATGCACAGACTTGTTCCAACCAGATGCTCCCTGCCCCAAGGAGCTTGCTTGCAAGCAAAGCTTAGAAAATAGACACCTACACTTTAGCCACTACACAAATATGCAAGGGCACAAGAGCTGAAGAGGGATTTGGAAGAAATTAATTTGTGTGAGAAACCCCTACCCCAAGTAGTGGGGATGAACAAGACGTTTCACTTGTAGACAGCTCACTGAGTTGGTTGGAGAATACTTCTAACAGCTGAATATCAGTATGCCGTCACGTAAACCCACATGCAACTAACTCCAGGATATGCATTTTAAAAGCTCTTTGAACAATTTGACTTATAATTCAGGAAGGGCTTCTCAGGGCCACCAGTCCAAAACTATGAAAGAAAATAATAAAAAACTGTACTAGCCTGTAATAGTGGACAACCAACAAAAAATTCAGGTCTTGAGTTACAGGCCTCTCTCCTTATTTGAAGGATTTCACTACAGTATGGGACAACCCCCTGTTCTCACTCTTCTCTCCTGTCCCAGAAAGTCTGCTCTGGAACAGACCCAATTGCCAGCTGTTATCAAAGATGAGCCCTAACCTGTAAAGTCAGATCTGCTTTTGGCTCTCAATTTCTAACAGCCAGCCAAAAACCAGAGGTTTCTGAATCTGGCCTAATCTTCAGCAAATAACACCAGACCACTGAAGCAAGAGGTGGAACAACAGGCTGAGGCACAAGGCTCCAATTCACAATCCTTTCTTGGATTTAGCTGCAGCAGCTGAAGGACTCTAAGCCAATGGGCTGGACTATGAACCACAACAGCTCCGGAGTGGCCATGCTGCTACTGAGCCACCCCCGCTACAGGGGCACGAGCGTCCAGTGGGGAGACAGCAAGGTCAGCAGGACCAGTCTTCCAAAGCTAAGGGTTCAAATTTGAACCCTAACTACCACACTTCACGGCCCAGCCACCCTTACCAGAAACTGCTGGCAGTGCTCACTACAGCACTAACCCAACAGCAGGTGAAATGTCAGTCAGTCAATCCCTCCCTTCCCGTTACGGTGACTTCTGGTGAAAGGGCAATAAAGGGACAGTAACTTGCTCAGCAACACCAGCACAAACCAGCAGACCTCTTGAGTCAAAGCCCTCTGAGCAGCCTTAGTTGTCAACTGTCCAAAGACCAACTTTAGTAGGGAAAAAAAGAAGTCCATTACATCAACACCCAAAGCCTGTGTATTTCCTGGTTTCACTTACAGGAGGCAATGGTAGTCTCTCACCTTCTCCAAGTGGGGGAAGACTAGGAAGACCCACCACAGCCACGCTAAACCAATTTGGGACACATGGTAGCAAAATGAGATCTTTACAGCGGGCAGAAACTTCATCCTGAAAGGATTCCTGAAGCTTGGATGCCAACCCAAGATTGGTTAAATCTCCCAAGCTTACAAAAAAAATGAGTTGACAATTTATGCAAGGACAGTCTCCCAGGACTTTGCCTAATGGCAATACTGTTGCAAGCTAGAAACACAACAGCAGCTTGCTTTCCCTTGAATTTGGGAACTTCCAACAAAGGTCATAAGGTGTGAAAGCAAGTGGGTAATGAAGGAGAAGAGCAGCTCAGCACACTGTTTTTAAAGCTTAGAAAGCTCTTGGTTTGGATGTTGGATGCAGATCAGTTTTTATTCTATCCAAATTAGTTGCTCATTCTCTACTTACATTACTACAGATCTGCTTTTATGCTCACACCTAACTAACTTTTCACTAGGTCTCAATGACAGCAGACTGGACCTTTTAAATAATGCACGTACCACACATGCCAGAATACGTACAGACCTGCACAGGCACAGACCAATGTGAGGAAGCTGAGAAGGCAGAAGTCCGGTCTGTGCCTGGCAGCCCCACATCATCCGAGGGCAGCAGAGGGAAACAGTACAGGACACTTGGCCTCGTCACAGGGTCCATGCACAGTGCAGCCACGGGAAGCTTCCACACCGCTCACCGCTTGTGACACCTATCCCGTGTCCACACCTGCAAGAAGATCTGGCCCAACACCTAAGATAGAGCACTGCATGCTCTGTTAAGCGATTAGTATGCTGGTACGAGGCTCAACCAAGACCAGGCAGCTGCATGTGGTCCCCAAAGGCCTACAAAACATACATAAACCCAGAGTTCGAAAGTCTGGCTTTCTGCCCATACACATGTATACTAGTCATTGTACCGCTCCCCACAGCAGGCTGCAACGCTACCTCTGATGGTCTATGCATTAGCCTTGCAAGAACGAGTGCAAGCTTAAGTCTCACTTCTCTATTGAGCCTGCAAAAATGCAGACCACCTGTTTGCAGCACAAAACCTTGGCACTAATATGAACAAAATGGCTGCAGATACCCACTCCTGCGGGTTTTCCTGCCTGCCTCTAAGCATCCTGAAGGCTGTATATACCCCCGAGAGCTCCTTCCAAAGATTCTCACAGTTTCACAACCTGAGGCTCCAAGAGATAAACAATAAAGCTAAAGGAGGTGATCACAGCCACAAGGCCCAGAAACACAGTGTTCAAAAGAAATCCCCCACTGCCTCTGCAGAGATATTCTGCACTGAATCCTTCTACCACAACCTAAAGCATTGCCCTTATTTTATTTCCAACAATAAAATCTAATCCTGCCTCCCCCAAGAACTACAGAATATGCAATCCCCGCAGGAAGAAGTACACGGACACAGCAAACTTTGAGGAAACATCAACACTGTTTCTAACAAAGTTGCCATCAGCGTGTCCAGTGACTGCGCAGAAGTGCAGCCACACGGCAATCTGCCTCTGTGTAACACATACAAAAGACTCCACTAGAGTCTGGTATACGGATCCCCAGCCCCCAACTTGGGCAATGAGGGCTGCTACTTTTCCCAGATCCCTTCTTTGATTTGGGGCCAGGTGCTACACTTCCCGCAGTACTGATGCCGATCCAGAGTAACTCTGCTGATTTCAGGGTGTATCCCTTGATTCACAATACTTTCACCAAATCAGGATCTGGTAATTTTTTGTAAGTAAATCATCATGACTCCATTTTTATCCCATTGCATATGGCTTAAAAATTCCTCCTTGCATTTGGCAGGAAAGGCTTAGATATTCCTTATCCTGAATCTGTGATCCTCATTTTTCTTTTGAGCACTAAGAAAGGATGTAAGCAGAGTTCAGAAAGCCATGGGTCAATGCAGCAAACCCAACTGCAAACTTCAGCTCAGATTCCAGCCTTCAGGAGCAGAAGGGTGAAAAATGCAAATAACAAGCTGAAAGGCATTTTAGGCAAATCATGTTTGTACAGTACCTAGCACAGGAAGGGTTCTAGCCTGGTGAGGGCTGGGACACTACAGTTGCACACATACAAAGGTAAGCAGACAGGCAAATGCCTACATAGCTAAACACGAACCCCGTTAAAAATAAATACTTCTAAAGAACAGACAGAGATACATCTGCCTTTATCCACCTTTCTGTATTACCTATTGAATCGTGCAGGGTAACTCTGAGAGCAAAGGAACAGGACTTTAGTAACAGGCATACAGCCTAGGCCAGTTCCTACTGAGCACACTGGCTGAGAGGAAACTGGCCCAGCATAGTAAACACTGCAAGTTACCAGCTTCTCAAGGCCCTGTTATTAGTTACCTGAAGGGTGCAAAAAAACAACCGAGACAAAACCGGCTGTTCTTACCTTCAGCTGGAAAGGTTGAATTTCATTCAAAGTCTGGTTCCTGAGCTTTTTGGTGAGGATCTTCAGCATGGTACAAATCCGAGGAGCCAAGAAAGGGTTAAGCATACACACACGCACGCAGCTACATCTGCCGAGCCGCTGCTGCTACGCTTGGAGGAGCTCCGCAGAGCTTGCATCCAGCACCCCCAGGTACACGGCTGGGGAGAGGGGGGCAAGGCTCCGGACAGCCCGCTTCCAGCCGTGCCCCTCTCTCCTCCGCCACCACACTCTGCCCGACAGCCCTCCGCCTGGGGGGGGGGGGGGGGGGGGGGGGGCGGGGGGGGGACACGGAATCCCTTTCCAAAGGCTAACGAAGAAAATAAATACCAAACTTCCTTTGCTTTCCACCCCCTCCCCGGTCACGCTTCAGAAAGGAGGGAGGTACCAGCTGGCAGCGTGCTGCAAGGGACCAGAGACAGTGGGCGCAGAGTGTTTATTGAGGGACGGCAGAGCTCCCTAGCCGAGGCCCCAGGCTCCGCTCATGGCAGCGCTCCCGCCTGCCCCCCTCAGCCCCGACGCCGGCGGCCCCAGGCGGGCATCGCGCCCCGCTGCCCCCGGCCGCCGCCACCCCGGGCTCCCGCAACGCCGCGGCCGCCCCGCGCCCCTGCCCGCGACGGGAAACTTGTAACAAACGGCGCGGCAGCCGCGGCGCCCATTGGCCGGACGGGGCAGGGCGGGGCGGGGCGGGGCGGGGCCTCCGCTTAAAGGGGCCCCGTCGGCGTGACCGCCGGTGCCTGCCGTGCCGGCCCGCAGGGTGCCCGAGGGGCAGGGGCAG
Source organism: Pelecanus crispus (assembly GCF_030463565.1). Lineage (NCBI taxonomy): Eukaryota > Metazoa > Chordata > Aves > Pelecaniformes > Pelecanidae > Pelecanus > Pelecanus crispus. The sequence continues at coordinate 43,425,759 of NC_134645.1, read as the reverse complement.
GGGCAGGCCCGCCGCGCTGCTGCCGGCCCTTCCCGGGCGGCCTTCCCCGGGTCCCCGACCTGGGCGGGCTCTGCTCAGGCCGTGGCACACTGGTAACTGCTTGCGCTGTACCGCGTCACGGCTCGCCGCCTGCTCACACCGGGAGGGTCACAGGATGCCGTGACCTGCCCGTCCTGCCCCCTGGTTCGGAGCACGGATCCATAGGGAGGGCTCGAGTATCCCATGCCGAGTCCCTGGAGCTCCCCCGGGAGCTTGCAAGGGGCCCGCGGCCGCGGGGAAACTCGCCACCGCCTTTTGTCCCGGCAAAAGCCAGCGCGGGGCCAGGGCTGCCCCGGCTGCCCCCGGGCAAGGCGCTCCGTTTCCGTGGCCCGTCCTCCGGCACCTCCCCGGCAGAGCAGTCAGCAAAGTTACCGGGGGTTGACCGGGAGCTCCCAGCCGCTTTGAACTCACAGGAAGCCACCGACAGGTTTGGCAGCAGTAGCAACAAGGGCTTTCACCCGCTGCCAACTCCATGCCAACCCCGTGCCAGGTGAAAGGTCCCTTTTGCCCATTACCAGTCCCCTGGGGCCAGCCGTGCCTTTTCTCCCAGCCTGCCTCCTGGGACCTGTTCGGAAGCACTGAGGCGGCCTCCACTTGTGTATGAACTCCAGAGGAGCACAGGCTGGTTAACGTTATCGGTTCCCCGTTCTCAGCCAGCACGCTTGTAACGAGATAAGGAAAGAGCACTCATAAAATGCTGACTGCGGAAAAGAAAGAGAACATCTTCGCTGCAGGGGACAGGGCCTCAGTTCAGCTCCAGTTAGCAAAGTATTTCTCTTGAAGGAGTACAACAGGCACAGAGTTTGAGACAGAGAACGTTTCTGCTTTTCAGATAGTGCCTTCTTAGAAGATACCTGCAGTAGGAAACTATCTCATCTATCAAACTCTGTGAGTTCTGCATTCACCCTGTGGACTTATTTTCACCCGGTTTTCCCCCAGTTCACACCAAACTGAAATCAGCATCCAATCTTATGACTCTAAATCACCATATGTTGTTGTAGATACTTCTGGTTTCCTTATTGCGTGAATACAGGAAAACAGGTGATAGTGCACATTATCAGATCGTTAGTCTAGCATCCTGCCTCCAACAGGAGAGAGTAAAATGCCAGATGAAAGCAGAAATCCTCCATATAGATATGCAATAATGTATCTAATATTAAGTAAGAATTACTCCTGATCCCTAAGCAATAATCAAGGTACATCCCAAAGCCTGACAACTGAGAGTCTCTTAAGTGAATGTCTCTTAAGGAGATTCTTTTTTTTTTATATAAAGCCAAATTCCCCAGGCCTTTATTCATTCCTTAATCTGGCACTGGAGCCACTGGCTTTCCTTGTAATGGTCTGTAAGATATGACCCATAAACCACAGTCAGCTTAAACTACTGGGTATGATTGCTTTCCCATATTTGAGCTCTCTGGGTTCAAGCGCTGAGACAGGCACATGCCAGGGCCCAGTTATTTATCTCAGAACAGATGAAGCTGGAAAAGCTCCCTGAAACAGAGCAGAGCAGAACATGCCACCCCACCTGCAGTACCTCACAACCTCTACCCGAACTCACACCTCCCCACTAAGGTGCTAAACAGCAGCAGTGACCACAGCCTTGTGGTGGGTTCCTTGCTAGACTTCCTAACCTGCTCCAGGGCCGGTGCTGCTAAGGACAAGCAGCAAAAGCAAGTGCTGACAAGGCTTTGTCATGGCACTTGCGATGTGAGAGAAACTAATACTATAATACTTTGTATTAACTCTGCTTCCGCAACCTTTGCCTACATGTGTTTCAGCAGATACCTGCAGAGCAGCTATTTCTTTCTTGCTTTGTATTTCATATAACCAGAATAGCCAGGAACACCAACTTAGGGTACACCCAGGTCTTTTGGGGGTCAAGTTATACACACCTGCTCCTAGTGTTTTCTCAGACTGCGCAGCCTTGAGCATCTCCGTCTTCCAGCAGGCTCAGAAGAAACTCAGGCTCTCAAGTTCCTCCTCAGCTAACCTTGCGCCTCGCACTGGTAAAGTACCATGTCCTCTCTCTTGCTCCACTGCTACGATGCCAGGAGCAGCTGATTGGCAGATCACAAGCTCTCCATTGATCCACAGCATCCAGCGTCTCCTCTGAATGAGGCACAGTGACACACTGCTGCAACCAGCAACAAGCAACTTAGCAGACCCCCAGAGGAAAAGAAGCCGTTGCAGAAAGCAGAGCTGCAACCTACTGCTCCAACTCTTGTCTTATGTGATCCTGCCCCAAGGATGAGGCTTGACACGCTAGATGGTTTCCCAGCAGATGACAAGTCATGCTGCTGCATTGTATACTGGAAAGAAAGGTTCCTGAGAGGTCTGGAGGTTTTGCTCCTCCACACACATACAGGTTGCCGAACACTACCAAGTAACTTCCATCCAAAGATAGCAAAGTATTTTCCAGGGGTAAGTAATAGTATTATTCCCAAAGGAGAAAACTAAGACAGAGGAAGGTTACTTGATTTTCTGAAGGTCACTGAGGGAAGCTGTGGAAGATCCAAGAATAGAAGTGGTATCTCCTGGCCCTTAGCTGTGTGCTCCCAGACTGTAATCTAGCCTGTTACTAGATCACACTGCTGGAGCTATGCAAAATTCAGTGGTTTCACTTCCCAAGCACCTCATCTGATCGCTTTGCTTTGGTTTTGGTTCCTGTGGGTTTCTCACCCTTGGAGTTTTGATCTGCCTACTGGGTTCAAACCAAATCCAAATCTCAAACCTAGTCAAAGGGGCCAAGTTTCCTCTGGTCACATGATAAAAACATGAAAAATGCATTGCATAACATTTATGGTAAGCCCACACACCTGCTCCAGCATTGCTTGAAGATCTGTTTAAATTCCTCATGGCCAGACCAGGAGCAGAAGGAAGGCAAGCCGCAAGTTTTCCCTGCAAGAACACATGGCATTGTGGAGATGGAGGCTGTGAGCTGAGCCAGGATCCTGATTCACTTCCACAATACCCACAGGTCCCTGCCTGCTGCTGCCATGGGGAAGACATCCCTGGAGAACTGCCTTAGCTCTTGGTGTGCCACATCTTATTTTCCCTCGGAGACATTCCTCTGTGGGAATCCTGGCCAAAGAGTACAATAGGGGAGACAGGCAGGAGGGGTGAAGACAATGCAGCGAGGATTAGTTTAATGCACAGATTCTCTCTGAGCTGTGTTTCCCATTGTTCCCGGAGGACAATCTAATACCTTCTGCAGCTTATCCTGCCCAGGGTGTACCACTGACACTGCGAGATGCAAGAACAGGAATGTGTGTAGGTGCAGAAGGCCCCATTAGGCAGGCCTGGCCAAGCCTTCTCATAAGGAAAGAGATGCTATTTTCACGCTTTGAAGTCACCGGGGGATTTGCCCAGCCCACCTCGCACACTGAACTGCTCCATAGCAGGATCACGCTGCATCTGTGTGCATGCTGGTCTGAGCATCCCGATGCGGAATGCAAAAAAAAAAACCTGCCAGCGAAGAGGTTCAAGTGCCATCTATTGGGGATCTCCCCTCATTACACCAAGGGAGACAAGGATGAGCTGGAAAAACCCCATCCACCCCCTCTCACTTAGACACTAAATGGGTGATGTCCGAGGCAGACACTGGACCTACAGCCAGTGCCGGGCACGGAAAGAGCATCTGTCTGCCAAGGGCCATGCTAAAAGCAAGGCAGAAGCAGGATGAAAGCTGACCCTAGAGCTTGCTTGGAGGGAGACATGGGCACATCTTGTGATGCCACGGAGCAGTGCCATCCACCATCTCAGCCCAAGTCCAATGTATGTAGATAAAAGCAGGGGAGAAGGACAGTCCACAAAAAATAATGAGAACTGTTCCTAGAACAGTATGACTGACAAAACAGGCAAAGAGCACTGAGCTCTATCCCCAAGCCAGCCACCGATCACTTATGACAGGTACCACAGGGCATCTCTGCTCCTAGTGTGTGAACTGCTGAGCTTGTAGGCTCCTCCAGAAGGGATCATCTCTGTCTTTGCCTCTATGCAATGTCTGCCCTAACACAGGCCAACCTAAGCCAAGTACCCACCATACAAACCATAAACACCCCATGACCCAGCTGCAGGGGTGAAGTTGCAGTGCACACAAGTGCTCTCCGAGCTCTGGCCATGTGGTCTTGATACCAGGGGTGTGGGGCAAGCAGTGGGGAAACGTCCCACATGCTGTCACAAAGGAGCCCTTCACTAAAGCTATAGGTACCCAAAGGTGGGACCTGCCCACTGTTGCCTTAACGGCTATAAAGTGTCCCAGAACTGAGCCAGCTGCTGTTGTGCAAACACTTCGGACACTCAGGGAGTATCAGGAAGGGCTGGTCAGAGATGGTCGGGACTGACAGCTATCCATTCTCTTTTAGATACATCTCTTTCAGGCACATCTGAGCGATGAGCTACCCAGGATACATGTTTTTGCAGATGCATTTTTTGACTGCCACGAAAAGAGGAAAAGAAGCAGAAAAGAAATTGAAGAGAAAGGTGTTCAGAAATTACTGATGCCTGCTATTCGACAGAGAAACAAAGACCATGCCAGCACAGGCCACGTGACAGCAGTAAGGAAAAGAGATTATCCTCTTAACAGCACTGCTGGGCAGCCCCATCTCTGTTATAACTCCCTTGCTGCCCATTCTCTCCCTGCAAATTGCTAGGGCCAGTTGGAAAGTCAGCATGTGGCTAATACACTGAGAACCAGGCAGAGCAGGGTTACCATGGCTGTTTACACTAGCTGGTACTGCAGACATTCATTCCTCTGCAAACAGGGCTGGAAGGGGCCCCCTGATGCCCACTGGGTAATGGGCTGCTTGAACAGCACTCACAGAGACAGAAGTTGAGCTTGGTCAGCTGGAAGCTCCAGGGTAGCAGGGCAGCCTGGCTCCTCAGAAACACAAGCAAAGAAAAGTGATGATTTCTGCTTTAGATAGCTTCTTCCCTCTAACCCCTGGAGAAGAGGCATCATCTCATCTGGCTAAAGGATCTCTGACCTTCTTTCCTTCAAATACAGTCACTGCGACTTACTCACATCTTTTCATTTTCAAATGCCTTCAAGCTAACAGTCCTCAGCTGGGATCACACAGTGGTTCTGAGCCCTGCCATGTAACTAGCCAGGAGCAGTAAGTCCAAAGATGAAAGAAACATCCAGTCCATACATCCTACCCCCACAGAGAGGACCAACCAACTCTTTGACCCCTGAAGAGGTCAAAGACAAGAAACCTTAACTACAATGCTTAGAAGGGCAGCATCAGAGAGAAATGGCCTAGGTTGCTGTGAAAGCAGGAAATTTCTTAAGCAAAAGTGCTAGGAAATGAGCATGCTCAGTCTCGCAGAGGAAGGGAGAAAATATTATTGTGTTTACTAGTTTGATGGGGGGAAATTCCTTTCTGGAACTTCCTGGCTGCCCAGACAGCCTCTGGGCTTATCCCAAGTGTATAAATAAAATACATCTTTCAACATCAAAGAGGTTTCCCAGTTCCTCTTGTTGGGCACCCCATCTAGATCTGTATTTGTGAGCAGTTTCAGTGCTTCTAAGGATAGTGAAAAAGAGCCAGATTAGTATCACCAGGGAAGGAAATTCCAGGAAAAATTTCCAGGAGGTGCAAGTTTGATCTTGCTGCCTTGCAGGAGGTGCGAGTTTGATCTGCTGCCTTGCAGCTCATCCCTCCCTGGGCATCATGCATGGATGCGGAGAGCAACAGCCAGGCCGCACCCATGCTGTAAGCTGGCTGGGCCAGCCTGGGGGACTCCTGCCCACAGTGCCTCACTGTGTGCCTGGCCAGACCTCTCAAATTGCCATCAGATGATCAGAAAACACCAGCCTGGCACTGGTGATGTTTCACAGAACTGCTAGGAGTCCCATCAGCCTACATACGCCCCATCTCCAGCTGCTGCCAGGCTCCAGTTCATCAGTGGGAAAGGAAGACAGCCAGCGCGTAAACCAGTGCTACTGAGCTGCTCTCAGCATGGCAGGGAAGGCTGGGGAGAGGAACACGAGTACTGCCTGAGGCCTCCACAGGAGTGACAACACAGCAGAATCCTCAGAGAAAGGCTCGGGCGTAAAATATACAGACCTTAAAATAACTGTAAAACTGAAAAATGCTCTAATGACTGGGGATTTGTGGCCACAAACCAGCTGGAAGCCAGCTGAAGGGGTCCAAGTATCCAGTAAAACTGCACTTTGAGGAACTGAACAAGACAACCTGTCTTCACAAGCCTGTGTCTTAAAAACTCAGATTGCTAGACTGGCCAAGAAGGACCGACCTTAGAAGATTTTGTAATGAGAATAAATCACAAGCATGTCATTCACTCCTTGCTTTCTGAACTCTGTGAATGCACATTGCATCTGTACATCGCCCCCCGGCTCTTCTAGAGGCCAAGGCCAAATGCTGAAACCTTTATCGGTTTCTCACAACTAAGGACAGTTATTTGCACGCTATCCACCAGAAATCCCAGTTGGAACAGCTCTCTAGGCAGCATGGCTGTGTAAACAAGGATGAAAATGGCCTTGGGAGAGAGGAAATGAGTTTGGCATCAGAAACTGTGAGCTCTGCATGAAGGCACGCTAGCACTAAAAATGGTCAAAAAAGGGGCAAGAAAGGTGGGCTAAGACAAAGGGCAGATAAAGGATGGAGGTGGGATATTTTCATGGAAATCTTGTATATCGCTCCCTTATGTCTCTTTGTTTCCAGGGTAAAACCTTTCAGCTAAGAGGTACTGTCAGGACAGAAGCAGGATCTGGTTGATCCATGGAGACAGAAGAGCCATGGCCTACTCCTGTCCTACAGACCTCCCCTGTGGGGAGGGTGGCTAAAAGAAATCTTATGAAAAGCCCTATATTGTATCTGACACTTTCTGTTGCCTGTATTACATACCAGCCGTCCCCAGAGGGCACAAGAGACCACACTTTGCCTCTGCACCAGCTCACCCTTTCCAACCAAGCACTGCCAGGAGAAGGGAGAGCGGTCTGGAGGGGTTCTTGGTTTTTCCCAGCTCTGCCTCTGTGTTCTTCCACATGGGCTGAGGGCAGAACCCGGATTACCACATAGCAGCAATGAGCTGCTTTATGTTGCCAAGCACATGCGCAAGCAGGAAGTTGCACTTTATTAGCCAAAGGTCTGGGTGTCTCACGCACAGCCAGCCAAGTTGCGGATCCCAGGCTCTGCACGCTCCTTGGTCAGTGCTTAAGCTCAGCGACAGTGCAAAAGGCCAGAGTGAAAGGTTCAGGCCTGCCTCCAAATCCCACCCTAGGATGACCTCTCCTTGTCTGAGTGCATGAGAGGTGGACACTTACTAGGGTCTGACAGAAGTTACCCCCCACCACCAGCCTCCTAGCCCTCAAAGGAGAACATAAGTATGGCACACACAACCTGACTGCGTTCAGAGGAGCCAATGCAGAGACAAATTCTCTTGGTCTTAGTTTCCACACTGCAGCCAGCATTCCTAGAAGAATTAATGACTAATTTTCTGGAGCCTGTTTTTGAAAAACCTCTCTCTTTCTCAGCCAGATCTGCTCAGCTGTATTCTGGCTCCCCTCTAGATGGGTAATGGGCCCAGATACGTAGCATCAAATCCCCCAAATTAACCTGCTTACACATCGCAAAGAAGCACATATAGCAGATGCATGCGATTCCGTCTCTGGGAGACCTACGTAGCTGTGTAGCAAATTGCCAGAAAAATAGGAGAGACAGATTCAGTCTAAAGGATCAGATGTTAATCTCATCACTCCCCAGCTGTCCCCTTTTCTCCCTTGTAAACCCAAAGGATGACTTCTGAAGATCCAACCAAATTTGCTGTACATATGGCAGACACACATCATACCAGCAGGTAAATAGGTTTTCAATATACTTCTGCCCAGTTCCTTGCTGCTATCATCACCATACTGTATCATCATCACACTGTCAGCGCTGTCCCAACACTTATTTCCACATCGAGCAGGCTGTGGTTGGGATGGTTGGATACTCAAGTCACATATTACAGAGTGGAGTGGCAGTCCCACCAGATCGACCAGAATCACACAGATAAGAAGAGACACTCGTTATGTCAGTGTTCATCTCAGCCCTGGCCTAAGTACTCTGATGCTAATGTGGTGGCTGCATTGCCAGAAATGAAGATAAAGTTATGGTAAGAGTCAGGTAAGAGGATAACAGGCAGAAGGAGTTAGGAGAACGAGCTATCGTTAGACCAGACAGATGGGTCAGGAAAAGTACACGACTTGGAGCACTGTAATTAGCATCCTGACCAAAGAAGTTTTATTCCTTCATATCAATGCAGGTTTGCTGCTATCAGTCAGACACCCTTCTGTGCTGCTCTTCAGAGGACATAAAAAAGCTAAAAACTCAAGTACATTCACATAGTGGAAACTTGATAGCACCATTCCCAAGAGATGTTATACCACAAGGATCGTTATAACTGAATACAGTTGCAGGGGTGTTCCCTTGCAAAATCAAGTCAGTCCCTCCATAATATCATATAGCAAAATTAGTACAATCTTAAAATCTCCAGGTTTTACCTGAAGGCAAAGGAATTTATTTTCTACAAAGCCTGATGAAAATGAGCCATGCTTTGAAAAAGTACTGTTTCGTATGGTTTTATTTTTTTCTCTTATGTTTTATGTGACTTTCTTCCTAAAAATATAAAAAAAGGTTAATTAAATGGAGTTCACTGTTGTTTTCTGTCACTGTCATGAAGGCAGCAATAATAAAAACTGTGTAATTACAACGCACTTTACCTTCCACTGGGTGTCTGCTATTTAGGGAAAATGCTAAAGGGTCATTAACACCAGAAGGCAAGGCTTTTTAGCTAAGGTGATAGAAGATTTAAAGGATCAAGGCCCATGTCCACAAAAAACACAAATTCCATTAAATGGATCTTGGGAGAAATCAAATATCTAAGTCCAGGCATGCAGCCCTTAAAACCCTGCCTAATCCCTTGGGCTCCTAGACTATGTCTATACCAGTAAAGTAAACGTGCCCAGGGCTGTTCTCTGGCACTGAGGGCCCTGGCACAGGATGGCTTGCACCCATAACATTAAACTCTTCTATCCTTCAAGCAAGGCACTTGGATCCAGGTGGTTGTTGGGAACGGCCCCTGGCCCACACTAACTCCCTCAGTCACGCCTGGGAGTTGTTTGGAAGAGCGTTAACCGGCACAGGCCAAAACCATGGCAAGAATAAGTTAACAGGAATCAGCTATTAATTTCATAGACAATGGAGTTGTAGTGCCTCAGAACATTTGCTGATACAGATGTAACCCTAAAATCCCATCATGTGCACATTTAGTATCTATATATACTTATATACTATCTATATGTATATGTTTATGTAGAATATTATGCACTTATACCATATACTTGCCAGTATCAAGTTTGGTCTGCACAGGAAGGACTTCCTGGCAAAATTGTGTTGGGTGGATGTTTATGTTGCTGGTTGACTAGCCATCAGGAGTCCTTACTCTTCATTCCTCCCCTCCAGGTTAACCTTGAATTTCTACCTTCTCAGACACTGCAATTTTATTCTGAGTAACTGGAAACATTTGGGGGTAATTTCCACATTCATTTGCACAACTGGAGTGTGTATTTGTCCATGCTTAGAGGTGTTTGTCTGGAGATTGCTTTTGCTTTTGAGAGATGCTGTGAATCTCTAACACAGTCTCGTGTCTCTGCTGTACGCAATCTGGCAGATCCTGGGAACAGCATGAAGCCCGGGACTCTCCTGTGGTTGAGCACCTCATGTCCACCTTGCCAGAAGGGAGCCTGAACCTCCAGCTCTACCTGCTCCTCATGGTAAACACCACTGCAGCTCTTCAGAGCTGGAAGCCATTGCTCTGTCCTGCCTGCCTGACGTCAGTCACACAATGTCATTTTGCAGAGGCAAACAGGACACACAGGGATGACGGGATTGGCACAGCAACTGTGGGCCCGTTCCTGTAGCAAATATAGGACCTTGAGTGTGTCCCAAATTACAAAGTACACTTTGATTTCTCCTGGTAGTAACAGCTGGTTTTCCCTAAAACTACTCCAGGCAAGTCATGTGGAGGCATAAGTTATTTATTTACAGGTTTAGCCTTCAGACCACTCCTGTTTATCCATAGATAGGATAGCATCCTTTGTCCATCCAGTCATCTTGCTTCAGGGGTGGAACACAAGCAGTAGCTGGTCTTGCCTGTTACAGGAAAGAGGCTGAGCTACAAAGTCAAAATCTCGTGCTGTAAAAGAAGAAACCTTTCATTCACACAAACTTGTCCATATAAATTGTATCATGTACTTGTTCATATAAAACAGTACACTGTACACATCTTAGGTGCAGGGGACAGCCTCTAAACAGTCTGGGCAATATCTGGATTTAGGTTATGTTTCACTGTACCAGAGGTGTCTGAATCAGCATGAGCTAAAACTCACTGCCTTAAGACATGACTCCGCATGGGGCTGGGACATGCAACGCCGGGACACTCACAGAAGCCTGTTGCCCTGTGCAGCGGATCTTCCATGCTAACGGGGCAGTCTGAGCTCGGAAAACCTGCTCAGTGGGACCCTGAAGCTGGCTCGCCTGGCCCACGAGCCACGCTGGCACCTTTAAATCAGCAGGGGATATATATATAATGGCCACCAAGAAGGCTGGGGAACAGCACCCTGCCAGCTGCAGTTAGTGCCCGATGGGTGCTAAGGGGCCCGCAAAACAGAAGCCCAGGGCTTGTCTCCAAGCTGCCCATAGCCCACGTGTGAGTGGGTGAGCATGTGTCCGCATCTGGAGACCTGAGCCAAAAGCCAAAGCAATATACTCGGTGACTGATGCCGCTGAGTCAAAAGGAAATGACCCACTCCTAGATAGCACTGCAGGAACTGTTGCAGGGGTAGAGTCATACACATGCACGATCAGGCAAGGCACCCTGTAACCGAAAGCATCTGCAAACCCGCTCTGCAGCAGGGGCTCAGCCAAGCCGTGCCCCGCGAGGGCAGCGAGCGGGGCTCACAGAGCCAACGGGTCAGGAAGGAGGGCGCAGCCTGCCCTGGCAGCGCCTCTCTGCCGCCAGCCGCCGAGAGAAGCTTTTGCTCATCCCTCAACCCAGGCGGGGAGACACTTTCCCCTTGCCAAAAAAAAAAAAAGCCCTCCCGGGGCCTCCGGCCCTCTCTGCTCCGTCCCCGCAGGCCGAGGGCCGCCACCCCGCCCGCCCGGCGGGCCCTTCCCCTCAGCGGGGCTCCCGGGGCGGCGGCGGCCTGCGCCCGGCAGGGGGCAGCAGCGGCGCGCGCACCAACGGCCGGCCGGGCCCGCGCAACGGCCCTAACGGCCGGCGGGGCGCGGCCTCCCGCCCCGGCCTCTGCCCGCCCCGGGGCCTGCCGGCTCCCGCCGGGCAGCCCGCACCCCCGCGGGAGCAGCCGTCTCGCTTGGCGGCGGGGCGTCGGCCTGGCGCGGTTCGGCGGGGCGAGGAGAGGAGCGGGGCTGTGCCCTGAGGCGGCCCGGGACAGAGGCAGCCGCCCAGCATCAGCCGGGCGTCCGCAGGGGGCTCCGGAGCCCCCCAGCCCTCGGCCTCTGTCTGCCCTCTGTGCTGCCCCCAGCACGGTCACCTCCAAACAGGGCTGCCTGAAGGAACCCCGTGCTCGACTGCAGCAGCGCCGGTGGCCCGTTTTAGCGCATGCAGCGACCAAAACCATCTCAGTCCCCTTCTCCCTTGGTGGGGACACAGTATCTCCGGGTTTCCTGTCACTACAGTAGGGCGGTGGTATTGAGCCTAAGGGGAGCATGGCCTCGGCTGCCTCCTCGCTTTACCCCAAGGCCTCAGCCAAACGCACCAATCCAGGGTTCGGGTTTATGTTTGCCTTTGCACACCCCTTTTCCAAGCTTCCCTCGCTTCAGCGCAATCCCAAATCTTCTTGTAACAGTTGGGACATCAAGGCCAGTTGCAAGCCTGCGTGTGCAAGTCCCTGGCAAGATTTTCCCATTGTCACAGCTTGCTGAGTTCCTTCCCCTCCCTCCACCCACCAAATCCTGCTGGGTTACTGGAAACACTGCAGTCCTAATGTACCAGTGTCTTCAGGCCACCTATGGCAGAAAGGGATTTTTCCAGGAAAGGCACTTAAGACAATCACAGTCATTCCCGACTTCTTTGCCACTTGCAACTGCTTCTTCTCCCTTACTGAAAAGGGGTGATAACCTATTTTGACACCATAAGCTACTAGAGAGGGGAAAAAAAAAGGGGGGGGACGACGTTAGGTGAACCTATATTCTCCAAGCTCCAGGACGCAGCCAGGCTGGCCAACCTGGTCCATATAAAACCTACTCCGGTCGCTAACTCCATCACTTCTGTAGTGACCAGCCAGCAGGTGTGCAGATTGCCTAGACAGTGTCTTCGCCTCCCCCCAAACCTCAGGAAATCTGGGGGGAGGGGCCCAACCAAAAAAAAAACAACCCAAAACCCAAAACCAAAAACCCTAGGGAAACAAGGTTGTCTAAGACTCAGAACAAGGCCATAAGAATCAACATTTCTGTATTACAGGGTGAGCTTTCATTTTCCAAATCCTTGATCACATTTCTTAATCTCACTGAGCATCATAATTTTCAATATAGCAGCATCCTACCCACCTGTGCAGTGGCTGGAGCATTCTGATGAAGGTGACTATGTAGGCAGGCACTGTAATTATATGTGTTTAAAGTGACAACTGGATCTTTTTATGATTGTGACCTGAAGGAAAATCAGACTGCCAATTAACTAGAGGTGGAGAACACTCCATTAATGAAGGCAATGAAGGCAGTAAGTCAGGACTGTGAGGTTCCTGTTCTCTTTCTTAGGGCCGGATTATTCTGTAGTTCTGCAAAAGCCAATTCACTTTTAAATGCCTTGGCTCCCCAAACTGCAAAATGGAGGAAAATGCCTATTGCACAGGAGCAATATGAGATTTACTTAAATAAATAACACTGGCGAGGTTCTTGGAAATTGCCAGATAAAACATGTCACATCAGAACAGAGAACAAAGTAAATATGGCCAATAGCTTTATCATGAAGGAAGTAGCAAATAACTTTGTATGACACTGAGAAATATAAGGGATGAACAGCCTCTTTTTACATTGTACCTTGCATTTGCTTGCTGAACATTCCCTGCTAGATATCCAGTTTGCTACTGAACAGAACTCAGAAGGACTCACATGTTATTTTCCCAGCATATCAGACACAACTGTACAGAGAGTGAAATGCAAACAGAGAAACAACCAGAAGCTTTCTTGTACAATCAAAGATGTAGGAAAAGGAGCAAGGAAAGGTGGCAAACCACAAAGTTTGCCCAAGAGAGAGGCCAAAACAGAGGCCAAAACAGGGAGAGAAGCATCAAAAGCAGCCACAGGCATCTAGGAGGAAAGCACAAGTGAGTGGGAGGAAGACAATGCAATAATACAAAAATAAAGCCCCTAGCCCATTTGGGCACGTTCAGATTAAAGGGCAGGGGCCAGCCAGACTGACAACTATCTTGGAGCTCTTCCCCAAGGAGCAAGGCATTGGGTGCTTTCTGTATATCATAAAAAGGCTTGAGGCACTTCTGTTCATGCCAGATCCCTTTATTACTCACTCCTGAGTGAACTAGAGTCTTCCCCCAGCAGCCTTGCCTGAACCCTTAAGGCAAGCGCTGCTTTCTTCTGCCTGCAACAGCAGCAAAAGACAATATCCACCACACACCCCACCATTGCCTGCCCCACCAGACCCACCAAAGTACAAAATCTGCTGGAGCAATTTGCTAAAGACTTCCTTGGTTTGGCCATTCTGAGGGCAAAAGTCACAGGGTTTTAGTCACATCTCAGGTGCACACTTTACCCAACAAATCCCCACTGACCTAATGCATGAGAACCACTAAGCGATGCTGGCCAGCTGCGTTGGATCTTCACAACCATATGAGCACGCAGCAAGCCAGCTCAGTACAGCACTGTAGTGGTGCAAACTGGAAAGGCAGCTAGGTGATCTCCCTCCTCTCCATAACTCCAGCAAAGATATACACCTGGGAATACCCTGATGTGCTTTTTAATGGCTTTTAAAACATCCAGTTCTTGCCCCACAATTCAGACCCCTCTGCATCCCAGTAGCACAGCGCACGCAGTATAGCATAGCCCAGCAAAACCAGGGCATGAGGTAGGCAGACTCAGAGCCCCTACCTCTGTCTAAAACTTTTCTACAGAAGTAATCCTCACAGCCCTGTTCATCACCCGTAAGTAAATTCTGCTCCAGGTTTGGCATCCTCTGTGCACTGCTGGAACCTCAGGACTCTTCCTTGTCTATGAAGACCTTTGGTTTCCTTAGGAGTTTGCATTCACAGTATAAGAGCAGGCCCTGTAGTTGCCCTTTTCTCCAATGTATTTGTGAGATATGGAGAACTGGACTGGTGGGAGCCCCTGGACACCACACTTGGGAGAAGTACAGCAACCCAGAAAACGCGAGAAAAGCTGGTACCACTTCAGGCTTTTTATTGCCTCCACTTAGTTAGGGTGTGATCCAGCCCCATCCTGCTTGAAGAACCTCCAGCCAAACTGCCCACTGATCTTTAATGAGATGCATGAGGCTGAAAGGACACAGCCTGGTGCCCCCCACAAGCTTGGCTCACCAGGTTGATGGTAGAATGCTTTTGGTGTAAAATGATGGGAAGAGCCTGAGTGTCAGAGCTGTTGTTTGTCCTGGCTCAAAGATTCACTAGGGAAACCTGGTCCCTTTGCTTTCCTAGATCGGAGGAGCTTGGCTTGACTCCAGAGAGATTAAAGGTGCTGAACTGGGGAGGGAGGGAAGGATGCTGCCATTAACAAAGGACCGGTTGCAAGTCTGGAGGAGTCTATTCCATTATTAAGTTATCTCCGTTCCCTCTGGGAAGCCCTTGACCGGCAGGAAGGGTCTGAGTTCGATGTCATTCTTCAGGCAGGTAATTAAGCAGGAGGCTGGTGGAGGAAGCAATCGCTTCGATCTCTCCTTCCTGCTCCTGTCTCCGTAGACATGAAAACCCATGAAACAGAGTTCCTTACCAGTGCACAACCTTTACCTATTGCCAAGTGTTGGGAAAGCAGTGACTTCAGGAACTGTTAGGAAAAGGTCACTGAACTGCTAAAATCTGACAGCATCTCCATCACATCCAAACCACGGCAGCCAGTTTGCTCTCTGTACCTCCTTCCACAGCTACAATAAAAAGTGGGCAGCCCAGCAGTTAATGCTTGCAACTCAGAGTAACTGAAATTGCACAGGGCCCAATTCCAACCCTGCTATTGTGCAAGTCTGGGAAAGGCACCAATTCTCCCTGTGTTCTCCCCCCCGCCCCCTGAGTGAAACAAAACACCCATCAAGCAGCAGGCTAGCTTGTCTGAACGAATTAATAGCTGTAAAACAATTCGAGTTCCACACATGTCCGTCAAAGCCATTATCAGGAGTCTGACACTGGCTATCACCCGCTCCTTCAGAAACAAGGGGCAAACAGAGGCTACATCAGGCAACTGCAGAATGACCTAGCCTGAGAGAGAGATTTGACATCATGCAGATACCTAACAGTAACATTTATCCATCAGGACTGACATAAACTAGACTTGAACCTGGCAATCTGGAGTTTCACAGCCACCCTCTTAGTTCCTAAGGCTCAGAGCCTTAAGATTTAAGCAGCTAAGTAACATCAGCTGCCTGAAACCTGAATACCTTTGAAGAGCAGGGCCTCGGGATTAGCCTGCTAACCAGAAGAGCCTAACTTCATGCCAACGGGAACACCAGCCCTGACGTCTCACCTGATACTTGCGAAGAGGCAAGTGACGATTGAGAACCCACCTAGTTAATTTTAATTAGTATCTTGCTTCTTAATAGCGAGATATAATCAATGTTAATCTTTTGGGTGTGCTCCTAAATATCCAAAGGGGATGTTTGGTCTGCAATTTCCCTCTTCCTTAATGGCAGCTTTTCCCTAACCCTGCACAATCAGTCACCCTGCAATTCACAGCTATAAATATTTTGGCTTGCTTGATAGCTGTAGCATTTCAGTGTCTTTCACCTCAAGCTTCAGCTCATCCATTATCCGCTCTTCCTTTGTGGCAGTTTCTGACATGATCTCCTCCTGTTAAGCTACACAGGCTGTGAGCTCTACGTAGACTTTTCCTCAAGCTCTGGATGCCAAGCTGATCCACACCAGGTACCTGGAAGGGATAGTATCAAAGGAGAGCAAGCTCCTGCCTTGGGCAACTCAGAGAAGATGCAAGCCATTTGCCTGAACCACCACAGACAACAGAGATGTCCATCTATGAAGAAGACGGATTAGACTGGGAGGCAGGGTAGAATGAAGAGGGGAATAGAGAAGAAAAGGGACAGGAGGGATAGTCAGGAGAAGGGCAGGGGGAAGCATAAGGCAGGGGAAAGCTGAAGCAACAGGCAGTGGGGAGAGGCAGGATGTCTAGGGAGAAATAGGGTTTGAAATAAAGGAGTGGGGTGACTGACAGAGTGGGCATGGCTTAGAGTCAGAGATGAAGGCTAGCTGAGGAGACAATGTACATGGAAGGGTGGAGATCATGTGAAAGAAGATGAAGACAGTTGTGAGTATGGATGGAAAATCTAGTTATGGATACACTTGGGTTCCTTCCTAGCTATGGAGGCAGTTTGGGAGTTGCTATACAGTGGGCTTAGCAAGGGCCTAAGAAAATCCAATGGCTTTTTACAATGGGGCTTGAGATATCTCTGACATGACGTCTGGAGAGGACATGTCCAACATGTGACTGGAGAGAATGAAACTTTGTAACCTGGAGACTCTTCCTAGGCATAAAGTTTGGGAGGCTTGGGAATAGTTGGTGAGTAAACAGCAAAGGTGCCATTAGTATTCCTGGAGGAAGAAAAGCAGAAAGGGTGTGCAAAGAATATGAATGGATTGAAGGAAAAGCAACGCTGGTACCATTGTTCCTAGCCTCTTGGGCAACCATGTGCAAGTGCCCTGGATGAAGCTGGCTTTGCTGCAGGCTTTACAGCTAATGCCATTTTTACTTCTGACATGTCACTAATGGAGAAAGATTTAACATGTATTTATTCAATGTCACTAAAAATACTCCAGCAGTTGCGGGGGAAGGAGGATAGGGCTGATTGATGGGGGAGGGTGGGGAGGACCTGCACTTCTGTGAGGACTGAAATGCGACGCTTACAAGCAGGGCTTGGAAAGGCTCTCTCCCAGTAACTGCTGAGTATCCTCTGCCACGAAAACCTGCTGTCAAGTGTCATGTCAAATCAGGGAGACTGCGGGCAGAGGCTGAGAGAGACCCTTCTCCTAAGTGCAGCCTGATGGACGGAAATTGCACTGCTATGGCGTTGCCTGAACCTGGCAGGGTCTCATTAGAAACAAATACTGTTTCCCTGGTAATGACAGAAAGGTTTAATCTGATTTCACTCCAGGTGAGTATGTTCAGTACAGTGAGTCCCTTTGCCCCTGTTAACACTCACTGCGTTAGCCGTGAGTGGTAATCTGGCAGGTTTTAATCTATTTCACAAAGTCTGCAGAAAGCACGGGGCAGTAGGTCAGCTGAGAGGACAGCTGGGTGCATCATTCTCTTCCCCCTTCTTGGGCATGGTGCAAAGCCAGGTCAGTGGCTCCTATCTTGTGCTTTTCCCATGTGCTACGTGGGGAGGCTTGGATCTGCAGTGAGGGGTGGCAGAGGGCCTTCTCTCTTCTTGCCCCAGAGCTGGATGCAGCCTTGATGCACAGACTGTGCAGGCTGTTCAGATCTGCAGCTACTTCCACATTGTGTGACTGGAAGTGGGCGACACACCGGGCAGGGGACCACAGCTCCCTGCACACCCTTGGTAAACCTGCCCCTGCCTTCCCTGGAATAATGGAAAGAGGATTTAATACCTCCTGGGCCAGGAGTGACTGTGATGTCCTGACTACTCCAACCCAGCTGGGCTTTTGGTCGGTAAATCATAAAGCAACAGGAGGCTTCTCTGCCCACAGTATACAACTCTGTCCCTATGCTTGCTAATTAGAGATGGGCTCACGTAAAATGCGATTCAAGCCTCCACGAGCACCAAGGGAGCTCGGATCCAGATTAGACAGTGCTTGGATGCTTTGGTGATTGGCACCTTAGAAATTACATAGATAGACAGAGCACAGTGGAAATAGATGGGACTTTGCAGCTTTGGCTCTTCTCCGCTAGTTACAATTATTTAAGATGATGTTTCACATCACATTCAAGCTCCTGTGCAGATAGCAGAGGCAGAGAACAAGAGATCTCAGCCACCTAGGAGAGGATTATGTGGATATGACAATGTTCAAACCCACTGGGCTCTGCCACGCTGCATTATTTAAGCCCAGTAACCAAATTTAGTAACCAGCCCCTGAGGCGCTGAGAGAAAAACACAGCTTCCAGAGTTCCTTGCCTGCAGTCCTGTCAGCTTCCTCCCTTAAAGGAGCCAGCGGCTTTTCTCTTCCTCTCTCGGCCCCGCCAGCCAGGCCCGACCTCCCACATTACTCCCACAGGAGCAGCGCGGTCCTTTGCACAGGTGTAACACGTGACCCAGGTACAAGCCATCACACACAGTGTGAAGCCACAGGAGTCCAGCGCGGAGTTACCCACACGGGGCAAACAAGAGCCATTCCAGCTCCAGGCCTTCAGGATGCAGGGCACAGAGGTTGCATCTGTGCAGTGAGGCGTGAGCTCAGGCATAGGCAGGCCAGCCCTGCAGCCTGTCTGGACTGCTGACTGTCCCCCAGCCATAGCTCTGTCCCAGATACCCATGTGTGCTCAGGCTGCTAACGCTCTCCGCTATGCCCGGACCAGGCTCTTACCTTCCTGGGAGCTTTGCAGCTCTAGCCAAATCTATGCATGAATGTGCCTGCTGGTAAAGTGTGTGGACAGAAGCAATTTTGGACATGCAGACAGGCTCAAACTTGTGCTTGGGTGAAGATCTCTCCTTGCCTCCCTTGCCCACCAAGCGCTGCAGCTGTTGGGAGGACATAGGCCAAGCTCTACCTCCCACCGGCTCTAGCCTTCCCTCAACAGCAGAGCTTTGTCACTGCTCCACAACGTCACAATGCCAAATGATGGCACTTGTTAACCAATTTTCAGAAGGATTAAGGCAGAGGGAGCCTGGGAGGCTTGGGCAGACCCTCTTCGCTGGCACCTCAGACTGTTGGTCATCTGGCTTGCGTTCAGTGAGCAGGTGCTATGCTGTGCCACAGCAGGCCCTTGTCTCCCCACTAAGATGGGAGTGCCCGAGACCATGTGTATGGCCAAGCTGTCTGGAGCGATCTGTGGGGAGGAGAGGTGGAACAGAGTGAATATTTAACCAGCACTGTGTCAAATGCAAACACATGTCCACTGTGACGTTCGTCATCACGGGGCACTGATCTTGTACATACATTTGAGGCAACGCAGCTTAACTCCCTGCTGATTCTGACAAAGCTGGCTTGAGAGACCCAGAATTTACCTTGGCATGTGAAGAGGTCATTTCAGTAAAACCCAAGCTCAGCCTCAGGGAGCCACGAAATAGTGCTGAGACCTGCTGGTACTGTAGGTGACTCCCGCCACCGTGGCTATTAACTGTAAGGCGTGCCCTCTCCACGGCGGCGATCGGACGCCACAGCCTCTTAAACCTGTCTGCCGTCTCTTAGATCCCTCCCTGGCCTTCTGCCCAGAGCCCTGGGGGCAGCCAGTCGGAGACTGGTGTTTACAAACACAGCCTTTTAAACCTTGTGTGGAATGAGAAAAAGGAGCAAGCCCAGCTGAAGGGCCCTGGGAGGAGCAGATCTCATCGGAGCTCACTGGGAACATCTCCTCTCTTGACCTGGATGAGCCGTGGCTGAGCTGCCAGGATAAGGAACCGTGACAGGCCAGCAGCGAGGGGGCTTTCTAGGCAGTCAGGCCTCCTGCCAGATCTGCCTCACACAAGCTGGGCCTCTCTGGTGGCTACCGTGCCAGGGAGCATGCAGCAACACTGATGATAAAGGCCAGCTCTGGAAGGAAAGGAAGACTTTGGGGCTGCACAGGCAGTATCAGCTAGTCCACAGGCCATGAAATCTCTTACCATCTTGGGCCATTCCCAGATGCTGAACTGTGGGTATTCAGCATTGATCGGGCTTTTTAACAACTTTGTTGGTGGTGGTTTTGCAATACTCAGCCTGACCAAACTCGAAGATGGGTTATTAATCACATACCTTGATGCCGTGACACATAGGGCCTGTTGCACCAGTGCCCCTAAGCTACCCCTACCCCACAGCCATTTTACCTGTAAGCCACAGGCTCCTTCCCAGTACTCCTATTGTTTCAGTGACCAGCAGAGCTGATACCAGCACTGGCTTCTGGTGGATGGTCCCAGCAAGCCGGCGACACTTGGCGTAAACTGAATTCTTCTCCCTCCCTGAGCCCCCATGCCCAGTCAGCTCTTCCCTCCACCACACAGACCCCCACCAAGGTGCTGCGAGTCTGTGCCAGCGAGGATGGCAGTAGTGGCTGTCATGTGGGCATCGGTCCTTGGGGAGCTGTCCTCATCCAACGCATTTACCCCAGGACACCAAACCCCTGTCAGCCACTGGCTGGCTCCAGCTGCGCAGTGCTGGGTGTGATACCCAAGAGCAAGGTGATTTTCTGTGAAGCCAATTTACTCGAGCCCTTTCTGAGGTCTTGTCTTGAGGGGGAAATTCTCCAGCGTTGCTGTTGTGGGAGAAGTTATTCTGCAATAACTTTTAAAATAGCTGCCCATGGGGACACAGTATGCTGGCAAAACAGTCATTTCATTCTGGTGTGATCCCTCCAATTCATGAGTCTGGCTCTTTCCCCTCCCTCCCATCCACTGGAAATTAGCTTGCTCGACTCAGCTGCAAGCTCTCTGCAGGCAAGGATTTGAGGGCCGCGGTTTGGCCTGCGATAGGAGAGCCGCCCAGCTCTACAGGCTGGTGTGCTCTCTTCGCTGCTTTTAAACAAACGGCAAAGCGTGCAAATGTGCAAAGCTAGCGTGTAGCCTGCTCTCGGGAAGGGATGTGACTCTTCAGCCTTCTCTAGGGACTGGCATGGAAACCGAGCTGTGAAAATAAAAATAACGGTCCTGGAGAGACCACAGCAAAGACTTCCAGCAGCTGTGACTAACATTAAACCACTTGGCAGAGGCCTTCTCGCTCTCGCTCTCTCTGCCTCTCCCACTCTCCGGCAACCTCAGAAAGGGCATAACTGGAATCCCTGTCTGGGGAAGAGGAGGATGAAGAACACATAGATACCCAGCCTGGGATTTCCTGCAGCTATTGCTCGTACCAGGCAGACAAGGGCCACATGCAGCACCTCCGAAAGCAACTCACAGGAAGAGAAAGGCGTGAGATTGTTTGTGTGAATTATATACACCAGGGCTGGCTGAGGGCAGCCCAGACCTCTGTTTCCTTGGATGTGGAAGCAAGGCCCGGGGCTTTGCCAGCAGCCTGCCACCACCCAGCCTGCTCTCTTACACTTGCGGGGATGCATCTGCAGCAGCAACCATCCAGGCAGAGGAGATTTTCAGGATGGGTTGCTTGGCAGGGAGGGAAGGGGCGAGTGGGTGTGGAAGAGGATAAACCTGTAACATTCCTCAACTGCGGTGCAGAAACAGGCCTCAGATTTCCTCCGAGGGCTCGAAGTTACCTCGGCAGAGCTCTTATCAGTGCTCAGCCACGCACTCACGCAGGGAAAGAGCCACCCCTGCCTGGTGCACTGGGCCCTTCCTGGGACTGCTGGCTCCGTTCTTCTTCTGCCCTACAGAAGAAGTAGGGTGCGTTACAGCCTTCCTCAGGGCTGACCCGGTTGCAGCTGAATGCCACAGGAGGCACGTGGATGCAGCAGAACCAGACAGACATAAGCTGTGCTCTGGCACAGGCAGGATGAGGCAGTTGCCTGTGGGGGAAGCTACTTGGGGGCTAAGAATCTGCTGACTGCCTCTACACAGAAGCAGGCTCAGGAATGAAACCCCTCCTAGAGAGCTGAGCTCTGTCCTATCTCCTTTACACCACAGAGCGCGTGCCACTGGTGTAATACCCTCTTCAGGTATCAGAAGAGTACACCGGCCATGGCCCATCATTAGCTGCTGAGCAGCACCCTTCCTGCCCAGCCAGACCATCCTCTCTACAGCGTTAACCTCGCTGAGGAGGGGCAAGCAGGGGAACAGCACTTTTAAAGCAGTCTGCCCCGCAAACCGTGGCCCCAATATTGTTGCACTGAAGTCCAAAAGCAGGAAGAAGATCAGTCTGTCTTCTTTTTTTCCAGACAGTCAATAAGTAACCTCTGGGACCCGGCTGCTTACGAGACACGGAGAGAAAAATTTCTAAAAGACAGCAATAAAGAGAACGTGGGTGCAGGGGGAGGAGGAAGGCGGGGATGGGGGAGAGGAGGGATACGTATGTCACAGCTTACCTCAGAGCCAGAATTAGAAGCTGGGTAAAAAAAATAAAATCACAGCAGGAAATAATGTGTGGCTTAAAATAGCAACATCAAATGGGAGCGAGAATGGGGAGTGGGTGGCATTTAAGGTTGCTGCTCTGTTCCTCCCTCAATGGCAGGGTGATTAATATGTCTACACTACTTGTGTTTATGTAACAAAGGGCACTAAAGGCCAAAGCTGTATTTTCACTAACACTGCAGGGGAGTCTGTGAATCTTTTCTTCCCCCCATAGCATTAAGTGGGAGGACCTGCACTTATGCTTCCTGCCCCAGAAACAAACAAAAAAAAAAGCTAAAAAAAAAAATCCGTGCTTCAGCACTGCACACACATTTCCACGGCTTGGCAGGGCGGCACAGAGACCTTTAAGGCTTTGAAGGCGTTCTTCTGTCTTTCATGGCTCCCCACAGAAAAAGCCTGTTCCCAGAGCACACCTGTAAACATGGTTGGGTTGTCTCTGGCTGGAGGCTGCACTGTAATAGCAGGCAAGGTACCACTGCATGTTACTACATATTTTCGTGCTCATTCTCTGTATTCGCAGTGAATCATAGATCTCTGAGACGGGTCATGCAGTCCATTTCCTTGCCAGCGCAGGATTGTTCCCAGCCATATCCTTAATCCCTCACGTTTCTCTTGGG
The DNA here is from genome assembly GCF_030463565.1 of Pelecanus crispus. NCBI lineage: Eukaryota > Metazoa > Chordata > Aves > Pelecaniformes > Pelecanidae > Pelecanus > Pelecanus crispus. The sequence continues at coordinate 43,402,720 of NC_134645.1, read as the reverse complement.
AAGACAGTGATTCAGACTGATCAGTCTTTTCTCTACACACCTTGTACCCTGAGAACTGCATTAAAGACTGGCAAGCACTCACGTGTTTTGGTAAGGAAGGGATATTTCTCTTGGGTGCATCAAGAAATAAAGCCCACCGCTTCACTGTTTACTGATGATGCTGAAGTTACCTAGCAAAGCGGCTGAGGGAAGTATGGCACTTGTTTTTTAGACTGCTGTGGTCTCCTCTGGACTAATAAGCAGAACAAGCCTGCTCTGAACTTGCAGAGAAAGGTGGAAAAGAGTCCCAAGTGAGCCCCAAGGGTGCAGGAAGCTTGCGTCTCAGTTGGCCACACTTAGTACCTCCCACTCCTCTGAAAGGTGGTGTGCTGCTACAGCTCACCTCGCTCAATGTTTGGTCCCCTCAGAGAGCAAAGCCAAGAGCAAAGACTTTCCTTTACCTGCACACATGGTGTAAGCCTGCACACCCTCACAGTCACTCCTCCTATCAAAATACCTGTTTGCAAATATCTGTACATGCAAATAGGGTAAGACCAAGTTTGTTGTGTGATAAAAACCTGCTGCACGGGCCTGATTCTGATACTCTCTGACATCAGCAAATATCTTTGACATAAGTTGGGCCTTGCTGCTGTCAGAGGAAGGAGAATCTGGTCCAGATCTGATGCAAATCTTCCCACAGGCAAGCAGAGCAGCACGATTTGTTTAAACATGGCACGCTGGTGGCTGCAGACAGAGATCACTCCCAGCAACTCCATCAACATGTATAATATCCTGCTAGTTAAATCCAGCCGTGGTAAATATCTCCACCATGTTATCCCTCCAAGCAAATATAGTACCTGTATGGAAGAAATTCCTCAGAACGTTTCCCGTCTGGAGCTGAAGCTTGCCAGGGACTGAATTTCCTGTGAGGCTACAGTTGGGAATGCAAAGCAAAGAAGCTAACAAGAAAATGAGATGATACACATTTGAACCTGCTCTACACAGATCCCCCTCAGCAACCACATTCCCCCCTACCCCATTTAAATAAAAATGAAGCACTTAGATTTTCAAATATCGGCTGGGTTATTTTTCATTAGTAATTCTTATTTTTATCCCACTGCCTTTCTGCCTATTTTTTTTCCAGCTGCAATTCTGTGACTTACACATCCTGAAAATGAAAGAGGTTGTTTTTGCCAATAGCAAAGTGCTATGCATCCTTTCAGCCATCTGGAAATGGATTTTTTATTCTTCCCCTCTCCCAATCACACACGCACGTGCACACACACAACCAAGTCTTTGTCTCCTGGAATCATTTCCCGCACCAAAGCTGATGGCCATGAAAAGAATTCAATAAAAAAGTTCCACAGGCATTAAGAGGCCGAGACAGAATAAATGGGGCGACTTCCTGAGCACTTGTTCTCGTCCAAACTGCCACCTCACGAGGAAGTGATGAATGCAATGGAGCATACGGTTCAGTGGTTAGAGATGAAGAGAGGGAGTTAAGGCTCCTGTGTTTTTGTCCTGGCTCTGCTACAAATCTCCTTTGTCACTAAAAGCAAGTTGCCTACCTGCTTAGTGCCTCAGCCCCGCCCCCAGCCATAAATAGGAATACAGATACTTTCTAACCCCGTGTGAAGATCAATGCATTTGTGTTTGTAACGTGAGCTGATCTCCAGAGATCAAAGAAGTAATCTAAAGTGAAAATTGCCATGATAGCTCTATGCTGAGACTAATAGAGTCAAGCAGGACAGTCTGGGAGCCAAAGACTAGACTTGATCATCTCTTGCCCAGAGGCAAATGTTAAGTGAGCTATGTCACCATGCTATCCAGATGACTGCAGGTCTGCAAGAGGAGACAAAGAAGAGCCAGAGCCACACTGACTGGTACAAACATGCTTACGGTGTCCAGCTGAGAATGAGTAACAGCTGCTTGCTCATCATCCTGATTTCTGTCACTACTAGTGCTTCTGAATGCTGAAGTGTCCCAATGCTCTGACTCAGGACTGTGAGTCATGGGCTGTATGTCTCTACCGCATGGAATCACTCACTTGCTCTCTCCGATGAGATTGCAGAAATCATAGATCATCTTGGGTCTCCTACAGTGGTTAGTCTTAAAAATATAGGCAAGTATTTACAAACACATCCAGAACAAAGTCATTCTGTCTCCACTGACTCTCTATCCAGGATTTGTATTAGAGATCATTTTCGCATACACAACCCCACCCAAAAAATCTAGAAAAAGAAGTCTTTTTTTTCCTTCTGTGGACATTTAATTCCTATATCCCTGAAGCTCTAGTAAATCTGGACTAAACAGGATGCAGTGCAGGTAGCATTCAACCTTTTGCCTCCCCTGCTTTTACCAGTCACATATTTAGACCTGAAATGCTGACAGCAGGGCGACACGCTGCTTTTTGGCACCGGATCTGCCTCATCCTTGTCCAGGCTCTCCAGCCTTCCTGGTAAGGAAGCGTTGATCTAGTAGCATTCTCCTAACCTCAGTGCTAGGCTGCAATTAGTTGCACGCAGGGCTGCAGCGGGAGCCCTCTCTGAGCTGGCTGGCAAGACCTCTGAGAAGACACCAGATACTCCCGAGGTGTCATCAAGACCTGCGTTGACCACATACAACACGGCGGACAATTTTCCCATCTACAGACTGCGAGAGCAACCAGCTGTGCATTCAGGAGCTCACCTCCAGTTTATATAAATTCTCTGTTGATACAGGTGCAGCTGAGATGGCTGCTGCTTCCTCTTGAGATGAGGGAGCCAGGGCTCACCTCAAAACTGAGGTGCAAAACCCTGAGTGATCTCACCGGCTGGGAACCTCCTGCACTGCCTGCCTGTACAGCACCTAATCAGTGAAACAGAGGCCCCACGCTGACGAGAGTGGGATTGCCACTACTCCTCTAGTGGCAGCGTGGTTTGTGTTGGCCAAAGAGTGTTTCTCTTGGCATATGCCTCTTCCCTGAATTGATTAAGTCCTGCCTGTTTTTGCAAATATCTCTGCAGCAAGGTGTTTTGTTGGTGTAAAGCTGTGGTAAAGAATCTCTCCCCCTGCTCACAGCCAGTCTGAATCCTTCCCCCAAAACAAGATAAAAGACTCCGACGGCAACCTCTCTGAGTGAGCCTTCTGTGTGCTGAGACAGGGTGAGTGCACTTACACGTCTGAACTAATGCAGACAACCCCCGAGATCCATACTAGGAAAGCAAACACAATGCTCCCAGCACAGGGACTCCCGAGTGATAGGAAGTGACTTCAGCACACCAATTCCTCTATTCCCGTAACTCTCTGTGGGCTGGCCAACAATCCTTATCGTCCTTGCTGAGAAAGGAGTGCCTTTGCTAACTGATTACATCCTTCTTTCCTTACTGTGGTCAGCCAGTTGCTGCATGCCAGAAACAGCTGGTATGATTGATAGATAAGCACATGTCTCAATGTATTTTCCTCTGCCTGCTGTAACAACATCCATCCCTACAGCCACTAGAACAGCAGTTCTAGAAAGGAGTGAAACAACACAGAGCAGTTTTGTTACCACTACTGGTTTTCTAAAAACACTAATCCAGGGAATCTCAGCTTTTCCCATATTTCTGCGCAAAATACTGCAGATCTCCATGAAGGCAGGCAGGATGGTCACAACCCTCCTTACCACCCCCCAGCAACAGCAGGTCCCACAGCCCAACAACCCCTGCAGATGAGGCAACTCATCTGCTGGACCAAGAAGATGCAGGGCTGGAGACCCTGAGATATCAGGACCCCGAGACACCACCTCCCAGCTACCATCCGTGCCCTGCACTGAGGCAGGGTGGGGTCTAACAACGCAACCTGAGATAACCAAGAAATGCGCAAGACCAGACTCTCTGAGGTCAAGCATGAATGCATTTGGAATTTTACCCCATTTTGATTAAAGCTCTGTCCACCTTGAGTTCAGCATTTTTGGATAGCCTGAAAGCATTCTTCAAATGCAACAGCACAGCTAAATAATAAAATGCTTCAGGATCACCTCTACTCCAAGCACATCACCCTCTTTTAAGCAGCACATCATGACAAAAGGCATCTCAGGCCAAATTCCTCTTCGATTTGAGTCACAGGAGTGACATCAGAGATGGAGTTAGCCCAGCTTGTTAAGTGACTAGAAGATGGCCAATTTTATTTTGTTTTTTTTTCTGTACTAGTTCCTGGAATCTGGTTTGTAGACACAGCCCTTCCCTTGCTGTTAGCTACACCATGAGGTGGGCAGGGACATTCAAATAGCATCTTCTTTGACCTTTCTGGTTCTGGGATGATTGTTGTTGCTTTTTTGGAGGCTTCTGAGAAGCTTCCACAAGCCTCTGTCCCCCCATCTTCTGAACTGCATCTGCAGCATCCAACCACAGTCCCTCTGGAGGGCAGTGCCACTCTCACAGTGACGACACCACACTCTTAATTTGTTCCAGCCTGTTTCACACTGACATTTTAGCACTGACGTCATCAGCTGCTGAAATTTCATTGATGCTGCTAAGAATAACAGCCCTTCTCATCCCCCACCTTACGCCAAATAATTATTTATTAATACAGTAGGGATCTAGGCTTATCTTTTCTGACACAAATCAGGTTCTGGTGGTTAAAAGAAGAAGTAAGAACAAAGCACGGAAGATGCTTATATGTTCTGTCAGCCTGGGACCCAAAAAAAAAAAAAAATCAAGAGTGTATTGTTAAGTAGTAAGAGTGCTATAAAAAAATGAACAGGAAAAGTTCAGACTGATTTGTTTCAAGGCTTCCTTGCTGGACAGTCTTAGACACTGTGAATTGCTCAAATAGCCTAGGCTACAGTCTGCCCCAGAAGTCACTGACAAAGTGCCTTCCAAATTCTCCAAGGCTTTGTACCTTGAATATTTGCTTACACTAGTGCAGCGTGGGCATAAAATACTGCCAAATCAGAATTCTCCTTTGACCAAATCCCATTGATTTCTGTGGGAGGATTTCTATTAACTTGAATGGGCATTGAATCAAACCTAAATTGGCACTGCTCTGCACCCATTTGGCATAGCGTAGTTGTCTGCATAAGGTGGAGAATCAGGTCCAAAGACACTGAGAAATGCTTTAATTAAAAGCTTTACTGAGGAGAGCGAGCTTTTCCGTTGTTAAGCTGATAAACTGAATTTATTCTATACTTTTAATGGCAAAGGGTCAGATTTTCAAAGAAAGACACTTGGTCTAAAGATGAAGCTCAGTGCTTAGCGGACTTCCAAGAAATGTTTAAAGGCAAATCAGGTGCTGAGGAGTCTTCCAAATCAACAGGTCCGTTAACTTATTTACACACTTTTGAAAATCCTGCGAGGTACCTATTTGCATTTTTGGTAGCCTTATAAATCTAATCGTAAGTCACTAGCCTCCGATAATAGTTCAGGGATTTAGTCATCGTATGCATCAGCCAGGTTCCTCGTATCCCAGTGGCATCCGCAGAATTGCTCGTTAGGGCTGGAGTCAAGATAACCGCTACCTGCAGCCAGCAGCCAGCTCAAACCCACTGATTCCTGATCAGCACCTGGGCCCTCAGAAGCATGCTGAGCATCAGCAGCTGAGAGAAAATGGCACCAGGAGCGATAACTGCACAAAGTATTGCCTATAGGTACCTGCCCCCTATGGCCCCTCCTCACAGAAGGAGACCGACACCTCCGGCCGGGGCAGCAACTCACGCACAGTCCCTCGTGGTCAGGGGTGACAAGGGCATTTGAACAGCAGACACACAGAGGTCCTGGAAATGTTATTTTCAACCACTGCTGGGGAAGTCAGTGGCTAGTACAGCTTCCGCTCCAGAAGCAGATCTGAACCTAGACGCACTAGCATCCGGTCAAGGAGAAAATTCTCAAAACTTCTTTGTTACCGCTTCCCCGCCAACTCTGAGGTCCGACATCATTTCCTATGTTACTGCTGACCCTCTCGGACGCCTTCCTCCGCTGCTTGATCTTGGGAAACTGCTGCATTCGTTATCTCTGCATGTGCCTTTACTGCAGAATAAGGGAAGTTTTAGGAGCTGGCCCTTCCGATGGATCCTTTGGTTACTTGGCTGGAGTATTCTGCCTGGCTGTTATTTTTCATTTGGACTGGAGTGCTTGGCGTAGTCTTTTTCTGGAAAGCACGGGGAGATTAATCACGAGACATGAAAGACCGACATCTCCGCTTAAAAGTCCTAGAGGCCATAAAAGAGAGAAGATGAGAGCAGAGAGCAGCATTTTCACAGCCCTTCCCCTGAAGTGCCACAGGGGAAGAGATCCAGAAAAGGTAGATGCTAGAGAGGAAAGCAAAGAGAAAGTGAAAGTGTTGTTAAAGTCAAGCCTTGAAAATGAAGTACAGGAGCTAGGAATGTCTCCTCCGACCCCTGGCAGCCATTCTTGCTCATTCTGAATCGGTCAGCAAAGTCACATGCCTCTGGGCCGACAGAAGCATATCTCTGAGTTGACGTGCTTTTCCCAGCAGACGTCAGGACCGGCTCAGCTGGAAGCCGAAGGGATTACTGCGGCCACCTGATTTCCTCAAACCCCCACGCTAACCTCTTCCTCCCCATGACTAATTTCCCTGCACCTCCTCCCACGCTCGCCCCCAGTTCCTCACCCCGTGCATTTTTATGCACAACAGAAACTTGCTAGATTACGCCACCTGCTACTGGGATAAGTACCAGGTAAAGAGATAGGAATGTACTGGGGGACACGACTCCTACAAACCAAGGAAGGGAAGAAAAATTCCTGCCTGGCATTGGCAGGTACAGGAGCAGCTCTCCAACCAGCTCCTTCTGATAAAAACCCTGCTTCTGGGTTGGAGTTTAAAACGTGCTCTAAAAACCACATTTAAATTCCTAAAAAACCTGTTCACTACAAGCAATAAGGCCTCAGATACACTCATGCCCATGTTGGGGAGTCGGCAGGCCCGATGGTACCAGAGCTGGTCCCGTTCCAATGGGCTAAGTCACGCTTGGAGCCACATGCTGAAAGCAAAGCTGTGTGCAGCAGTGTTCCCAGGTGTGAGCGGGAATGGTGCTGCCGCACCATGTATTTTTTGCTTTCTTTTGCTGACATCTACAAAACGGCTCCCAGCTTCGGGCTGTCACCCTGGTTCTGTTCCCTACCAGTTTTACCCTGGTGCTGCTCCACTGAGGACCACTTTTGAGCCTCAGCTTCCCTGGGGTGAGCAAGAGAGGGAATGGGCCTATGGTTTTATTTGTTGCTTACACCAAAAAGAATCATCTAATTAAGTATCACTGGAAACCACATGCATTTGCAGAAATGGCTCCACTTCAGAGGAATCTCTCGAGGCAAATAAGTGAGTAATTTTTCAAAGGTTTAGACATTTATGAAAATAGCCTCTATAGTTACGCTCGCTAGGATAAAATTACAAGTGTTTTCAATCCTCATACTTTGGGGCATAAGTTGATCCTCAGCTGGGGGCCAGGGAGGAATTTCCTCCCAGAGGATATTATTGTTCTGCGAGGTATCTCGTGGGAGATTCACGTCTTCCTCCAGAGTATCTGGCATTAGCCACTGCGGGGGGGGGGGGGGGGGGGGGGGGAAGACACTGCGAAAAGAAAAGAAAAAGGTATTTCTCAAAATGAGCCAGTGCTCTGGTCTCCTCTGCCAGGCCCTGCATATCATATTTATATGTTCTTAACTAATTGGGCAGCTGTATTTACACACACTTAACGAACCGGGAAGCCCCACGGGTGGGGAGAGAAAACGCGGACCCGCACCCCAGCCGCTCCCGCAGGGGGGAAGCGAGCGGGAGCGGGGGAAAGGCGCAGGGGCGCCGGGACGCCGCCAGGCGCTGGGGGCTGCACAAAGCCCGATCCCGCAGGGCCCGCTGCTCCGCCAGCCCCGGGGCCAGCGACCGCGGAACAGGGGCGATCGCATCACCTCGGGGGCCAGGAGCGGGGCCGGGGCCGGGGCGGCCCCCGTTGCACAAGCTGTCCCGTCCGATGTTGTAAGGGACCCCGGAGATCCGGGAAGGGCGGCGGGCAGCCCGCGCTGCTGGCACGGCCCCGCTCCTTCTGGGAAGCGCCGTGACTCACCGCCGGGCCCGGCCGGGCCGGGGGGCGCCGCCAGCGCCGCGGCCCCTTCCCGGAGCGCCTCCCGCCCCGCCCCTCACTCGACACCAGCCAATCACCGCCCTTCATATTTGCATACAGCGCCCGGGGGCTTCTGGGCCGGTAGCGGGAGCTGCACTCGCCCGTACCCCTCCCGCCACGGCGGCACCCTCGGCCCGGAGCGCGGGGATACGGGGGGCTGTCCGCAGAGGAACCGGCGGAGGGCAATTCCTCCGGGAAAGCGGCCCTCTCCGTGGCCTCAGGGCGGGTGGATGGTGGGGGTTTATATAGGGAGAGGAGCGGTGCTTGCAAGCTGCCCGGATGACCCTCAGTGGTCTGGGGTGCAGGCTTCAAACCTGTAGCTGTCTAGCGACAGAGTGGTTCAATTCCACCTTTCGGGCGATGGGGACAACCCGACCACCATTACACTTTGCCCCGGGGATGGTCGGGACCCGGCGCCGGGTCCCGACCATCCCCGGGGCAAAAAGCCTGGCCCGCTGTAGCATTACCCCAAGATAACACAGCACAGGGAGACATTCTCTTACCCTCGTTCCACCTTACCCCACAGAGCACCCTCTCAGGCCACAACAGGGAGGTCACATCCAGCGATACATCTCAGTTCAGGCCAGCAAACACAAATTTGGGCACATCAGCAAAGCAAGTTTTTTTCCCTTTCATTGTTTTTGACCATCGGCCTCGGAGCACGGCACTGGAGCGATGAAATGGCGGTGCGCTGGGTGCAGCCGAAGCAAGGAAAATCTCCCCAGGGTGCCTAGGTGACAGCTCAGATTTTAATTGAATTCTGCTAAGCAGATCTTTGTTAAACAGTCACACATCTTACAAGAACAGAAAAGAAGTAAATAACAGAAGCCATTCTCTAGATCTGCTCCATATTGACGATAACCCATCTCCCACCCACGCTACAACAAAGATGCTTCACTTCAGCAGTAAGCACTGGTGCTAATAATGTCACCCAGCCCCATGAAAAATAAAGGTTAACGTGAAGCTAAAAAACATATTCTTTAAGCAGAAGGCATTTATTTCGTGATATCCTATTGCAACGACTCCAACAGATGATTTGTGGAGACTCTAGTTAGGATGAGACCCCAGCCACCCCACCGCAGGGAAGAGTGAGGATTTGGAGGGCATTTCCTTGTCGCCTCCTGGTCCTGTGGGCAGAAAGGGCGATTCTGCAGGGTGAATCCCCCAGAGGGAGAGAAGAAACACAGCGTGAATTATCAGGTCTCCGATGTTCCTGGGTACTTTTTGGGGGGTGCAGTGCCATCCGGAGTTAAGTAGGTAAGCACCCCTGAGGATCCAAGCAGAATGACTGTGCTTCCTTTACACCAAATGACTCACTCCACCTGAAGGCCTGGGAGAAGGGAAGGGCACAGAGGACCCTGACACCGCTCCTGCTGGCTGTGCTGCTTCCAGCCCGCCGAGCGCCCGACTCAGTCGGAGAGGAGCAGCTGCGGTGCCAGCGAGGCCCGCCGCTCCGAGAATACACTGTCCCGTTATGGGAAATCGGGGGGGGGGGGGGGGAAACCCTCCGCGGCTCACACGGCACATGCCAGCTTTTTTATGGCCTTGCAGGAGATGTGCGTGTGCTCTCCCCAGCGCAGTTGGGAGCGCCCTGAGCCCCAGATGGCTATCTATCTGCTCCGTGCCGCCTCGTTTACCAGCCTGCCTCCTCTGCCCATAATGAGCTTTCTATGTGGAATTTTGCTGCGGCCTCAGAAATTGGTATCTGCACCGCAGTTTGGCTGGGGGCTTTTGTTTGCGTCGAGGGGGGGAGCGCTGGAAAGGCCTTTGCCCAGTAGTGGGCAGCTGAGAACGTTAACATTCGATGTCAGTTACCAAGTAGAACATAATACCGCTCTTTCATGTGGTGTTTATAACTGAACATGCTGTTTTGTGTCGGCCTGGTTTTTTTTTTTTTCTTCCAAGAAGTAGTTTTGGATTAAATTATGACAATTACATTCTTATATTCACCCCCCTGCCAACCCCCACCCTTCCCCTGCGTGCACACAAACACAAATGGGAATTATGTGCTCTGAGCGCGATTTGAACTATACAGCCTGGGATCTGTGCCTGGCATTGAGTTCACTTTTTTTCCTCCAGAACAAAAAAGGCCACATCCACTCCGCACTCTTTCATCGCCTTAGAATAAAATAACATGGTCAGATTGCTGGTGTGGATGATTTGTCCCTCAGGGAGCTCGTGGGGAAAACAGACTTTCAAGCACATGAGAAAGGAGGCCAGGGACCCCCGGCCAGGGAGATTGTGGTAAGCTGTAGGGGTCTAGGTTTGTGAAATCCTGTGTGAATCCCCACCCCGAGCTGCTTATGCCCCTCCGGCTGGCTCGTGTACCTGGGCAGTGCCTCATCGGGTCGGTAATGCAGGCGCAGGGCAGGAAGCGATCCCATCTCCCAGGGCTGTGCCCTCCAGGGCTGCACCTCTAGCACAGGACTGAACCTAGGAAAACACGAGGGTTAATTAGGACAGGAGACACAACCAGGCTGCTCTTGCAGCCTTTAGCTGACATGGTAGGTGGGACAAGGCCTTAGGAAACAGGGCACTCTATATTTTGGTGCTATTTTTTAACCACTGGTTGGAGGAGGACACCACTGTGGAGGCCTGTGTAGATGATCTGGCTGTAGGAGGGACATTTTGCACAATGCTATCCATGTCTTCTTGCCTGAGTTGGCTTTGTTTGGAGTCACTCATTAGTCAGGCAAAGCTTTCAGCTTTTGAACCTGAATGTCACTTTCTTCCCTGACAAAGGGCCAAACTAAGAGGAGCCAAGGGCTTCACTACTGGTTAGAAGGCAATCCAGGGGTTACTCAGAGCCAAGATGCACGAGAGCCTGGCTCCCCAGCCGAACGCAATCTGCCTCCTGTTGTTTTCCCCGTGGAGTCACAGCACTGTGAGGAGGATGTGCTGGTGACAGATGGCTGACGCGACTTGCTAAGCGTACGGGTGACTGGGCTGTGACTCAGCAAGTGTTTGGTTACAAGAGATCGGGAACATGTGCTTTTGCACTGGTAACAGTGGCCCTAGCTGGGTCTCCTGGAGGACTAAGCACGGGCTGTCACCTGAAGCCTGTGACTGCCATCCTCCCTGGGAGGAAAGCAGGCACACGCGGCCTATTTCAGCAGAAAGTCAAGCTCCTAATTACTGTTTACATTGGTAATGGATAATGTCTGAGTGCGTATAAATATATGACCTGCCAGTGGTGCTTAGATGTCCTACTGGCCTTCAGAAAGGAAACCATTCGACATCCTGGCCTAAAATAATGACGATCTGGCTTGGAGGGAGTGGGACTCAGAAAACTTCTTTTGTAGTCGAGTCACTAGAGGGGGACAAAGACCTAGTCTGGGTACTCATCCCTCTACCAGCTCCCCCACTGCAGCTGTGGGAGGCACCTTGGAGAGGCAGAAGCAAAGATGGCCCTTGTCTTCCTGAGATTTGAAGGTGCCCAAGTGCTGGGACAGCTTTCTGGAGGCTGAGCAGGCAGCTGGGGATCAGCAACACGTTGGGGAAACAAAGCCACTCCTTTTCCCCCAGAAGCAGGATGGCGCATGTATGTGCACGTGTAGTTCAGCAGCCTTTATATTGGCTCTTCCAGCATTTCTCCCTACCTAGGGCCAGCCCATCCATAGCTGGCCGGGGCTTTCAAAGGCTAAATTCCAGCCATTGCACAGCACAAGACAGCGTCACCTGGGCAGAGGACCCAGGCAATCATGTATGTTTACAGGCACATGCCACTTTTCTCCCTTCTCCTCTTTTATGAATGGGGAAGAGCTGAATTCTCAGGTCTGGATAGGTGCCAGGTGTTATTGCTGTCTCTGTGAGTTAAAGACGTCATGGAAATACTGGAGGACTTGAACTCAAACAGAGTGTACCTGTGTGCATCCCACACGCGCAGAGAGAGCTGAAGTGGCCGTGGCAAGCAGCAAGGCAGTGTTTGCAACTAACATATTGACCTGAAGTGCTTAAAAGCCACTACACACGCTCCCCTGGCGAAATGTCGGCCGGAATGACTCATACGAATGGATCGTGATACGCAGCCCTCAGCCCAGCCAGGCTATGCATGGAACCAAGACACTCCCATTTTCTTCCCTCCAGCATACTTTCCTGACCAAATCCAGGATTGAGCCATTTGGCTCTGACTAGAGCTGGTCAAAACATGTTTTTCTTTTCTTCTCTTTCCCCCTTCTTCACCCTTTGGAAAATGTTGACATTTCAGCAAAGGGCTGAAAACCCAAACCCTGAATATTTTCCATTGGAAAACGCTGGGGGAAAGGGAGGGGAATAATCCCCAAACTGCCAACAATCAAATCTCTTTTGCTTTTAGGGCTTTTGGGTTTATGAGAGGGGGGCACATTTGGAGGGCAGCGAACACTTTCTATGAAAATATCTGTTCTCTCAAAATCCATTTTTTCACTAGAAAAGTGTTCCAACTGGCGCCCTTTTCACTGGTGATGGTTTGGACATTCTCTACATCTAATTTTGGAATCGACCTGAAGAAACCTTAATTCATTTTATTGGAATATAAGGCACAAATGACACTCCCACAGCACAACTGGTATTCGCTTGGTATTCTCAGTATCATGAGAATATATCCTGATATTCTCCCTTTGTCAGCAGCACTGTTTACAAAAACATCTCAAGCAAGTTTGGCACCCGGTCTCTGGAGACGCCACGCTCCCAGAGCCCCAGCTGACTTGCCTCAGACCTCATTCCTGAAGGGAATCTACCTTTCACGAGATTACATCAAGCCTGTAAAGGAGACAATATGTACTGAAAGGCATGTTACCTGTAACTGTCCCTTGAGTAATTGATAGCACAGAAACACTTACAAAGCATTTTATTCTGAGGTCTTCAGCTGATTTAAATTTCTGTCTGAATTGTAACATAGACCTGAAACATCTGTTTCATCTTGTCTTTGCATATTATTCTGCTTCCCTGTAAGTTAAAAATAAAAAAGGGACAATGTTAGCATAACAGAAAACACATATTTGTAGGAGATGAATTATGCCCTAAAACTTTTACTAAATGTGGCTAATAGCAGGTTAGAGTTTAAAAAAGGAAAGATCTTAAAATGGGCATACACTGGTCATAAATAAATTCAGGCTGCAAATTAGCAGAAGCTTTCAAAACAACAGCAGAGTGAAGTTCAGAATAACCTCCGAAGAGGAACAATGGGAATAAAAACTTTATTGAAGTTTGAAGACAGATCTTTATCAGTTGTCGGGTATCATGACAGCAGAGGAGTAGATTCAATGACCCAGAGGTCCCTTCTAATTTGTTGTGCCCCTTTCCCATTTTCTCCCACACTGGAGCTTCCCAGTTACACTTTACATTCTTTCTGGTATGATTTAACAGTTGCACCGCTGCGCTTTGTTCTGATTTAACTCTCTCCCTTGTCACCTCCAGGTTTTTCTGAACTAGCTACCTGTGTTTGAATTAAGTCAGTGCCAAAGAAGGGGCATATTCGACTCCATCAAATCCCTATTTTTTATTTTCTTTTCAGTTTAGGAACATCTCTCTGTCATTGTTAAAGCTTATAAAGCAGTGGGCTCAAAAAGACAATGATGCAAAATCTCAGTTTTAGACCTCATCTTTGTCAGGTGGGCACAACTGAATTGCACATTGATAAAAGGAAGAGGCACTGAATGTCTCTGATACTTTAGTGGCAAGAAACACAGAGCTCCTAAGGACCTGCATTGGTGCTCTGTGTCCTTTGTCATAATTTTTCAAGATAAGTAAGCAATTTTTTACTTACAGAACTCTACTCTTGAGTTAATAAAGTCAAAAGATCAAGAGCTTTAGTCTCTCATCCTGGAAACACAACTGCATGCAAGAAGCCACAGCAGAAACCTGAGAAATAGCCATCTGGAGATGCAGAGCTGTAACTAGCCATTGGAAACCCATACACACATAGCTGAGATGTAGCTGTATGATCTGCCAAAGGCTGAGCTGTCCTTGCTCCCGTCAGTACTAAAAGGGCGGGCGCAGAAACAAGGAGATCCCAAATAAGAAGACAAAGGGTCAAATGCATCAGCCAGTCACTGCATGAAATGTAACGACTGGGAGACCAAACAGATTAAGCCAGGGCTTGTGACTGTTAACATTCATGGAAACATGTTCCTCAAATCCAGCTTTCCGAGAAAAATCAGATTCTATCTCCTTCTGGTAATTCAAAGAGGCAACAATCTGTTCATATGACCTTCAGATTGGGCTGGCACAAGGACTGAATCCTACAATAAAAACTGAAGAACGGCCCTTCTGGGCCACAGCAGTGGTCCTCCCCACCCAGCACTCTGCTCCCAGCTGGGACAAGATGAGAGAATACCCGGGGAGCACATAGAGGCCTGGACATTTCCCTCTCCCTTGTGTTTCCTCAGCATTCACTTTTATTGGATCGGAATGTGAGATTGTTCATCTTGCCTGTTCCTTTAGTGTCCATTTATGGACCTGTTGTCTGCAAATTTGTCTAATCCCCTTTTGAGCCTGCTGATGCTGTCTGCCTCTGCAGCCTGCTGGGACAGCAGCTTCCAGAAGTTCTCTACCTAATGTGATGTAATTTCTTTAATCTGTTTTAAACTTGTCTCCTACTAGTTTCACTGAGTGCTCCTTGTTCTGCTGTTGACGGATTTGCCTACTAATGGCTCTGCATTCACCTCTGCCACCCTGATTTTGTGAACCCAGTCCTTAATCATCAGAAAAATAGCTAAGAATTGCAATACTGGGTTGCTCAGCTCACTTCCGTCCCTGTTGCTTGCTGACCTGCCCAGAGTGGTTTTATGCCTGGAGCACTCTGGCTGTTACCAAACTCGGAGGAGAGAAAAACGACAGCAAAGCACATGGAGTGCAACTTCCTTCCAGTGCTCTACTCCCTGCGCAGCTGTTCACCGGTGACGCAACGGGTCCGTTTTGCGGTTAAGAGCTGGATGCTGATGGACCCTGTCCTTCCCTTGGGGATCTGCAGTTCCCAGCCCAGCAGGGGGCTGCAAAGCAGCAAGCAGGATTTCGGGGAGGGTAGGCTGGCAGCCCCGGCGGGGGTGTCAGGGGCATCTTCCAAAGTGGCTTTAATTAATGAGCACATGTGCAGCGAGGAGAGTTACAGCATCCCACTCAAATTGTTGACTTGGAGCCGCTTCTGGAGACAGCCGTATTCTGCTCATTAGGAAAGAGCTTTTTTGCAATGCCCTTGGATTGGACGGCTCTTGGATTGCACCACGAGATCAAGTCCACGTACGGGCTGCCTGCCTTTCGGCTGCCAGCTCCAAGAGGGTTGTTTTTCTTGTCTTCTCATTCTCAAGGAGTGCTCAGCCAGATGGCCTGTTTTTGAATGCACTGTGCGTTGGTTGGATGTGTGTTTGGAGAGTCTGCCAGCTTCACGAGAAGGAAGAAAGAGCAAAAGAAAGGGAAAAAAGCGCCATTTGGTATCTATCTCTGGGACCCAGCCAGAGTTGAGGCTCCGTTTGAGGAAGGGGGGAGTCTTAAGAGAGAAACTCTAGACCAAATTGAAAGCTGGAAAAACTTTCAAGCTTGACAGACTGGGAGACTGAAGTTCTGTACAACACCCATCCACTACCTGGCTCCCTTGCAAACGTATAGCAGAGTCCCTCAAAAGCAACAGTAAAAGCAAGCGCAAGCACCAAGCATCTATCTCGCTGCTCTCCCAGCATACTTCACCTGTGGGCTGAGTTGCGGAGAGGTGACCCCACAAGCCTGCCCGCCGAGGCTGGGTAATGCTGCCTGTGGCTTCTGGGATTTAGCTCTCAGTTCACCAAAAACTGAAATTACAGCACACAGCCTGGACACATCAGCCCAGGAAGCGGAGCCACAATGGAGTAGTACAAAATAACCACCACTATGGCCCAACTCTCGAAGAAGCTAGCCTTAATTTTACTACAGGCCAATGTCATTTTCTTGCAGCCCCTGATGTTTGCTTCCCAGAAATACCTTCTGTTGATTTTGGGCAGCAAATAAATACAGGCCAAACCAGAGCAACGGCTTTTTCCAGCACTTATTGGCAAATAATTTGAACCTGACGAGAAAAATCTGTTGGTGAAGGGAAGGGGGAAATTTTGAAGTTTGGATGGATTGTGCTTGGCTTTCTTTTCTTAACTAGATGTCGTGTTGTGGTAACAATACATTGTTCCAAGCAGCGGGAGGAGGTCTTGTTAAGCAGAGCCGGGGAAAGCCACGTTTGTAACCAACCCTGCTGGCTGACACGCCACTGTGTCTTACAAGCAGACTTGTCTGCTCGCTTACTGAAACCATGGCACAAAGACGATGGTTGCAGGAGCGTGTGTATCTGTGCAGGTGGGTGTGCTAACTGCAAACCCCACATCTCTGCTGATTGCATCAAATTGTTTTCCCTGAAGTGATCAGAATTCGTGGGCCCAGGGCGGACAGTGTGTCCATGGCAACACCAGCTGGGCTGTGGATTGCAGACACTCTGCAGACAGCCAGGGCAAAGGGGGCTCTTCTCACTCCTGCTGTGGGCCACACATCTCGGGCAAAACCTGCTGGTATCTACGGCACGTCATAAGCACCTGTGGCTTCCCAGGACTTCCCGACCGTCACTGTGCCAGGCCCAAGAGGTACACAACGTTCACTTCACAGCAGTAGCAAGGACAGCATTTGCAGTCCCCGGCACGTAAAAAGCGGGACCCTTCCCCGAACACAGGGAAGCATCGTCAGCTGTTGGCAAAACAGTAACTCTGACACTGAGACCTAGTGGTGCGGACACCATCCTGGAAGGGAAGGAGGATTAGCTGCTTTAGGACAGTGACTACATCACGCAAATACATTCTTGTATGGGTAGGAAGGCTGCACGATGAGATCACCTCCCTTCCCACTCCGACACGACCCAATTTTGGTAAATAACCCTGGCATAAAAAACAGGCTGCAGTACCTACATTCACAGCTAAGATCATTACAAGAGATTTGACCTTCTGTCTGCCAGGAAAGCAAGGTGGGAAAATCCAACAGCAAGTTCAGCCATTCTCTCCAGGGCTTTAAAGGGCTCATTAAACCATTCAGGCAATTACCTGATTGTCACCGAGTGTTGCATCATGGAATTGGTAAAGGAAGGATTTCTGTCTTTAATTGCACAGAAAATTCAGGGGTCCAGGAGTCACAAGACTGTGCTTTGCCGCAGCCTGATGAACTGCCTTAGGCTATTTACTGCACCTCTTGGCAAATGGAAATAATAGTTACCAGAACATTCACATTGAGTACTGCTGGGAGGAGGTAGCTGCACATTGACAAAGGTCCTCGGTGCGCTTTGGGTGGGAGATCAGCTAGAAACAACATCCAGCCATTTGCTCACCCAAGCTGCACTGGCTGTGTCAGACACCAATACCAACCTCTGCATTTTTTGCATATGGTAATTTTCACTTGCTTTATTTCATCGCTGTAGTGCTGCCTGACTCCTGGACAAGTGCATCTCCAGCACACTGCCAAACATGGGGCTTCAGGCACAAGTTGACAGGCCAGTCTGAAAAAAACAATTTCCTCTAAGTTATCTGGCTGGGTGTCATTACATACCTAACATTATCCAAGGAGCGGAAGCTGGAAGAATTGCCCAAACATGGGATTTTGGAAATTTGTGTACTGTAAGAAGGGGGGAGGCATGCCTTGTAGCACCAGTCCTGGCTGGTCTGCCACCAGCCTTTGTGTATAACTTTTTTAGCCAGAGTCAGTACTTGGATGGGAGAAGTCCAACAGATAAGGCACCAGAGGTTCAGAAAGTCTCCTCTCTCCAGCTAGGTAGAGGTCAGTACATACCTCAGCATGGCATGGGTGGTATCGTGTTGTCCATTATGAACAACAATCTTGAGTGTGGCTGCACCCGAGTTCAGTAACACCTGCTGAGGTACTGCGGACAATGGCTCCAATTTTGCATCAAATAGCTCACTTAGGCACCATCCTCCTTGAACGGCTCAAGGCTTTGAAAGGGAGTGAGCCCCCCAACCCTGTTAAAAAATGGCCACACACTCCGTCTTCCTCCATGCGTGGCCTCACTCTGCACCCAGAAGCTCTCAGAGCATATTCTTAACTTCATTAGAAAAATAATGTTGCTAGCAAGAAGAGATGATGAGGAGCACATTCAGCTTCTATTTCACAGTTGCAGGGGAAAAATTCTCTCTGCGCTATGTCTCCAAACAGCAGGAGATGAGACGACAGGCATAGGACAGAGCTGAACATTAGTAGCAAGGACATGATGATTGAAGCTGGAGATCTGGTTTAAGTTTGAAGCCTAGATATACACAGAGTGGATGGTGCCTGAAGATCCATACTGCTTGTGTTGACAAGCCTACGCAGGCCAGACATGCAGCCAATCCTGTTCTCCTGGAGTATCTCACTTGCATCCATTCTCTCAGTCCATGAGCTTCCCGTGATTTTGTTGGTGGTCCATATCTCCTGTAGACCATATGCTTGACATTACTGGGGAAAGCAGAGGTTAAAAAGATTAGAACTCCTTTTGAAGTTAGGGAAAGGAAAAACTTTAGAGAATGACTTATGGCCAGAAGTAGCTTCATCAGTCAAACGCAGAGACCCATTTGACTCATGACTGGAGTTTGATCTAAGGACAAAGATGGTTGCTTTAAAAAATCCTGGTCAAAGGTAAAATAGAAAACCATGAAGTGGAAAACAACAGAGCACATGTTCAAGAAATTGAACTCTAAGACACAAATTCACTTCACTACCATGCTGCCTGGCTTTTAGACTGTGACTGCCAGTAGTTCACAAGTCTGTTTTCAAAATGCGCATGCACATACACACACACAGAGGTAAATATAATATATGTAGCTATTCATACGTGTTTTCTTGGCAGGCATTTTACCATGACTTGAGCAAGGCTTGATGCTGTCTACCACAGTATTCTTGTATTCAAGTTAGGATGTTATGGTCTGGATGGGTGGACTAGCAGAAGGTAAAAAACAGGTTTAGACAGTCAGGCTTGGAGAGGAGTGGATAACATGTCATACTCTACCTGGAGGCTGGTAATAAGCAGCGTACTGCAGGGGTCTATCCTGGGGCCTGGCCTGTTTAAACATCTTTAACAGTTGTCTGGATGAGGCAATGGAGTGCTTGCTTGTCAAGTTTGGAGATGACATCAAAGTGGCAGGGGGCAGTTGATATGCTTGAGTGCAGGGCTGACATTCAGAGGGCCCTGGACAGGCCGGAGGAATGGGCTGATAGGAACCTTATGAAATTCAGCAAGGACAAATACAAAGTCCTGCACTTGGGAAGGAAAAGCCCCTGTGGCAGTACAGGCTGAGGGCTGATGGGCAGGGGAGCAACTCTGCAGAAAAGGATCTGGGGATCCAGGCAGAGAACAAGCTGGGCATGGGCCAGCAGTGTGCCTTGGCAGCAAAGGTGGCTAAAGGCATTCTGGGCTGTATTAAGAGAGTCACAGCCAGGAGGTTGACAGATGTGTTTATCCCCCTTCCCTAGGTACTCAGATGGCACTGGAGTACTGAACCCAGTTTTGGGCCCCCAATGCAAGAAAGACGTTGACACATTGGAGCAAGTTCAGCAGATACCACCGAGATGGTTGGGGGCTAGAGCCCTGTGAGGAGACGCTGAGGGACCTGGGCTTGTTGGGCCTGGCAAAGAGATGGCTTTGTAGGGGACAAACAACAGCCTGACAGTTCCTACAAGGAGGTTATCAAGAAGATGGAGCCAGGCTCTTCACCGTAGTGCATGGTGGGAGGACAAGAGACAATGGACATAAATTAAAATAAAAGAGGTTCAGGCTGGCTATAAGGAAAAGCATTTTTGCCATGAGGACAGTCAAGTATTGCCCAAAGAAGTTGTGCAGTCACTATTCTTGAGGTTTTCAGGACCCAACTGTTGAAAGCCCTGAGCAACCTGTTCTCATCCTATAGCTGAGCTCCTCTTCATTTGAACAGGAGGTTAAACTAGAGACCTTCTGAAGTCCCTTCCAACCTGAGCAATTCTGTGATTGTATGGTTTTGAAAGGTATTTGGGAGCCTGAGCATTATCCACTTAAGGAGCAGACACAATACCATGTGAGTTGATTAGCCAATCACTCTGCACAAGTAGAAACTACTCAAATAAAAGTCACGTTGAATCATTCGCAAAAGGATTTGTTTGCATAAAACAATTCCTTGAAAATTTAGACTAACAAATAGTTAAGCAAAAGTCTGTCTGTCTGTTCTTCACAGTCTGAGAAGAAATGCAATTTCAGTGAATTTATTACCCAGTTACACACCAGTATTTCTTAATGCCCAGTCACCAGTTACTAGCTTGAAAGCTCTGTTGTCTCTCATTGAGGGCTGTCATCTATACATGAAAAAGAATGAGAATGCCAAATACCAAAGGCAGCTAGAAATATTTCTTTATTACTATGGCATCTTCCAACTGAAAACTCAGATTGCTTCACTGCTGTTAATTAATTAAGCCTAGAAACACTTATGCCAGGAAGTTCGATATCATCACCCCTTTTTACAGATGGGGGAAAACCAAGATATAACATTCACTCAGGGCCACTCAGTGAATGAGGGGCAGAACCAGAAATAAAACCTGGGAATCCTGGCTCAGAGTCTCCTCTTATAATCTCTAGACAAAGCTTCTTCCCTGTAAAATTCCATCTAAGCTCTTCATAGAATAATTAGAGCCAATTTATTTCCTCACTCGTTAACAATGAAATCTGACAGGCTTTGTACTCAGGATGCTGAAGCTCAGCTAGGGGACCAAGGCTCTTCTTCATGAGGGGAGGCCTGGAATGTCAGTCTTTAGATGGCTTAGTGGGGTCATGGTTCCAGCTGCCAGGTACTTGAACTCCTGTCCAAATCCCTGTGGCAAAGCTTTAGTGAAGAACTGGAACGTAAATGACCAAAGGGACCTACCACAAATCTTAGGGAAGGATTTAGACAACTAGCAGCTGGTTTTGTAATGATAATGCTTTGCCCTCAGTGGCACTTAAGAAGT
Source organism: Pelecanus crispus (assembly GCF_030463565.1). NCBI lineage: Eukaryota > Metazoa > Chordata > Aves > Pelecaniformes > Pelecanidae > Pelecanus > Pelecanus crispus. Next base: position 43,381,710 of record NC_134645.1, on the reverse strand, counting down.
ATGAAAGAACATTTACCTGCCTCGGTATTAGGTTGGTTTCTCTTTTCCTTCGATTTCATTTGTCTATGAGCTGCGCTGGCAGCTTTTCAAGTGAGAGAGCTGACAAAGCTCTGAAACACAGGGAGGTTCATGGCAGTACTTCAGATGTGCCCCTCAATTCTGCCTTCTTCAGTTCCTTCAGATCCGGAGCACACAAAGTTCCTAAGGGCTTACAGCTCACTAGCGGTGACTTGCACTACTTTGGCATGTGTAGGAAGGTAATGAGTCATGGACTTCTCTACCTTCCCTACCCAGGGCAAATGGCTCACCATCCTCTCTGTCATCACTTCCAAGGTTTCCTCAGAGGCCAAGAAACTGAGACATGAAGAGCTCCAGAAGTGCTGACCATCCAATATTTTTAAACTAATGACTCTGAAGGTTGCTCAGCACCTCCTAACCACAGGCCATTATGTTTGAAGCTGGAGCATCCCAAACTAGGGGATGCATTTAAAAATGTGTCCTACTTGCTCAGCATCACATGAAGCAGGCTCTGACAAAGGAGGGGCAGACTCAAGATTTCCACATTAAAAAGCCTGCACTTTTGCTGCTCTGATGTGTTTTCCCTCTGCAAAGCAATACAAGAAAGACTATTCCCACAAAGCTTCCGGGGAAACTCTGAATGCCCTCTGCCTTGCTCTCTTCAGCTTTTGGCTATATGAAAGCTTTCAGCAGAGTAGAGTTGAGGACACTGATCATAAAGTCCAGAGACCAGAAGAGGTGAAGGAGGGACCATCTTTTACAAGAAATCCTTGGGGACTGTAAAAGTTCATTTTCCCTGGTTCTTTAGTGCCATCTGCCCCATCTCTACCAAGTCTCCAAGCTCAGGTCCAGTAGGTGGCATGTTTGAATTGACTTTGAACATCTGGAAATAGTTTGCTATTTGCAGTCCCCTCCCTCAAAGCTCCATTTGTGGCTACACGTGGTTAACAAATCGCTGCTTCTTTGGCCCCAGATGTCTGCTATGGCCCTTCCCTTTCCCTCTCAGGCATTTTTAGCCACCAGGACAGAGTGTGCATCGCCTCCTGCAGTGAGGCAGACTGACAGAAAACAATGGCAGGAAAGCCCATTGTCTTAACATTTGGGGCCAAATCACCTAGGTTCTGCCTGCCTACTTCCCTTGGTCCAGCACTGTCTGGGTGACCTATGAAGCAGAAGTTCATACACACCTTCTCCCGCAGGGATGATAAGGTTACAGACTCTCAGCCAAGGTCTGGGGAGTCAGGGGGTGAAAAGGGGAAACAGAGAAAAGAGGGAAAGCACAGAGAAGAGCACTTGTGTCTGTCAAAGCAAAACTAAAAGGTCTGGGGAACAAAGGAGGCTGGCTTTGGCTTTGGCTCAAGACCAAAGCCTGGAGGTGGCTGTGGCTTTCTGAACTGCTAGCTGAAAGTAGCAGAAAGAGGCTCTTTTTTACCATACAGATGGCACTGAGAGCTGCTTGTAGGGGTCCAAAACTGCAGAAAGAGAGTGAGACCCAAGGATGCAAGCTTTCCCATCACTCTGGTTTTCACTTGGAGGGGGAGAGGTTGGTGGAATTCGAGTGTCATGTAGCAGGGAAGAAAGTTTAGACCATACTACCTCAATGGCTTCAGAGACACCAAGAGCAAACACAACCACAATTGCCCGTCTGGTTGAAGTAGGGTCAGGGGAGGCTGCAGAATAGGGAAGGGGCTATTTCTTCACCAAGCTGTGTGTTCAATGGAAACATGCGCTGGCAAGAAAGCAGAGTTCAGCCGACACCTAGAACATGAAATTGAACAAGTGGCTTTCTAACGAAAAGCTAAAGGGGAAGTTCCACAGCCTGTTTCACTGCAGCAAATGACGGCAAAACATTGCAGCCAAGGAGAAGGCAGTCAGGTTAATTTGTAATTAAGAAGGGACTTGATACTCTGCTGAGCTAAAATTTGTGTAATTGTTGTATAGACACAGTTTTCTTGTGGGCATCTAGGTCTTTCAAATGTAGATGGGAATGACTGAGGACATTCTCAAGAGATGATAGCCTTCTATGGTGTTGAATCTTTGCCCAGAAGTCACACCAGCCTTCTGTTCGTTTGCAAATACCCCAGTATGTCAATCACTTAGCATGGGGCCTGAAAATTAAGATAAATCACTGGGATTGATAGGTTAGGAAGCACTAGATACAGTAACTAGCATCAGTTGAAGCAGACACTTAAGAAGCTTCTTGGGGTGATAAACATGCTCTTCTTTCAGGAGTTCCCCAGTTCAGGAGTATAGTTGATGTATAATAATCTCTCTCTCTCAGAATTTCTTGCATACCAAAGGATTCTGGCAATCTGCAGGAAATGAGAAGGGCAGAGCTAACCCAAGAGTGGCTGGTTTTTATGTCCCTTTCCATCCTGAGACGTGGGAACATTTTTACACATTAGCATGTTAGTTTCTCACTGTGGCTCAGCTGGGATCAATGGCAGATGGCATAGTGGCTTGTCCAGAAGAAGGACTAACGACACATAAAAATGTCTTCTATGGCCATTGGAGCTGTAGAAGAGACCTCTGCAGCTGTTCATGTTAACAACTCACAAACAATATAACCAACCAATAGGAAGGTTACTGTAAATTCATCAGGCAAATATTATTCAACCATCTGAAGAACGGCTTGACTAAGAAAAGGTTATTCCTGAATAATTCCAGAAGGATGATAACACATTGGAAAAAGTACAGAGAAGAGATACTGGGCTGATTAAAGGACTAGAAAGCATGCCTTACAGTGAAAGACTCCAGGAGCTCAATCTGCTTGAACAAAGATCATGTGAAGGGTTGACTAGATCATAATCTCTCAGCGCTGATATAAAAACAGAGGTTTGATAATGTAGGGCTATTCAAACTGGCAGACAAATACATAAACCAATGACAGAGAACTGAAATTGGCCAAATCCTGACTAGAAAAATAACATGATTTTTTAGAAGTGAGAGTAATTAACCAGTTTATGTAAGGCTTCTGTTGGATTTCTCCATTCGCTAGCAATATGTAAAAAAAAAAAAATAAATTGAGAAAAAGCAATTCAGTGTGATCCTGCAGCCTATGGTATGCAGGAGCTCAGACTAATGATGCCACTGGCTCCTTCTAACTTTGTAATCTCTGAACCAACAAGCAAGTTACTCAAAACTGATAGCAGAAGGTAAGGTGCTAAACATACCAATGCACCGATGCACCCTTTGTGAATGTTATTCAGCAAGCTCTAATTATGATGTTTGTAATGACTGAGGAGATCAGTGGAAAGACTCCTAGTGATGACATCACCTTGAGTAAATCACTGTCTACAAGACACACCTTCACTCCCTTTATTCTTCAAGGAGCAAAATCCTCTTTGCAGATGCATTTTGCCCCTTGCCGTGCCTATCTCTTTGCCTTCCACCAGTGAAAGGAACTTAGCACTGACTCGGGAAGGATTTGTGAGTTTTAACTCACTAATGATTGCACAGTGCTTTAGGATCCTCATCTGGGAGATTCAGTCTATGCCTGTGTGATCCCACTCACTTATTCCCTTAGACAAATGGGGGGAGGCACTTGCCTCCTTATATCTGGCAGCTACTGCAATAACAACTTTAAAAATAGATTTTGGCAGAGAATTTAAAAAATCAGAAGTGTCCTGACTTTAAAGGCTAGAACAGGGATTAGACAAGGCTGCTTGATCTGGTAATTCACAGGGAAATGAAAAGTTCCATGACTGTGTATCATTCGTTGAATAAAGAGCGAACATTCCCAGTTCCATGTAGCTAAAAAAAAAAATATGCCACTCTTCTTGTGGCCAAATGCAAAGCCACTCTTTGGATCATGCAATAATGTCATAAGGGTTTGGTGTGATTCATTTTAAGAGAGGAGGTTTTCATATCAGTGAACAAGGCAGTTCAGAAAATCAGTTCAGCCTCTACCCCATCAGTGGATTTCACATCTAAAATCATAACAAAAGCTGCCAGAAGGGAAATAGGCCCACTGCCCAGCTGCCTTTCTTTGCGTATCTACTTGAAACCAGTCTTGCAGAAAGCTCTTAGCCTCTAGACTGAACATTAGTTGGAGCTGACAGTCACTTGGTAATGTGGTAATGTGGTTGTACTGGAAGAGAAGAGAGGAGCTGATGAAGACAGAAGTCCATGTATGTGGATTCCTTTGACAGTGGGTTTGCTTTGCTGAAGTATAATAATTCCTTGCATTTCTATAAAGCTTTATTTTCAAAGACCTCCAACTTTTTTATACATGGGGAGATAAAACTGTCCTTATGCTAGAGCTGCCAAGAGGTACAAACAAGGTAATGTAACTGTCCTTATCTCAGAGCTGCCAAGAGGTACAGAGAAAATTAACTGCTTGAGACCACACAGGAGGACTGCCTAATGTAAGGCACTTAACTAAAAGACCTAAACTGTAGTTCTCATGCCAACCTACAGCTAATGGAAAGAGATATGATTTCATTTGCTCTCTGGAGTGGTACATTCCCCTAGTTGACTATAGCAGTTGATGAGGCTTTAAGTATCGGGTTCGATGGGATGAGGTTAAGACCTCAGCCCAACCTCTTTGTGCTTTGTTTTAGCTGAAACTCCCTCCACAAAACTCACTTAAATCAGTGGGAAACCTCTCGAGGATGCCAATGAGCTTAGAAGAAAGCCATACAGCTGAAGATCCAGGTCTTGGTGGTTACCACTTTGTTTTGGGAATTTTAGTCTAGATTTTCAAAACAGTTCAGCTGCGGGTTCCAACCCATTACCAGGACTGTTTCATTCGGCCTGATTGGGAATGGGTGTCCTTTCCTGTGGGAGAGTCAGAGGCTGGGGAGACACAGCATTTCCCCAGTGACAACTCTGAGCCATGTGTGTGGGTCAATCATGCATGTTTCCAAAGTGGCTGGAGTCCTGGATGCAAATGCAGTGGAGATGGTCTCTGTGTGTGTGCTGTTCCACTGCCCAAGATTTCTGGATAGCCACTGTCATACTGGAAAATTCATAATTTTGCTCAAGAACCTCAGCCACTCCTACCTAATTTCTGTTGATCAGTCAGTGAGGTACAGGCTCCTTCTGGAACAGAGAAAACCTTGCAGGAAGCAATGGCAATGAACACAGCAGAGCAGGCAGCTACTCCATCCTCTGTTAACCTAAGATTGCAGCAGAATTATGGAAGATTACACCCACCCATCCTGGACTGCATCGCTAATTGCAAGTTGTTCCCTTTCTCAAGAAAAAAATCATCATAAATCAAACAGCCTTTGCTTATTGTTGTATTTCACACTATTTGACCTTTCTGCTCAGCAGTTATTCTTAAGAATGAGTTGCCAAGATTGGCAACTGGTAGATTTGCTTAGAAGGGTTAAATGATAAATTGCATCTGACTGAATGAACCCGGGAGGCCTACAGCAATTCAGTCTCTCTAAATCTTGGGATTTTATTGAAGGGGGTATAGCTGCATGTGATATGAACATATGCAGTGGGAAGACACAAATGCCCTATTTCTAAGCTTACTTCTGACTCTCATATTACCAAAGCCCTTGGATACATAATATATTCTTTCTTCTGCACTGCCACTGCAAAGCAAATGTGGGACTCACTTCACTTCATATGACAATTTTGGTGCTTACTGTGGAGTAGAGGCAATATAGGTCATCTTCCATTCACAGCTGCTGCAAAAGCCTAGTTCCCCTTGCAGTCCATGAAAGCGTACTATCTGTACAGCCTGGCCCTCAGGAAGGACCTGACCAACCTGCTGTTGCTCTCATTTCTGCTCACAATTGAGTGTGTTTGACCAAGGGACCATACAGCTCCTTGTAAGCTGAACTCATCACTGCTGTATCTGAGCGTCTCCATGCAGGGCCAAAATCAGGACCATCAAGGACTTGCTGGCAGTAGGGCAGAATTTGATCACAGCAGCATTTCAGGGGTGTGCACCCCAGAGGATCATCTAGGCTCTTACAGAGAGTCTGACAGCTCATGATGTCAGTGATACCTAACACCAGGAGATTTAATGGGAAGAGGGAAGCAAACTGCAGAGATATGTGAGCAGGCAGTGATTTTTTAACTCTTGCAATGAAGGAGACCTTTCAGCTATTTGCTCTGAAAGTCTGTTCTCATACCATTCCTGGCAGTGGCCCATGCAGAGCCCAGTCCTGGGGAAGAGCCTCCCAAGCATTTATAGCAGCTGCAGATGTAAGATACTATTGTGGCTGAAGAATGGGCTAGGATTCTTGTTGAGGTACCAGTTAGTCACTGGTCTCAGTGTGCTGCTCTCTGAAGACAATGCAGTGCTGGGTCCTCACTGCACATAAAAAGAAGGAAAAAGAAAACACGAAAAAAAGCCCAACAGAGGATATTTTCCATAGGCAGAACTAAAAAAAAAAAAAAAAAAGACGACTGTCCTTTTTTGGAGGAAAATCTGAAACCCAGAGACTTTTGTATCTAAATTACTTGAATTTTTTTTTTTTAATTTAAAAAAGACAGTGAAAAATGTTTACTCTTTTCTTACCTTTTCTTTCTCCCCTTCCACTTTTCTCCTGTGCCATCACCGAAAAGGGGGTAAGAGGAAAATTGACAATAAAGCCTGGGTCCCCCAGGCTTCAGAAGAGAGTAAAATGTTCTTTGTAGGAAAATTTTGGAACAAAGGACTATGAGCAGCTCCACATCTTGACATTTGACATGTTGAGCTCCTCCCTCCATAGTTTCTTTGTTCTTCGGGGAAATCCATTTGCCCCTGGGGTTAAGTGCTTCAATTATTAATCCAGGTATATAATCAGGGCTGAATACAGCCACTATGTGAAGCGTGACTGCTCTCTCATTATATGACTGGGAATATTCACAAAAAGTGTAGAGAAGGTGTGACCTCTTCATGTTCCTGTGTAACTCTGCTCCTGATTAACTTCCCTGAAGGTGAGTTGATCAGCATGAGACCTCCTGTTGGACAGGTAAGTTGGTACGGAGGGTTTTCATTCTCCCTGCTTTCCAATTATTATTTCATGAAAAATACATCAGTTATAAAATGTCTGGAATGGATCCTGAGCTACATATGGAAGTGGATTGTTTGCCAGTGCCGGATGCTACCGTAACATGTACGTCACCATGCCTTTCTCAGTTGGTGACTAGTAGTTTGCAAAGTCTGGGTGAGCATGGAGTGATTTTACCAGACATGAGTGAGATGCTATGTAAAAGCAGTCGTATGGTGTTTGAGGTTTGTAACTGGCTCCAGCATTCAAATACACCTCCTCCCAAGCTGTTGTTTCCTACTCTGTACATAAATCTTCCATCCACTTAGCTTGAATTTTGGTTTTTGCTATGAAAGACCTTATAGATATGAGACATGATTGCCTAAAGAGGGCAGGCAGATAATCTCAGTTGTAGAGTTATATTTTTCAGTGTTAGCTTTCCGGGTTTGCCCTTTAAAGATATGACAGTTGTATATAAGTGGAAGTAATTTAGCCCTGGAGGGGTGAAATTCTTTTTTAAGCTCTTCGTGCAATCTTAGTTTGTTATTGCAAAAAGATCTCTAACCAGGAGCAACTGGGTCCAATCTGATGCTGAATTATAAATAACTAGAAATCCTGGGGCAGTCCTCTGCAGTGCCAGAGCAGTTGCCAGATGCAGTTGGCGTCAGATGTATGTCCAACTTGAAGGCATTTGCCTGTGTTTCACCTGCAGGTATCGCAGACAGGAGGGCCGCTGTGGAGGTGTCCTGCTGACTGTCCTGCAAGTGGAGGCTCACCAATACCATCATATTGGTGCAGAGGATCAGACAGGGTGGCACCCTACAAAACTAGCAGCTGTGCAAATACAGAGTAGAAGGCAGTCCCTGCCTAGAAGAGGTAAAAGGCTGCAACTGGCAACAGAGAAGTGCAATGACTGCCTCTGGTTGTTCAGCAGCTCAGAAAACCCTTGCAATTGATTTGGCTCTGCAGACACTTTAAAAACAAATTTAATCCCTTTCCAGTAAATCCTTCTGTCTTACCGCTAGCATGAAATGCCCTGATCACCATTTTACATACAAGCATGAGGTCACTACAGACAGTATTGGATTATGTGCACTCTTCAGTGGGATCATCACGATTTCAAAATGATGCAAGAGTATTTTTGTACTGAGGAAGCAGTGAGATCTTCAGTTATGCAGAACTAGGTCATCAAAAGCTAGTGCAGGGCAGGGCTGGGAATATCAACCCGCCAGTCTTCTCCCATTCCATCTGGAGTTTAGACTGGGGTGTGTGAGCAGGCAGAATGTTTGGACAGGAATTTATCTAAGGTCAGGTGCTATGGACCCGGTCTGCATCACATTTACATATGTGATTCTTAGGCAGCTATGCCCCTTGGACACTTACTGAGTTTAAACTAGATAGCAAGGCACCCTTAAAGAACTGGACTAGAGTTACGGGATCAGTTACCTTTAGGGAGCAACACCTAGTCTCTTGTTGATCTTCACAGTTGGCAAGAGCAGTTTTTCCTGTAATGGTGAATTTAGAGCCCATGTTGTAAGAGTTGAGAAAAAAAAGGAAGGTGAATGTTTTTTCTGGTTCCTTTGGGTAGGCTAACTTTTGGCAAAAACATGTGATTCAGTCTAGCTTTGGTTTGTCAGCAGTTCAAGAATATCTTGGTCTATCTAATGATGCAGGGAAATAGCTTGTTCTTTGTCAGACAAGGAATATTTCCAGCCAGCTAGCTTGAGCTACCTTTCAATTATTTGACCTAGTAGTCTGACAGCACTGAAGAGTTTAGCATGGGCTAAAAGGTGACTGGAGTGTACAGAAACCTTCACTGATCAACAGATCCCTTACAACAGGCCACCTGTGAATATTGCTATAGTCCTTATCTTGTTAACCTAATGGACTGCCTTCGCTCTACAGGAGGGAGAATATTTCTTCATACCCAGGGATATGACAGGGCAAGGCCAGATGGACAGTGCTCAGGAAATAGAAAGAGGAAAGACAATCTTTTTGCAGAGACTATGCAAAGGTCACAGCACACACACTGGGCGTCATCACATCACATTGTACTTTGAAATTGCTTGTATGTTTTTAAGTAAAATGGGTCTAGGGAGACTACAGCAGATGAAAAAAAGTTTAGGGAACTAGCCAGAGACAGTTCTGCAAGAGCCGAAGACTTCAAAGAGATTTCTACATATGCTCTTGCTGAACCTCATTTCTAGTACTTGTTCCCTTATGATGATTCCTATTTCTTTTTAAGTATTCATCCCAGCTCTAGCTTGAACCTGAGCTAAGCAGACAGAAATGAATGGAACACTGCTCCACTTAACTCTGTTTTTCTGCTCTCCTGTCAGGTGCAAATGACTGCCTGGCTTCAGAAGCACAAATGCAGAGAAAAAGGAGCGATGATGCATTCAGTGCTTGCAGCAATGAAGCCCTGGTCTTAGCCCAGGGTTCTCAGATCAAGCAGCCATGAAACCACACGACACCTCAACTTTATGTCCCTCTCCTCCTTCCCAGCTCTCCACCCTTCATAAAATCCATCAATTCCTACTCCAGATTCCCCAGAGACACACTATTACCAGACAGCCAGAGAGACAACCATCAGTTAGTGAGGTACAGCTCATGAGTAGTTCACTAAAGAGCCTGCTGGGATAAGGGAGGGAACTGCTGTGGGTGTATTGTTCCAGTCCCATCATTTCCCAAAACACTGAATGAAATAATAACTTGTTTATAACGATGCATGACATCAAGGCAATACTACATAGCAGCACTTGAGAAACAGCTTTGAACCTTATGACCTTCCTCCAGGTGAGAGAGTCTTTAGGGAGGCCATGGGATGCAGAAAACCCTATCCTTCTTCAGGTTCTCTAGAAGAATTTTTTTTTTCTCCAGAATTAAAAAATGGGCAGGACCACATCCACTTACCATGCTTGAACCTGCCTGTTCTCTTTTCCCTTAGAGCTGATCGCTCTGGCTTAAAGCTGAAGATACCTCCCTTGCCAAGAAGTGATGGGAGCGATACACCAATTTATTCCACAGTAGGTTTTTGACATAAAATGAACCATGTCCAGGCACTTCAGCCATTCTCCTCCAATAAGCTATGGGAGGGAAAACTTCCATTCCCTATCTGTGTCACACCATGTTCACAATACATAATTATCCTTTCCTTTTGCCTTTCCCTACCCTGCTTAAAAGTAACTGGCTTTACAGGTTCATAGCTTTCTTTTTTAAACACTCTTGCTTTGCCACAATACCATAGCTAAATCTCTTTGTGCTACACGGCCACCAATCCCACCTTCCTTTGATGGTGCACTAGGCATGCTGCCTGGTTGCAGTCCATGTTTCTAAGCAATAGAAAGTGTTTGCTGACCAGGTAACCTCTTGCATTTTACTGGTTTACAGTGCAGTAAAAACGAAAGCAATCCAAAGCATAGAGGGGAAAAAAAAAGCCAAAACAAATGAGAACTGATCCTGTTCTCCTGAGAGAAGATCTGCTTTAGAGATGTAATCTAGTGAACCTTCTAACCCATCCTCCCTGTAGGCAGCTGCTTCTTCCAAAGAAAAGAATAATATCTTCAGCATCAGTGTGGGTGACATGTCTGGGGGACTAGAAGGTCTCAGGACTGAGCCCTGCTGATGACTTAAGCTGCTCTGTGTACAAAACCCCATGCATTGAAGGCAGAAGCCTTGTTTTGTTGCCCCAAAAAGGGAAGAAGGTTTAGAGGCTTGCTACAAACAACCTCTGATCAGCTGTACACATCTAGACAATGTTGTCTTTAGTGTCCCAGATGGTCCCAGCTGTTGGCATAAGCAATGACAATGACATTCATTTCTTTGCATGAGACTCACCACATACAACCCATGCAAGTCCAATTTTTCAGCTGCTTGCTGATGGGAAGTGAAATTCACCCAGAAAAAAGCTGTCCTTGAGGCCCACAAGATCCCAAATCCTGTGGAAAAGTCTCAGTGGGGAGGATTAGTCGTATGATCACTTCCGGCTACTATCTAATTTTATCTGTGTATCACTGATACTGAACGTCATTCTTTTTATCATGAGAACCCCTTGACAAACAGGACTAAAAATAAAAAGCAAGAGCTCGGAGTTGGCACAAACTGTGCTACATGGACTCCAATTTGTATAGCAGGAACTATAATCACTCTGAGACGTGCCCAAGCCCTCGGGCATCCCACGGGATTTCAGTCACTTGTTTACAAGGTGTTTTGATTTGCAGCTGTTTGACTACTGTGGCATTTCGAGAGGGGGCGGTTTGAAAGGATGTTGTTACTTTGGACGTTGGGATTGGGAAATAGGTATTGAAAAATCACACAAGAAAACAGGCAAATGCTGGCTTTGTTCTTCCCCCCTTACATATG